>NC_045715.1:881010-1181010 GCF_009834535.1 Camelus ferus
GCTTCCGCACACCCGCCCCTCTAAGCCTCGCCCTGCCTGGGACCCACCTGTGTCCACCCAGTCCCACCCTCCAGCCAGCGTCGGTCTGCCCGGCCGCTGCCTCCTCCTCCCTGAAGGCTCACGGCCCTCGCCCGGTGTCCACTGCGCTTTTCCATCGGGGGCCCTGGCTCCGGGATTCGCGCCAGTAGAGCATCACCACACACAACTTAACCACCTGCCTCTCTGTCCCGACTCCTCACTGGATCATACACTCTCAGAGTAAAGCACAAGCTTCTCCCTCCTGCTTCCGGGACAGAAAGGACAGGAGCTCACAGAGCAAGGACCAGAAACCAGCCTCGGAGTCAGCGCCCCAGACTCTGTTCCGAGGGAGGTGGGACGGTGTGGGCCTGCGTCCCGGACCGCATCAGTGGCTGGGCAGCTAAACCGAGCAAGCCAGACTAACCACTGGAGGGAAAGTCACAGTTGTTCTGCAAATTCTGCAAACTTTTTTTGAAACATGAAAAACTCACTGCTGGTTCTGACTAGGTAAAGTGAAAATCAGTAAAACTAGTTTTTATATAGTATACAATAATTTAAAACATCAGAAACACTGAAAATTCAAGGGTCCAATTTCTTTGTAAAAAAATTATCAAGATGCCTGCCTTCTTTTCTCATCACAAAACCTACACTGAGAGTCTTCTCTATGCTCCGTCTAACGACCGATCACGCCACTTCCTGAGTTTGCTGTAAAACGTCACAGGCCCCTCTCAGTGCTCCGGCCAGCGTCGCCCCTCGGGGACAGCCTGCCCCCCACCACTGTCCTGGTTCCCCCTCAGCCTGTCCCTCGAGTCTCACATCCCAGCAGCCACTACGTCTACGACTCCAGTCCTCTAGACGTGAACCCACTTACACCGCCACCACTTCCATCTGCTGATGCACCTTCAGCCCTGTGGGCCGGCCCCCTCTTCCGAGTCTCCATTTCTGTAAAACGTCCGTGAGCTGCTCTCTGGGAGACGAGGAGGCCACACACAGACACGTGCTGCAGTCTGAGCGGGACCTGGGAAGACGTGTGCAGGAGTCCCCCAGACTCCACTGGAAGAGCAGCCGGGTGTCTGTCGCTGACGGGCACTCAGTGGTCTGCACGGCTGGCAACCCCGTGTGTGCTTCACGCAGCTGTGGCAGGAGCCCTGGTCACTGAAAGCCACACGCTCCAAACCACACCAGCAAAGTCTGTCTCCAGATTAGACATGAGGCCAGAGCCAGATTTCTGGACACAAACCCCAGCCCTGCCGCTTAACACTTAACATTACGTTAGGGAATGCGTTTAATCTTTCTGGACTTCAGAGTTTTTCATCAGTAAGATGGAGACAACAGTGCAGACCCCGCAGGGTTCTGTGGGGCTAAACACCTGCGCACGGTGCAGAGCAGCACCTGACCCCCCAGCAACGCAGATGCTTCCGCCATTACGGCTGCAATATAAGCGCCTGTGCCGCACTGTCTGCACCCGCACCGCCCAGCCGGGCAGCACGGCCCCACGGGGCGCTGCAGCCCAACCCCGAGTTATTAAAATTAAGTAAAAACTAAACATGAAGTTCCTCAGTGACCGGCCCCATGCTGTGTGCTCAGCAGCTCCACTTCTGCCACTGCGGACGTTCTGCTGGGCAGCGCGGGCCTCCTCCTGCACAGGTTGACAGCACAGAGCTGCTCCGCGGATTCAGCAGAGATTAACAGTCATCACTTCGCTGGCTTGAAATCAAGAAGGAATTACTAAACACAAAGGCAAACACAGAAACATACCAGTGAAAACAGAAAAGAACTTCAACGACAGGCTTCAACACAGACAAACTCTGAATAAAGTGGGCTTGGCTCCTCGAAGTCAACGTTACCTTTTGAAACTTAAAGTGAAAAACGTTGCCCTAATTCTAAGCTTTCATTTAAAATCACTCAGCAAAAACACATGTAAGTTGGAACATAACTGCACACGAGACTGAAGCGTTAGTAACAACGACACCCCCTCTGACATAATCTCTGCGTCTGGTCCCGGGCTGCACAGCTCCGGCAGGGTGGCGACCAGGGCGCACGGGCGGGCAGGGGACGTGCCCCTGGGGCTGCAGTCGCGGCCCCTGCCGCTCTGCCTCCACGTCACCCGCACAGCACTTCCGCACGACTGGCCTTGTAAATCAGTGGTGGTCAGGTTGACTTGAATTGGCAAAACTCGTCCTAAGGCAGCAAACGCCAGCAACCAGCTGACAAAAAATGCTTCCAGGAGCTGTTTTAAAGAAACCCATTCTAAAGGCAATTCTTACCCTAGAAGGTCCTGAAGGAGAGACTTAAAGAAGTGACGCTCATGTGCAGCCTGGTTTTACCCAAAAGAGAGCAAACTTCAGTAGAAAGTTAGAAGGCACATTTCTAGAAAAAGCTTGTGCTTATAGAGAAGCAGAAGTAAATAATCTCCCTGACGTATTTTATGCCCCAAGTCCCGAGGGAGGGCTACCTAAACTGCCGCTGAAGAGAAGGAAGTGACGTTGACGCAACACGCAAGGCCTCACACGAGGCAGTTCTGATTTTCTCTAAACCTTAACAAACATCCATTTTCCTCCGCTGACACGAGATACTGTGTCGGCTTAGTCTCACGGGCCACCCTTTAAAAGCTACTGAAATACCTCCTTTCTTTTCTAAACAGGTATCATGGTTTGATGGAGTTTCTTCAGGGAAAATAACGTCCATGGATAAAAAATATCCTTCCGAGACTTAAGACGTCTGCCGTGCTGACACAGAAACAGCCTCAGTGAACGCTCACGTGGGCTGAATTCAGAACACACTCATTTCAGCGAAGCAGGTGACTTCTCAGACAGGAAAAAGGAACAAGGAGAAATCTCAAGGCCAAATGATGATAGTAATAACGACAAATGACCAAAGGGAAAATACGCCAGGGCTGGTCAACTTGCAACCTTGCTTTCCGGGGAAACCAAACGCCGCACGCGCTTGTGGTTAAGAGGAGGAGAGCCCTGGGCGTCGCTGCACGCTGCCGAGTGCCGCTGCCCGCGTGGAGGGGAGCGCCGCCCCTCCGAGTCACGAGCGCTGGAGCAGGGCTGATTCCCCCGATGAGCGTTTCCCACAGCAGCACGAAAGCGGCTGGGAGCCAGGGCGCCAGAAAAAGCGGAGGTGGACGGGCCCCAGAGTGCGTGTGTCAGCTTTTCTAGGCCGACAGTGCTCACAAAGTACCTCGGAGTCAGAAACACTCTAAAGTACGCAGCTGCCTCAGATCTGTTCTGGAATCAGGCAAGGCGTAAATGGCCGTAAATGACCAGACGGCAGTGAGCATCTGCCGTTCTAGGCGCCAAGGTTCTCCGCGTGGACGCTGGCAGGAAGGCGAAGATGCTCTCTCAGGGTCTGGTCCACGACAGACCTGGCCACTGCCTAGCAGTTTTCCATCTTTGACGGTGCTGTTTACACACTGACCTCCTTCACGGCAGCAAATGTTACTTCACATGTAAACTGGCTCGCTCTCAAATGATGATTTCTCATAAATAAAACGCACACAGGAAGAGAACATCCATTTTCGGCGTCCTATCCCCTTCATGTTCATTAAGTCATTACCACTTGGAAGCAAATACTGCAATCACTTGCTGCCTGTCCTGTGAGCCCAGGTCCCCGCAGGCAGCTCTGGGCCGTGGGCAGAACTTACTGTTCAGAACGTCCTCCAGCCTCTGCGTCATGGACCCCCCTACTCTCTCTGTGCCGTCCGCCTCCAGTTTCTGATGGATGGCTAGAAAACAGTGGAGACACAGGCTGCTTTAATGGGTGGGAAAACAGTACATTAAAATCACGTTTTTAAACAGCTTTAAAAATGGTGCTTTTTCACTGCTGCAAAGAAGCACAAACAGGCAAAAAGTCTGCACAAACCCTGCAAGGTGACCAGCGGCCCGGGTCTACGTCACGGTGGTCTGACACTATGAAAACAGCACGTGATACGTGTGCTTAGCTGCCTGACCCTCAAGACAAGTGGCAACGACAGCTGAATGAGGAAAGTGAGGCTTAAGCAACTACTATCTTTGGTCACAGGAAAGTCGTTATTTGTCAGTTTAACCAACTGCAAAATAGAAAATACAGCTATTTTAAGCCTATAAACCTCAAAACACCTAACTCCAGCCCTGGGACATACACGGCGAAAGGCACCCCACTCACGTCCTGCTCGTGCTAGCATTCCTTCCCTGGGCGCCGGGAGACAGCCAGGGACAGCGGACACACCGGTCTGTGGATGGACTGACCACGCCGGCAGTTTCTGCCGTTACTGACACACGTCTGAATGGTTCTGACAGAGTACTAGAAAATCACTAATGATTTATATTTTGAAACCTGTCCTACCTGCTGAAGAGAGAAGAGGTTGTAAGCAGAGCAAGCCAGGCTTGCCCGCGTGAAGCATCAGGAAAGCTTCAAAACAAACGGCAAATGACAAGTTCAAATCCAAAACTGTGACACGGTGAAAACAATAAAAACAGGAAGGGCGGGCGTTAACTGGGGCACGACCGTGAGCAGGACACCGTGTGAGTTCCAACACGTCCCTCACCTTGTCAGAAGCCAGTGATGAGGCCCTCATGTCACTTATGCTTCACAAGGGGGAAGCCATGGCTCAGTGACGTTAAACAAGGTGGCCAAGGCCACAAAGCCACGCCCAGAATCGGAGCCCAAGCAGTCTGATCCCAGGACAAAAGGCTTCACCCTGCCTGCCCCCACGCACGCATGGGCAGGTGACCCGAACTGCCTTAGCCTCTGTTTCCACTTCTTAAAATGGGGAAGGCAGACTTGTCAGTGGGGAACCGCATTCAGGTGCAAGGAGGAGACCTCTCTGCAGGTCACAGGCGCTGGAGCAGCAGCAGCAGGTCACGCTTCACGACTTGCTCCAGAGACACAGAGAGGCGTCACAGCCAGGACTCCTGTGCGAGAGCTGCCCTCTGACACTCTGACTCCTCGGGAGGGGCTTACAGGTTCCACCTCGACCCGCCAGCCCTGAGCGGCACATTCATGGGGAAAAAAGAAGTCTGGCTAAAGAGAAAAATAGACGTGCGTTTCTTTAATCAACTTTAATTTAGTTGGTTTCCCTTCACTCACTGGCTAAGAAATTCTGGGTCAAATGCGCCATGGACACGTTCTCAGTGCGTGGCAACCTCTACTCCTCTGCTTCTTTTAATTAGGTTCTAATCCTAATGGTGTCCTTTTTTACAGTTTTTGTAAAACAACCTCAAAGTTTGTTTGAAATTCTAAAACAGACTGCTTCTCTGCTGAAGAAACACATTCACAGGGGAAAAAAAAAAAAACACATGGGGGAAAAAAACCCAGCCACTTTCTTTTTAATTGTCTTGGTTGGTTTAGGAATGAAAAGAAAGTTGCTTCTTTAACGTTTCAAATCTGGATTATGTGGTGACATAAAACGTTTCCACATAACTAGAACTTCTTAAGTTAAATTGAAAAGAACTCTTCAGTCATTAAGGAAAGGAGATAAAGACGCCTGGGTATTAAAGAGCAAAACCAGACTGCTGGACCCCCATGCAGGGGAGGCCGCCGTGGTGCCGCCAGCCCGGCCACAGGGACAGGCATTCCGAGGTGTCACAGCTGACCGCAGCCCTGCCCGAACGCTGCCTCCTAAGCCCTCGCGCTCGGCACGTCACAGCCCTTTCCTGCCGCAAGTGGCTCCCCGCCCACTGCCGCCCGGCAGACCCGCCAGGCGTCAGCCAGCACGAGGACCAAGAGACACTGGGGTCTGACCAAGGCAATCCTGTTTTCCAGAAAATGAATCCAAATAACCCAATGCCTGGTTCACTGGACCTTTACTCTCTCTGAAACATTTAAAAAAAGTAACTCAATAAGCAGTGCAGTCCACAATCACAGGCTTGTGGTTTCTAACCTATTAAACCTCAAATATGTGAAGTAGTTGAACATCATACACCTAATTTTGGAAAACAAGAAAGTATGTACATAAAAGTTCTACTCAAAGAAAAAGCAGTTACAGAAAGACTGCCTACGATTCACTGAAACTATTTGTTTTATTTAACTGTCTAACAGAATGTGGTCATCAAATTTTCCAGTTTCAATAAAAAATTCATCATTCTGCCTGCGCATTTAGATGTGAGCACTGAGGAGCGGTGTGTGTGCGGCGGGGGTCGGGCACACGGGGCCCGCGGCCTGGCCGCTCGCCCAGGTAGCACTACTGCCGGTGTGGGGCAGGTCAGGTGGCGACTAGCTCTCTGCGCAACAGACAGCAGTACCGTGGGCTTGGGGGCCACCCGGGGCCTCTACCTCACGTTCTTCTTCTCCCTCGCTTTTTGAAACAACTTTGAAAAACAGGCATGTTAAGTGCCCAGGGCGCACAAGACAAGCGTGGCCTGACTGGCCCAGGCGCCAACCCCGAGGGTGATGCTGAACCAGGAGCCCAGGCAGAGTCAGGGTGAGGTCCCCGAGGACTCAGATTTATGCAGAGCTTCCCAAACGTTCAGGTTTCTACCACCTACTCTGCCAAACTCTTACCAGCGTGGCCAAATCAGGTACCAACCACATCTAACTCGGTTAGTTAATCTGTGAGCCCTTTCCTTCCTCAGTTGTACTGAAAAAATAGAATGATTCCAACTGCTCCTTACAGACTGGCAGGTATGGAGGGTCCCACTTCGACAAGTGGGCCCCGGAAAACCATCCTGCCCAGACCACATTCATCTCGCTCGCTGCTCACTCTGCCTGGGCCTCCTCCCTCGGCCGCTCCTCACCCAGGCAACCCCGGAGAGGGCAGTTCACACAGGCTGGGCCCACCGCACTCTCGCAGGAGCAGGCGACACCGCTGCGCCCCGCCACTGAGAACAGGCGACCGGACAGCTGAGGCTCAGAGGGCCGGAGGGCCAGAGGCCCTTCCTGGCGAGGAAGCCCCGCAGCCTCAAGAACTGGAAGGGAAGGCGAGCGACAGCCACAGAAGAGTGAAGGGTGGTGCCAGGGCAGTTCCGCAGGACACAGGGAAGAAAAGACCAACAGTAAGCGAAACACACCGAGGTTACGGTCGGCAGGTCCGTTACGCCAGACACGCTTCTTGTCAAGTTCTAGCTAAGACACTCACAGGAACACAGGAACAGAGAAAACAGCATGGAAGCCTGAAGATCAGTAAAAGCCACACGAGAGGGTAAGAGCTGCCAACTGTGCAGCCGACTGGGACGGACTGAAAAAGTCTCTGGACTGCGAGGTGAAGGAGCCACTCAGTCGAGAGCGGAGCACAGACGACACCAGAAGGCAGAGGAAGGCGTCCGTGCAGCCGACTGCCCACACAGGGTGGCCCGGACCAGACACCCCTTCAGACTTGCTCCCGGCTCCCTTCAGGACCGCGGCCCCGCTCCCGCAGCCAACAGTGTCTACGTGCGGAGCCCCAGTAAACACTCTGGACTCCGAGCGCGAGTGGACACTCCACGCGGCTGGCTCACTTGGCTACCAGCCAGATCAGTGTGGCCGCGACTCCCTCGGGAGGACACCTGGACCCTCGCGTGGAACTGCCTGGCCTGCCCCTAGCATCCTTCCCCGGCTGAGCTGTAATAAACCGTCACTGTGTGAACAGAGCTCCCAGCGAGCTCTGCCTGAGCCTCCTCCCCCAGCCACCAGTCCTGCCACAGTCCTGGGAATCGCCCCAATTTTACAGTTACTATCATCATTATTACATTGTAATATAGTATTAATGTCAAGAGAACTCAAGCACCAAAGTTACAAAGTAAATATGTTTTATATACAAAGAAAAACTGACAGAATCAAAATTAAAGAGGGAGATTTGCCTGGCATGTTTATTGAAAATAACCTAGATTTTAAATAATGTAATGAATCAGGCACTGATAATAACGTATCAATCAGTGTGCCCTGAGGAGAACACGCAGTCACAGAAAACGGAGGCGCCTCAAGACACACATTTTCTTTCCATTATACTGTCGGACAAGAAACTAACTTTAAAAAACAAAAATCTACTGCAAACTACTAGATCAAAGAGAAAAATTAAAATTTCAAATTTTAAAAACACAAAAAAAGGCATAACTTAAGAATCATTATAAATAAAGGAAGTAGGACACACAAGTGAACAAAGCTGATCAGAACAAAGCTGGGCCTCCCACGTGAACTTCAAAGGATTTAAAAGATAAAAATCAGGGCCCAGAGACTCTGCCACAGGTCACCTAATCCCAGCTCCCATCTGGGCACTCACACTCACTCCTGCTGAGACCTCCCTTCTCCTGCAAAGGCAGAGCTGTACCAGATGCCCCGCCGACAAGGCAGAAGTCAGCCAGGCATATCTGGCCCAGGAGAAGAAGGGTTTTAAAAACAGAAGCGTGTCTGAACTTTAACAATACAAATTAATTTAAAGAATGAAGTCTTTCGGAACTGAAGGTGTGGTCCCTCAGTCTACGGTTAGGGCCACAGGTTCTGAGCTACACAGGCACCTGGCTACAGGTATGTTCGTCTCTAAGAAGAACAGCGCTAACTTTTCCTAACGTACTTCACTTTCTACTAGATGAGCTGCCCTGCTTCTGCCTCACACAGCTTCCCTGCAGGCGGGGAAAGGTGGCTGTCGCGTGGGGCTGGTGGGGGGAGGGCCACAGGAAGGGACACGTCACCACCACCAGTCTTCTCCAGACCAAACGCCAGCGGATCACACCTGCAAGGAGCCCCATGTGCAAGACATTCATGGTTATAAAAGGACTTTGAGAACTCCGGAATTTTATCCATTAGTGTTTAATTCCTCATCGGCCCTGGACGCTGGACAGGGCGGGGAAGCAAAGTGGCCTCCTATGTCACACATGTCTGCCAGCCAACAAAGCCTCAGGGACAAATGCTGAAAGCACCAAGCAGCCAGCCTGCAGCAGAGACGGACGGCCACGGTGGATGTCTGCCCTACGGACCCGCCCCATGAGCGAGCAGGTGCTGGCTCAGCTGGGGACGCCCCACAGATGCTTTGGGGCCACCTTACCTGAGAGGGCGTCCTGGGCCTCGAAGAAGGTACTGAGCCCCCCTTTCACATATGCCAGGCTGCCCTCGCTCTTCTTGTTGGCCTGTCTCTTCAGGTGGGCGACCGCTCCCTTGAGCTGCTCAAAACTGAAATGAGACGAGGAAGCCGGAAGGCGGCGTCAGGTGTAAAGTGATGACATCACTTAAGAAAGAAGCAGACCGAGACCGCACGGAGCCACACGGAGCCGAGCTTTCAGGTTCTTCCCCGCACCTAACCCCTTGCTCACCGTGGAGGCCAAGGCTACAGCAGCTGCACGAGGTTCGCAGCCTCAGATGTCAGGCCCCCAGGAAGTGAATACACGGACGGGCGTTCCCACAGTCCGTGCCCAGCGTACACGTGTTGTGCCAGGTGAGGGGTCCTGGGCACCACCTCCCACCGGGGAGGCCTGGACCATGCGCTGCTGGAGCTGTCTGAGGCAGGGCTCCCGGGACGCCCACTGCTGGGCCCTGGACCCAAGCTGCTCTCTCCACATCAGTCCCACCACTAACAGTGCAACTACAGAAAACCTGGGGGTCGACTCACAATTCAAATAACTAAAAAGATCGCAACATTTCATCCTTACATCTCAAGCAGAGGAAAAATAGGCCTCTGTATTTCAGAAGTTTTATTTCCATCTGAGCTAAGAAAATCTGGCTATAACAGACAGAATACAGTCCTGAGAGGCTCGGTGGCCCTACACAGAAAGCAGATCAACTCTGACAGCAACAGACAAGCACATTCATAATATGAAATCAGAACCATCTTACATAATGAAAGAGTTCAGACATTGGCTCTAAAAAGTCTCAGGTCAAACGTACTCCAGGTATATACCAGCTGTTCCTCGTGTTTTCTATAACAGTTTTCACCCTAATAGGTCAAGGAAGAATTTCTCCTATGGTTTACTTTAACAAACTGACATCAAGGATGCGTATTTTAAGCAGTAAGCTGTTCATTTACTCAAACATTTTTACTAAATGCAAGTGTTTTAGGCCAGTTCTGCTCTTGCAGAGATGGTACAGCTACAAAGGAGCCCTTTAATATAAACTTGTCTATTTTTTGGCTAATTTAAGCCACGTCTTTGCAAAATGATAAACCAGCTCATCTTCCTTTGCCCTCTGGACAGGGAAGGAGGTGTGCTCCTTGTTGTGACGCAGGACTCAAGAATTCTGTTGGGGGGGGGGCATTGCATAGGACCCAGCCGAGATTCCACACAGGTTCCACGGGCGGCGTAAATAATGAAACAGAGAGCAACAACATGCTAGTAGGAAACAGGAGCCTCTAACTGATGGTCCCATCTGGTAAATAAGGAAACAGAGACCCAGACAGATGCTCACAAGCTCACCCGAGGTCAAAGGGCTGCTGAGTGGCAACGCCAGAGGAAACCCCGTTACCACGTATCTGCTCAGCTGCACCCATGAGACCCTGAGGCACAGCTCAGTGTCCACTAACCCGGTGTGGGAGTGAGACCCTGCGACACTCCAGCGCCCACTCACCTGGTGCTGGAGTGGTTCTCTATCAGATACCAGGCAGCCGAAAAGTTCTCACTTGTAAAATCAGCACTCATTCCAGGGAACAGCGCTTCCAAGTCCTTCTGGGGAAATTTACCTCTGAGGGAGAAAAAAAGGTTTAAAATATATTTCAAGTGAGCTCACTACAAAGATGGAACAGTAATAAACATGAACACCAACCGCTACAATTATACACACTTAGGTGTTTCCAGATCTCGGTCACAGGGAATCCTGCTGCAGTGAACATGGGGTGCAGATCACCCCGAGATCCCGATTCCATCTCCTTAGAATAAGCACTCAGACGCAGGACTGCTGGATCGTGTGGTAGTTCTAGTTTTAATTTCTTGAGGATCCCACGTGCACCGTTAGCTGGTGACCTGACATTCATTCCCCACCGGATCAGACACAGCCACCCGCACAGCCTGGCACTCGTCCCGCCCGAGTGTGAACACCGATCACACGAAGCAAGCGTGCCCTCTGTGCCCCTCACTGCTGGGGCTGTGTTCTGACCAACAGCATCCAAAGAGCGAGCTGTGGAAGCATTTCCGGGAAATGTTCCCACACTTTAAAGGAAAATCAAGAAGAGACCACGTCTTTCTGCCCTAGACTTCACTGTATTTTATTACCTATTGTGTATTACTATTGTTTCAATAGTATTTTTATTGTAACATTATTATTTACTACGTATTTCTACAGCTTCATCACTAGAAATCGCTAACGTCATCCTGCAGTCAGGAAGGAAGTCAGCGTCATGCCAAGGGCAGCAGACCCGCCAGCCGGGCTCCTCACGTCTCGGTGACGTTTCCGAGCCACTGGCTCAGCCAGTCGTTGAGACCAACATCTCTGGACTTCGTATGATATGAAAAAATAAGTATCTTTTTTGTTTAAACCAAGATGAACTTTTGTTTTCTGTTACTTACAGCTGAAGGCACCTAAAAGTAAACGTGGAACAGGAGACCGGGAGAAAGCAGACAGCCCGCCAGCGCCAGGAGGCTGTGCCGCTCCGTGGGCGCGCCCGCAGGGGCGGGGAGTGCCCGGCAGGGCTTGCAGGGTTGCTAAGCTTTCTGGGTAGCCTCCAGGACGCTGCTTCGCCTCCCTAAGGTGCCGTCTGCTCACGGGGACGGCAGGGCCGCAGTGTCTTCCTCTTAGGAATACGCTGAGGGTGAAAGCAACGCACGCGGAAGGCTCCGTGGTTCTCGACACCAATAAACGTTCAGAAGGGTTACCTGCTGTTATTTCTATTCTTTACACTTAGTTCTTTGTATTTAACAGACTCTTTTCATAAGCACTGTCCTATTCGATTCTCGTAACACAGTGAGTTACAGATTCCCATTTTGTGGTGAGGAAACGGCCTCAGAGACAGGGCAAGTAAACATTCAGGAACAGAAGCTGGTACTTCCGCCGTCAAATCAAGAACCTGAGAATCCTAGGCGTGGCGTAAAGTGACAGCTACAAACCTAGAAAGACAGGAATTGAGCGGAGGGTGGGCGGCAGTGATTCGGGTGTGGGAAACTGCTAACGGTCTTGACAGCAGCCTCAGCCGAGGCAGACACACTAGGTCACGGGGTGCGAAGCCTGGAGAGGTGAGACAGGATCGTAGGCTCTGACCCACCGAGTGAAGCCAACAGTCGGTGACAGCAAAGTATGCCGAGTAACACAAACCAAAGCCACGTTCTCACCAGCTGGAGGGGACAGCAGCACACAGCCCACGCTGTAACCCGTGTAGTGTTGTCGCTAAGGAATCAACCGTTTCGGAAGCTGGAGACCCATCAGAGGGCCGTGTGAGCCGAGACGGGACCTCCTGGAAGGTCCGGTCTCGGGGGACCCAGTACACGGACCACGTGGACAGAGGCAGGACGGCACACCTGCACTCACGTTCGAGTACGAGCACACCCTGCTGACGGCCCGTGAGCCACAGGGCAGCAGAAATCCTCCTGAGAAAGCGTCCCACCAGGCACGGCGTCATCGCTGTGTCACTGTGGGTGCAAGGGCAGCGGAAAGCGGCTCCCACACCCTGAGCGCGTCACTCAGACCCGCGGCTCTCACTCCAGCGCCTGCTTCCCGCTGCATTAATTGGCCAGCTCGCTGCAGGGCGTGGGCTTCCCCTCTGTTTTGGTCTCACGCAGTTTCGGGGCCGAAGGCCTGCACCACAGCCCACAGACGCGCTCCTGTAAATCCCCAAAGGCGGCCTCCCTCCCACACTCACAGCAGGAGTGACTGCGCCTCTCCTCGCTTTCTAGACGCAGCAGGAAGACGCCGCCTCTTCCTTCCGCTGGCTATCCAGCCTGACGAGAAGCAAGACCTGTGCTGCTCACACGCCCACGTGGCGCGGGACCGAGACCAGCTGGCCGCTCGGGACTGTGCCCCAGTGACAGCTGCACAGAGCAGCCACGGGCCGCACGGAGCAGGAGGGCCGTGCGCCGCCTCAGCACCCGCACTCCCACAGAGCTGCTGTCTGCAAAAACATCACTTGTAAACATGCTCATGTTAGGCAAAGAGTGCTTTTAAGAAATAAAACCCAGTGAAGGCTTTTCCTTAATATGAACCAGTTTTTACCTTCTTTTACAATTTTAATGTCTCTCATAATCTAAGCAGTGCAAAGAACACATATTTGTGACGATCAGTATAATAAATCGTAAATACTGACTTTTTACAAGCAAACCTTAGTCTCAATCCAAAGCGAAGTTTTTTTCCTGAGGAATTAGTAGCACTTTTATAGGTGTCAAGGCACCATGTGTACGCAGCATCAGGGCTGAGCGGCCGAGGGAGGCCCATAACTGCCAGCTGGCCAGCCCGTGGTGGAAGGCGGCAGCCCACGGCGCGGGCGCCAACAGCGCCGTCCTCCAGCCCTGGACCGGCCCGGGTCACCCCCACCCGCTTCGCCTGCTCATAGAACCGGATGCCACGGCAGGACCCTCAGGGACCCACCCAGTACACGCGACTGCGCTCCCACAAACACCCACACTGCCACCACCGGGGGTGGTTCCTCTTCCAAAGGCAACCTCACCACTTCAGTGTGGGAACTCACCGGGACCACGGCACTTTCTAACAGGCACTCACAATTCTTCAACAAGCGAGTAATTAAATCCTGTTACCCCTTCTCTGACGACAGTTTTTAAAAAATGAAAATAGGTCCTCCCCAGCCTTTTAATTATAAAAGAAACCCGAAGTGACATTAATAGACAGAAACAAAACAGAAGGTAGACAGATAGTAAGGAAATGCTCTTAGGCATCCTCACCTGCATCGTAACCCATTCTCTACGGACACGGAACACTTGGACTGAAAAATACGAAGTGAGTCAGGGAAATAAGACCCACACCGACGTTTTCACATCTGCTTGTCCTTTCCTATTCTCTTTTTCTAAAATAAGACTTCTCCAGCTGAGGTCAAAGAATAAAACAAATGCAGGATTCCTGACAGAACCTTTAAAAAGACGTTTTCACATCTGCTTGTCCTTTCCTATTCTCTTTTTCTAAAATAAGACTTCTCCAGCTGAGGTCAAAGAATAAAACAAATGCAGGATTCCTGACAGAACCTTTAAAAAGTGAAAAGGAGCGTGGAGAAGCATTTTTCCGGCCCAAACCGCCCTCTCCTCCTGGTTTCCAGCCCTTCCCACTCTCACCTTCGTCTTCCTGCTTCCCGGGATCTGTCCTCTTCTTCTTTTGACCAAAAACTTGTGCAAGACCTTACACAGGCAAAAAGGATCCTGGACGTCCTAACTGTCTGGAGGGCCTGCCCAGGGCCGCCGTCCCCTCCCCAGGTCTCCTCTGTTCCTCGCGGAGGCTCTGCTGCAGGACACAGGTGAGGAATGACAGGGACCAGGGCGCCCAGCGGGTGAGGACGCAACTGATGGCTACGCAGTGGACGTGCTGGTGCACCTCGGCCCTCACTGCCCAGACGCCTGGCCCTGAATTCCCTCGGAACTGGTTTCCCATTAACCACTGAATTAAATAATGCTCTGACACGCATGTATTTTGCATCTGCATGAGAGTCAAGATTTTACCTTTCCAAAAGCTATCCTTTCATTATCCAGGGCAGAGCAAATTATTCCTGAAACTTCCAAGTAACAGCTTGAAAGAAATATTACTGTTAATTCTATCCCATTTAAGCACTTCTTGAACTAATGTACATATGCT
Source organism: Camelus ferus (assembly GCF_009834535.1). NCBI lineage: Eukaryota > Metazoa > Chordata > Mammalia > Artiodactyla > Camelidae > Camelus > Camelus ferus. Next base: position 895,633 of record NC_045715.1, read on the forward strand.
ATTTTAGATTTTAATACAATTTATTACTCTGAAATCTTAATAGTTATTAAAAAGATTCTCTCCCAGAGCAATGAGCAGTGAGCATGCAGGAACAAGGATCACAGTGACAATGAGGAACGTGTGCTCTCGCTGGAGCTCACAGCCACCCTGCGACGCAGGCAGCCGCTTCTGCAAGTGGGGAGGCAGGGGCTGACTCCACCGCGAGGAAGTGGCAGAGCTGATTCAAGCTGAGAGAGGGCTCCGGGCTCAACCAGACCACCTCTCAGAGAAGAAGGAAAACTCTCTGAAGAGCTGAGCACTTGTGGTGACGTTACTTCTGGCCCATCACCCACGTCACCTACGGGTTATTCCAAACTGTGTGAAGGAAAGGGCTACGGGGCCCCCAGCCGAACCCCTTCATGGGCAGCAGCAGTAACAGGAGGGATGAAGACCATGGAAAGGTGAGAGGGCGCGCACAGGTAAAGAGATCAAGGAGCCAAGCTGAAGACGGAGAAGTCCACTTCACGATGCAAGCGTCCAACTGAGTCCAACTTTTGTCTACGGCTCAGACAAAATTCACACGCCATTCCTATGCCCCGTGCCTGCGTACAGAACCCATCTTCCTCAGGGCCCCTGCTCCACACGTCCTCAGTGGCGGGCCCAGGAAGGAGGCTGGCACTGCAGCACACGGAAGCAGGCATGAAGAGGTTCAGTGTCAACCACAGGGCCCACTCAAGCAGGAGACCGTGCTCAGGAAAACACTGAGCGGTTCCTGTTCTTTCCTGGGCCCTCCTGACCCTCAAACCCTTAATTTATTGGGCACCGAAGTCCTTCAAACAGCTCCTGAACGACCCACGCGGCCAACGATTTCAGAGCGGCGACCCAGGGCAGCCCACGCTCACCAGGCCTTTTCCAACACAGGACGGCTTCCCGAGACAAACACTTGTCCCCTCCCTGCCAGCCAGCGGCAACCCCCCCCAGGGGGAAAGGCAGCTTGCTTTCGATTTACTCGTTTTCTTCAGAGTAGGCTTAGAGGTTAAAAACATAAAGATTAGTGGAAAGTTTTCTCCACTCCTAGAAAAACCTAAAATAACGCTATGGTTAAAGTGTCAACAGAACTAACTTGTCGCCTCCAGGAAGCGTTTACGGAGCGACGCTCAGCACATCACTTCATCACAGAATCTCTAGGCCAGGAAATAAACCAGACACAACTAATGCGTTTGATGTACTGACCAAGGAAGACCCAAGGATAAAGGCGCTGATTACAAAAGCTACAGAAACACCGTGTAGAGATACCTTGATTGTGGTGGTGGTTTCATGCGTGTGTACATCTACCAAAACTCATCAAATTGTACATCCGAAATACGTGTAGGTTATCGTTCAGGAACCATAACAAAATAAAGGTGTTAAAAAAAAAAAAAGAAAAGGCAATTCTAGATTTGGTTCAAGACAGCCTGAAAGAAAGTTAAGTCTGAGTTAACTACAAATCATATTTGAAGCAGTAAACAAAATGACAGACTACACTGGGTCTAATTATTGTAAAATATTTCCCTAAAAATGAAGCATATGAAAATTCTATTTTGATTTCACGTACCATCTAAGTATTTAAATTTACCAACTTCTAATAACACATTAATTCTCATATCATGAAAAGTATTAGTTATTACAAATTTCAAGCTGCTTTTCCTCTTCACTAAAGGTAAAGTCAAAAACTTAAAAGGTTAAGTAGTTTCTACCAAAAGCTTTAATCGGAACTCACTGCAGCAGAGCCGACCCGGCTCCAGAGAGAACACAGACGCGTCCTCAGCTGCGCTCCCGGGGCCCTGGGGCCCGACGCGCTCCCTCTGGGTGAGGAACCTTCCCGCAGCTGGACGTAAAGACAACGGAAGGAAAGCGGTACTCACGTCTGGATCTCGATGCCAAGGGGGTTGGCGGGGCGCAGGGACAAGGGCGGGGCGCCTTTACTCCTGTCGGTGCGAACGTCGTAGTAGCTCATCTCCTCCACCCACACGGCCGACTGGTCCAGGATCCCTACCGAGACAGGCCTCGAGTGAGAGCACGCTCCTGGGGCCTTTCTCAGCCTTCCCACGCGGCTCCATGTTCTAAAGACCTCGTTCAAAATGCACGCTACGGTAATTTTTAAAAGATTCCTGGGAACAAATGCTCCAGATTGCTTTTTTAAATGGCTGGTGGCTTAATTAAAACCACTGAGAATCTATTAAAAAGGCAAAAAATAACACCTTGATTGCACTGTACATTATTCAACAGAGAAGAAAAATTAAGCCTCCGAGCAAGTTCTGCTAAAGCAAATGAATTTTACAAATAAAAAAAGTACAATTAATTAAATTCGGTATATCAACAAAGCATCCAGCAATTCCTTACGCAAAGAAGTCAGTCAAACACCTTCATTGAAATGAGCAGGATATTTAGGGAGAGTGAACAAAGCACAATGTATGGAAACAGGGCCTCTCTCCCGTGACAGCCCGGCGCCACCCTCCTCCGCACAGCTCCTCAGGGCGTGGTGCCACAGGGCCCGGGCTGCAGCAGAAGGTGGGCGGGGCCGGGGCAGAGCGGAGGGTCAGGCAGGGCCGCTGGTGACCCTCTGGCTCCACCAGCACCCCAGCTCTGCCAGGACCCAAGGAGGCTCCCCCAGCGGCCACAGCTCAGGTCCAGGTGCTCCCGAGTTCAGATCCACAAGCCTTTACTGAGCCTGCACTGTGGTACGTCTGGGCGCAGTGTCTCAGAATAAAACCAATACTTTCATGTAAGTTCTCTTTATCTGCTGTATAAACATGATTCAAGATGACACTGGAGTCTGTCAAAATGTCTTTTAAGCTCCTCCAAAAACCTGAAAACAAGTTCCTGCTTTAATTTCACAGTTCAGTTTTCAAAGACATTAAATAAAAACCAGTAAACAAAAACAAGAATATTGTGTGTATATGTACATGTCTGCATACACAGGTGTACATATACGTAAGTTCCATTCTGAATCTTCCCTTAAATTCCGCAATTTTTTATGTATTAAAAAAATCCAGGAATTTAAGGAAACAGTGCTGAAGAAAGGCTCTCCACTCTAAGACAGAAAACAAAAACAAGTGCCCAATTCCCTGCTTTTCCAACTGAGAGCAGCATGGTCGGGGCTGCAGTGTGCCTGGGACGTCCGTCCAGCACACAGGGAGTCATCGAGGGCTGACCACGCACAAGTTACTGCAGGCCCACACACGACTCTGACGTGACGCCTCCTCCAGCAGGGGCGGTCACACACACGAAGAAGCATGCAAAATACCGAAGTACTGACACCCACTGTGCGGGGGCTGCGCCAAGCACGGCCATGTGTGCTCGCAGTCACTCAGCACCGGTCCCTGCACGCACCCAGAGCAGCAGTGCCAGCACACAGAGCGGGCTGGAGCCAGCTCTCCTCCCAGCGCGGGGGGCGTGTTAGGTGCGTGAAGGGAACGGGACATGATGGGGCACCTGAGTGTCTCTCCTGGTTGGAGCTCAGAGGCACAGTGAGGTGGGCACCTTTCTGTCCGGGCCTCAAAGGACGTGGAAAGTGAGGGAAAGGAGATTATTTAGAGAGTGTTACTGCTAATTTGGCCAAATCAGGAAGATATTTCACCTCAAATCTTGACTGTACCGTGGAAAGAAGGGCAATTATTGTATTCGAGACCAGGGAACTAAAATGGGCATCTCGCTGCGTCAAAGCGGCAGGTTTTATACGGAGCTCGGGATGACAGCTCTCGTAATCGCGACCCTCGGGTTCTGCTGGCTCACTGACTGCTCGCTCAGCAAGCCGCCTTTTCAAAAGCAATGCACATTTTAACCAACATCCCAAGTTCCTGAAAAAGTAAACACAAACTGAACCCAAGTTCCTGACATATGAGAATAAGTAAGCGTTACACTAATTTACCAGTATTCGATTTTGCAAGACAAAGCCTGCTTTTATCTTCTTTAGAGTAAAGTCATGGAGGTGATACCTATTTTCTCAGGTTTGAGCAGCTTGAAAGAGACCGTGGAGGTCCCTCTGCCTCCGGACTTGGTCGTGACGATGATGTCGCCCCTGTCGTTCTCAGCCCGCCCCACGCGACACACGATCTTACTCGCAGATATCCACTCCGCCGTCAGGAGGCAGTTGTGCCCACAGATGGTCAGACCTGCAAGCAGAAACGCGTGTAAACGAGCCTGAATAGCAGCCCTTCCATGAAACACAGCAATCCTCCGCGCGGGATCAGCACCGAAAATAAATCCAGAAGCAGCACTCTCCGGCTCGTCAGTCACTTATTTCTGTTCTTCAATATGCCCAATATTATCTGCAAATAAACTATAGTCTCTGTTGATCTTCTGTCTGTTTTTCTCTGATATTTTAAGACTTCTTTTAGGTTATCTTCACGTTTCTTCAAACATCGCTAGAATTTGAAAACAATGACCATAATAACAAGTAGGCACTCCGGGTGACTAGACTTCGAGAAACTTTCATTGCTTTCACATGTATCAGAAGTTACTGCTATGCTAGAAGTTACTGCTACAAAGCTCTAAAGCTATTAATACACGCATACATCACTCCCTGAAAAAAAATGTATCCATCTTCCCAAAAATAACCTGAACGCACCTGCACTGGTGTTCAGTTACAGAAGATGCTACAGAAGGGACTACAGCGGGCACCTTATTTTAAGCCTATTAAATGCAGTGAGTGTTCTCGGGCGCTACCGGCTACGCCTTCAGTCTTCACGTCTGCCCAGCACCCCTGTGCGGGCAGTCCACGCTGCCTCCGTGCTCCCCACTAGGCACTGTCGCCGGACTGCACTCCGCTCCCAGAAAGTTCAGCCCACGCCTGGCATCTCCGCCCCGAGTCCAGGACACCGCGATGTAGGCAGCGACCACACAGGGAAGCCCTGAGGGCGATCGCGGGAGACGGGGCCCCGCCGACCCCAGCATCCCGGCAGCGCATTCCCGCAAGGCAGAGGTCACCGTGGGAAATGCCTGCAGGCAAGATGAGTCCACGTGTGCGCTGCAAACGCCGAGACACTCCCCACCTCCTCTTCTCTCCCTCAACTTCTGATACCACTCAGAGTCAAGCAGGGCAGCAGAACCTCGACCAATGCAGGTCTGGCTGGAAAAATGCAGGGAGGGGTTCAGGTCTCTTCTGCGAGAACTGACAGCACTGCTTAGTTAAGAGTGTCATATTAACCATAGAGGAATAAAAGCAACTCCATTCTAAAGACATTTATTGAAATAATGAACTTCAGAGAGTTCCCTAAAATACCTATTACTATTTATTCATGTAAGGAATTTAGTTTTTCTAATGATAGCACTTAAAGGTTCCTTTAGGACTAAGTTTTCTGTTGGTTTTTTAAATGTGTAACGACATTAACACATTTTTAGATGCATTCATAATTCAAAATTATTTTTCCAAATGAGAATGTCTTGCTAGCTTTCCTGATAACCAATTTTTATTATGAAAAATTTAAGCAATTTAAGAGATTAAAAGCATCCCTGGAGCGCTCCATCTCCAAGGTGAGCGCCGGGGACACTTACTCGAATCATTCTTATGCACACGTAAATTAGACTCTGTTTTTTCCAGTGAATGGGAAACACCTTAATTTATGAACTGCTTAATTAGAGATGCTGGATATTCTGGTGTCACTCCAGGTCAATATATAACTTCTGTGAGACCCACGACGGCACACGCAGAAAAAGGACTTGTGACAACAGTTTATTCGAGTTGGAACTGCTGTCAAGAGTCCTCTGATTTAGTATCTGTTCTGCATTTTAACTTAAAAAAATTTATAATCACCATTTAATTTTAAACAGATTTAAGCAGATCATTTTAAATGTCATGGAAATGAAAGAAGATTGTAAGACCTATTTCTTAAGCGTGTTTTTGTTAAGTACTGAAAGCCATGAAATATGACATCTTGTTTTTAAAGTAACTTGTAGAATTCCAAATAAAGTGTTTTTATAGCGTTTTACTGGGCTAGTGTAGATGTCATCTGAGTTAAAAACACTTCAATTATTTAGTAGGTTAAGTTTGCTTTCTAAAAAAATGGTTTCTTGGCAATACAAGCAGGGCGAGAGCTGAACTAGCAGATTTACAAAAGTCACACACACTCAGCCAAACGAGAACAGCCCTGCCTGAGCCAAAGCCAGAGTGACGTCCACCCAGCGGCCAGCAGCCGTGTGCGGGGCTCCCTGTGGGGCAGAGCCTTCCTCCTAAGGGTTTTTCCCACTCTGGATAAAGAAAAATCTGGAATGAACTTTGTCAAAAAGCTGAGACATGAGATTAGTCACCAGGCATTAATCTTAGGAAGGCGGTCTTTCTCGTCTAACACGTCTGAGTTTTACTCACTGACACTAGGGTTGTTGCCACCCCTTGGCTCCTGCGAACACTACGGAAGTGCACACGGAGCTTTGAGGTAGTGACTTCATTTCCTTTGGATAGATACTCAGAAATAGGACTGTTGGATCATATGGGAATTCTATTTAAAGTTTTTTTAATGTTTTAATGGCTTTCAAAATTCTGTGGCAGATTTTTGGTTACTGCCATTAAGAAGTACTGATTTTAAAAACTAGTAACTTAAAACTGCCACCCTCACCCCTGCCACACACACAGTGGCCCAAAGAACAGTCTCCTTTATCACTGGCTTTTACCATAAAACTTGAATGGCCAGTAGAGGCAGACAGCTCTGAGGCCGCCCTGCACCACCAAGGAAGAGGCGGCACCAGGGACGGTGTCGTGTAGCCGTGTGGACTTCGGGGCGGGCTGGGGCCCTCGTCCACTGCTGTGGTGCCAGCACAGCAGCTGTCCGTCTCACGCCGGGTGAGGGTCAGCAGGGCAGCTCTGCACACCCTGGGCTCTGCCGGGGGCCGTCTCAACAACGGCCGCGCCGCAGGTTTCAGCAGACCCTCCAGCTTCTTCCTGTCCAGCTCAGCGGACTCGCTCTGACCACCCGTCCTTCTCACGGGGTCTCTGGATGGCCAGACAGCCCCTGCCGACCAGGAGCAACGACACAAGAAAAACCTCCACCATGTACCAGTGGGTCGTGAGAACGTCTGAATGGGGATAAGTTAACGTGCGAAGTGAGCACAGACCCTCAGCAGCCACACAAGTGGCCCCCTTGCTGCGAGCCCACCTGCACGTCCTCACACGCAGCCGACCACACACTCCGCACAGTCTGCTCCCTGCGCTGAACCTGCCGGTACCTGAGCTGTTAAAAATCAAGGACAGGCTCCACGTTTGTCAGCTGGGCCAGAGCCTGCTCTAAGTCCTGGAGGAGGTGGAGCCAGGCCAGGTGAGAGCCACTGACAGACCAGGACCCTGAGATGGGGTTGGGAGAGTCTTTGTGCTTTTGTTGGGGGGGGGGGGTGCAAACCCACATCTAAAGCTCGCATGTGGTGCTGACTGGATGCACAGGATCCTACCGCTCACATCCTTGAGCTTAAAACGATGGAAAGCATAAACCGATCCTAAAACTACAATGCTGCTTGTTTACCATTGAGGGGGGAGGCTCACAAGAACCACGGGCGGCGTCAGTGCGCAGAGTCTGCACCCAGAGTCTGGAGCCCAGATTGGGTGGTGCCCCGGCACATGGGCGCCACGTGGACCAGCGGACAGTCTCCTCCAGGGGGAGAGAGTGCAGAGAGGAGCGCAGGACAGGCTCCGACAGAAACAGGACTAGCGGGGCGGGAAGAGCTGGGAGGCTGTTCCCATCCAGGCAGGGGAGGCCGGCACTGAGGGGTCCAGGCCAGTCTCAGCTGTGGGGAACTGTCTCAAGGTCCTGGTGAGACAGCACAGACAAGACTTGATAAAACAACGGTTTTAACAGAACAATCAGAAAGCCAAACCATCCCTCCACTCCTGTTCAGATCACCCTGTAGAGACCACAGCAGTGTTTTCCCTGGTTCACTGGTTCAGAGCAGTGTCCCCGGCCTCGGCCGCCCACCACAGACGTGAATCCATGGGCCACAGCCCGCCCTTACCCAGGAGGTCAGTGGGGCCAGTCCCCAGGTTTTCTCCTCTAATCGTGACCTTCGTCCAAGGTATTCCCTCGTTGGGAGAGATGCCCGTCACCAGGGGGGGCTGCCGCAAGCGAGACATCGTGCCTTCGGGGAAACAAGGCCCAGCGCCACAAGCCACCTGTCAGAAGAGAAGGACAAGAGGATCAGCGCCACCTGCGAGAAGCGGACTGGAGACGCCAGGCCAGGCATCCGGCACCAAGACACAGGCGCGCTTGTCAGCACCCAGGCCGGGCTCTGGAGCTGCCGGGTAGCTCATCTGCCGATACCCCCGATCGTGAAGGTGACCAAGTACGCAGGTGAGCACCATGGTGGGACGTCTGGGATGGGCACCTTCGACGCGAGAACAGAGGGAGCCCGAGGTCACCCTGAGCCCCAGGCCACCACGGCCACACCCTAGGAACATGCTGGAAGCTGCCGCAGGGGGACACTCTCATCAGACTCATAAAGCTCACAGCACCCCCACGTTCCCACAGGCATACTAACTTCACCTTATTTGTGTACCTGACTTAGTACAGCAACTCTTAAGTGCTGAGGGTTAACCTCATTAGGATGTTACCAGCCCTGTCCACAGTGTTAGACCACGAACTGGATGAGCACGTGGCTTCCACTGAGTACCTTCAGAATCAAATTTTTAAGTAGAAATATTCTGGAAGACTTGTCTCCAGAAAAACAGCATGAAAATTTAGTAAGAAATTACCACTGACATTAATGTTACTGAAAGGATGATTAATAAAAACACCAGATGGCCAGCTACCCTTGACATGGTGGTTCTGATCATGACGAGGGTAGGACAGTTCTTCACAGGTTCAAAGACAAGAGACCCCATCCAGTTAATGTCTAGACCCCTCACCTGAAGAAACTGTAACCCAAAGACGGTAAGAGACTTTTTTCAAGGTCACACACTGATTAGATGTAAAAGAGGCCCTTGGCTTCCTGACTCCCGGGGCGAGCGCCGCTCTCCTCTCTAGGGTGCCCTGCATCTCATCAGCTCATCTGTGCATCTGACAGTCACATTCTGAGAACCTTAGCTGCTTCTTACACGACCGGGGCACTGGCTCATCCTGCTGTGAAACAGAACTGAAGTGAGAATACCTCTGGTCTCAAAAAAGGCAAAGCAAACAAAACAGAAACCAGGACAAGGCATTGTCAATTTACTCCCTATTTTCCAAATCCACTTTGAAGGCATTTACAGAAGATCATAATCTTACCTACGTTATCCTCAAAGTCTGTCCAAGTAAAACAGTAAAACGAAGTCGTGTCTGGTAATAGCAGGTAAATGTCTGGACCAACACCCACAGTCATGAATCAGGAAGTATGATCTACTTTCTTGTTGGTGACCGAAAAGCACACCTCTGCTCCAGACACACAGATCAGAAGCAGGTGAAAATCCAGCATTCGTCATGTTGGTCCACGTGCAAACGCAAGCGGCAAGTCCTCCCGGGGCAGCAGCCACTGCAGCCCCTGGGCGGCTCCCCAGGCATCTCAGGAAGACCAGGAAACCGCTTAGTTTGCAAACATAAGAACATCTACTTTTTACACGACAGCGTCCACAACACATATGGACGCACTCAGTAATTATTTCCGGAGTGAATTCTGGGAGGGACGTCTCTTTCTGACCCACCTCCAAGCAGGAACATCCTGCATTATAGATAATGTTTTTACATTTAAAATCACAAATAAAGGAAGTACTGTCTTATCACTCCCAGTGAAGAGCCTAAGGCTTACGAAAACAGAATTTAGTTTCTCAACATTTGCAGTTTCACAAACTCATGCCAAATTAGCAAGGATATTTTTAAAGGAAAACTTTCATCTATAGTTGTCATTAAGTGCCTACAGATTTCCCTCACAAAGATTTTCCAAATGCAATAAAGCAACAGTCTTTGAAATTCTGTCATAAGATCTTTCTTATATAAATACACTGAACAGAGGTTAACAAAAGTCTGACTTTTCTGCCATAAACCTGATTTATTTAATTAAAACAATATCCAGTCTTTACATTATACAACCATGTAAGATAATGAAGGAGGTAAGGAGTAAGAAGTGAATAAATCCACCCTAAAGTTACACACCACAAGCTAATTCTATCTTTTGAAAGCAGAAAGCCAGGGACAGGAGGTAAAGTAGCTGTTCTTACTCACGTAAGGAAATTACTACAGATACAGAATAAGCCACTTTCAAAAGGCAATACCCTCACCCAAGTACACTAATAAACCGGTTAAATGACACAAATGGACAAATGCTGAAGGCTGACAGCACTGGAGCACTGTATCGGGATTTTCACGTGTAAACACAGGGACACACAGGTAAACTGCAAACTACATACTGGCTCTCAGCCTAAGAACCATACTTCACACTTAAAACTCATTAGGCACCAAACAGGGTTATAGGTTTGTTCAAAAAGGAATCATACAGAAACCTGTTGTGATGCTACACACTAATACTGAACTATCAGAAAGAGAAAGAAAGAAACTAATCCTGTTTTAAAAAATCGCATCAAAAAGAATAAAATACCTAGGAACAAACTTAACCAAGGAGGTGAAGACCTATCCTCTGAAAACTATAAAGCACTGATGAAGGAAACTGAAGATACAAAGAAATGGAAAGCTATCCTGTGCTCTTGGACTGGAAAAATTAACACCGTTAAAATGTCTATACGACCCACAGCAATCCACAGATTTAATGTCATTCCTATCAAAATATCCATGACATTTTTCAGAACTAGAACAAAACAATCCTAAAGTCTGTATGGAACCACAAAGACCCCAAACAGCCAAAGCAATCTTGAGAAAGAAGAACAGAGCTGGAGGAATCACGCTCCCTGACTTCAGACTCTGCTCCAGGGCTACAGTCATCAAAACAGTGTGGTACTGGCACAAAAACCAGACACACAGACCAATGGAACAGAACACGGTTATCTAGAACCTCCCGCAAGACTACGTAATGGGGGAAAACACAGCCTCTTCGATAAATAGTTTCGGGAAAACTGGACAGTTACATGCAAAACAATGAAACTACACCATTTTCTCACATCATATGTAAAAGTAAACTCAAAATGGATTCAAGACCTAAAGGTAAGAAAACATAATACACTCTTTCACATCAGTCTTAGCAGTATTTTTTTGGATCTGTCTCCTCAGGCAAGGGAAACAAAAGCAAAAATAAATAAATGGGACTACATCAAACTGGAAAGCTTTTGCACAGCAAAGGAAACTATCATCAAGACAAAAAGGCAACCTACTGAATAGAAGATATTTGCAAATAATGTGTCAAATAAGGGGTTAATATCCAAAATATATTCACACAACTCAATATCAAAAACAAAGAAAAAACCCGATTGAAAAAACGGGCAGAGGACCTGAACAGGCATTTCCCCAAAGATGACATTCAGGTGGTCAACAGGTCCATGAAAAGATGCTTGGCATCACTAATCACTGGGTAAACACAAATCGAAACCACAACAAGACTTCACCTCACGCTGTCAGAATGACTATCATCAAAAAGACAAGAAGTAAGGGTTGGCAAGGATGTGGGAAAGAGGGAACCCTCGTGCACTGTTGCTGGCAATGTAAATTTGTGCAGCTGCTGTGAAAAACAGTATGGAGGTTCCTCAAAACAGGAAAACTAGAACTACCATATGATCCAACAGTTTCACTTCTCAACATACATCAAGAGATGAACAGACAAAGAATGTGCAGTACACATATACAATGGAGTGCTACTCAGCCATCAAAAAGAATGCAATTTTACCATTTGCAATAACATGGATGACCTGAAGGGTATTATGCTTAGTGAAAAAGTCAGCCAAAGAAAGACAAATGCTGTGTGTTTTCACCGGTAAGTGGAATCTAAAAAAATAAAACAAATGAACAAATGTAACAAAACAAAAACAGACTCACAGAGAACTAGTGGTTACCAGTGGGGAGGGGCTGAGGGGACGGGTCAGATGGGGGAAGGGGATTAAGAGGTACAAACTGCTAGGTATAAACTAAATTAATTAGGATGTAGTATACAGTGCAGGAAATACATGCAATATTTTATAGTAATTTTACATGGAGAACAATCTATCAAAATATCAGATCACTATGGTGTACACCTGGAACCAATATAATATTGCATTAAAAAGGAATCATAACTCTGGCATGTCTCCAGACTCGTGACAATTTACCAAGAAATTTTCAGCTTCCTGGACCTGCATGCAGATAATGAGGACTAGGAAGACGCACAGGAATTCAGCAGGTAACAGAAGCTCGGCTGGTTTCTTTCGATATTGGTATGGCGTTGATATGTTTACACTGAATAAACATCTCCTTAACAGTGATCTTGTTTTTTCAGTAATGAAATTTTAAATATAGTACCATGTCATATAAACAACCAGTGCAGTTTTTAGCAAACTGTATTTAGTGGGAAAATAAAAGCTACACCGGAACACCGGGATCTGGGTGTAAGGGAGCACTTTAACTCTACGTTTGGTCAGCGATTTATTTCCTACAGATGCAGTGAGAACAGAGGCATAAGTGTTTGCCTGCTCTCAGCAGGGTTTCTCTAAAAGACAGCAACAGAAGCTGAAATAACTTCTAATCTTGACGCTTTGACTTTTTTAATGTAAGAATTACCATTCTGTGGCAAACAAATTCTCTCCTATCTACAAGAGCACAGGGCATTTTCACACAAGGACAATATGGCAATGACCTTCAAAAAGGTTTGGACTTTTCTTCATATAAATGTTATCTTTTTAGGGGGTGGAAGGCGGGAAGGGATAGACGGGATTTCAAAATTGTAGAATAGATAAACAAGATTATACTGTATAGCACAGGGAAATACGCAAGATCTTATGGTAGCTCACAGAGAAAAAAACGTGACAATGAATATATATATGTTCATGTATAACTGAAAAATTGTGCTCTACACTGGAATTTGACACAACACTGTAAAGTGATTATAAATCAATAAAAAATGTTAAAAAAATAAAATAAATGTTATCTTTTTAGACAAGTAATAGATTCACATGGTAATCCAGATTTATTTCCATAAACCAAGTACATCCAAACTGTCAGTCTCTGAATTAAGCCTCTACAGGACAAGGTTAAAAACTTAACAGCTATAAAGAGTTTGGAGGCCCGGGCGCTAGGCTGGGCTCTGGCATTAACAACTAAAAGCCCTGGGCTAGTTTCACGCTCTCGGAAACAGGTTTCTCGTCTGTCAGTGAGGTGGCCGGATGACACTCCCTAAGGCTGTTTACAGTCCTTGACTCTGAGTCTGTCGGAGCAGACTTTCAACTTCAATTACTAATGCAAGACTACAGAAACTGCCCTCCCGAGCTTTTTACAGTTACACTAAACTATGATAAGAGTGTGTTGTTATTCATTTAGAAATTCTTGTATTTATTATAAAATACTTCTTAGTGCATCATTAGAAGAAGCTGAGTTTTTAAGACCTTGTATTTAGATGTTAGTGTATTAGATGGCCTACTTACTTTTGAAAATTATACATCAGGGACTAGAATACAAAGCTTTCATAGATATTTTAATGAATGGTTAAAAGTAAACCATTATAACAGTCGCCATAGATTAACATGCACAATTATTTATTTTCAAAGACAAACCATAGGTTTTTTTCATTTCCCCATTTTATTAAATATAGAGAAAAGGAGAAACGGAGATGAACAGACAGACTGAGGGAAGGAAGGCGAGGAAAGGAGATGCAACCTTCAGGTTAAAAAGAGAGACTTTTACTACAGCTTAGAAATTCTCATTTAATTAATAAACCAAAGAAAAATGTGAAAAAGATATTAGAAACAAGCATAGTCAGTCACTGTTGTGGAATGGTACAGTAAAAAACAAATCTGCAGATTTTGTAATTTTCTGTGTTAAAGATTTGTCTGCATTTTTATCTTGCATCTATCTAAAGTCTACAAAATGCTACAAAAAAGGTCAGAAGATTTCAAAACGTTAAAAAGCAGCTTAAAAAATAAATCTGCACAGCTTTGAAAATATTCACCAAGCAACCGGGTATAACTCAGAAGTCAGAGAGTAAGTGGTTTCGCAAAGCTTAAACTGTAACTCTGAGGTGGGTTAACATGTGTAACTTCAGGACGCTGCTTCTGAAAACAACCGTCCGCCCTCCTGTGCTGCAGCCCCCGGAGCGCTGACTCAGCACCTACTCAGGACAGAAAGAGGCGGGAGCCAGAGCCCACGTGGCCTGTGTCACTGTCCTGCGTTCCTTCCACAGCACCATGAATGGAATTCAGAAACCAGCAAAGCAAGATAAATGGGCAAAGTTAAGTATTTTATCACCAAATCTAGCAGCAAATTACTCATTACTGATGGAAATGTAGTCGTGGGAATTTACTGAGTCTGCAGAAACAAAGGCTGCCGAGTTATGGTTTGTCTTACTGCGCGAGCCGTTAAGGAAATAAAGCTCCATGAGAAGAGATGAACCTTCCCTCACAAGAGCTTCACTCACTGCACCAGTGCTCGACAAGCCCTCCCTCCTCGCTCAGCATGAGGAAGCAGCAAGAATTGTTTCGTAAATGGATAATAGAATACTGGGGGGACAGAAACTGGCATTACACAAAAGTCACTCATAAGAAGCATCTAGGTCCACACCGACCCATTTCCTCCAATTGTTGTGTGAAGAAGAAGCATTATCAGCGAACCTCACAAATAACCAATTCAAACTTTGCAGACAACAAACCTAAACCCATGAACACACACTAACGTATATTTTGACAAAACACACATCTTACTTAACAAAGACTGTGTAACGCACACAAATGAGAAACACCTTATACTTTCGGGTATCACACTGAGCTCTCTAAATTAAGAAAAATGCTTCAGAAAATGTTTATACTTCTTTAAAAAAAAAAAGTGCTGCTCCCATTTTACACAGTAGCATTTTATAGTAAAATACTGATCCACTGTTCCAGGATTCAGAGTGGTATCTGATTTTGTTGCAATCCTTTTTCCTAAAAAAAGAGTTGAGGTAGAAAATCTTTTTCTTGCTGGCACCTTAAAAAGCAAGAAAAAACTGACAATTAAAAATAAACTATCCAACTCTTTTCACCAATGATTTTTAAGAAAAGCTTTGCAAGGGACAGGGCTCCATGAAAGGTACACCCGTGTCAGCTGGTGAGGGGGAGACTGCCGATCCAAGCAGCTCGGGGTCTGTTCCAGTTCTGAAAAGACCACACGCTCATACAGAAGGTAAACCGAGGCCAAGGTGGCGGAGCAGGAAGGCCCTGCGCTCACCTCCTCCAGCGGGCACAGCTGCAGTGCAGCCACTCGCAGAGAAACCACTCACAGGAGAACCGGAAGATGAGCAGGACAGATCTGCTGCGACTGAAGACACAGAAACAGGCAACAGGAGTGCAGGTGTGCGGTCAGCCCCTCCCCACCAGGCGGGCGGCCCACAGACACCAGCGCAACCACGGCTGTAGAGGCGCTCCCCAAGGAGAAAGCGGTCTGAGCCCACACCGCTCCCCCGCCCAGGGGTCCTGCGCCGGAGGGCGAGCCGCAGGGAGGGCTGGGAGAGCCAGAGGGCCGTGGGAACAGACCGCGAGTGACCCTGTGCCCCGCATGCACACACGCTGCCGGACGACCCCCCAGCTGTCACCAGTCTCCTCGCGCTGCCTGCTGCTCCCGGCCCCCAGGAGACCTCACTTTTAACGTCAGACCTACTGACCTCCCCTGTGCTACTCCAGAGCCATGCATGCAAAGTCGTGTTTCTGGTACTTCAGTGCTGCTTTGTTTCTATAATTGCTTTACCAGTTTGGACTCTGCTTTGGAGTGCTGAGACAGGCAGCTGTCCACGGTACCGTCTCACTGAATAACCCGCTGTGTTCTCCACTCATCTGAAATGCCACTTTTCTCGTTTTGAGCCTGTTTCTGAACTCTCCATATTTCAGCCCCCTGATTATTTTGCACCTACAGCACAGTAACTAATTTCACATCACAGTTAAATATCTGATAGAATAATTAATTGTTAACAGTTCCCTTCGTCATCTTGCACAGACACTGGCCCAGGTGGACTCTGATATGTTTTATTTGACTCTAAACCGCATCCTACTAGAATCCTGATGGGAATCACCACAACCCTGACTTCCTCTATTCACACTTCTTTGTCTATCTCAACTGACTACAATGCAGGCTCCAGCAGAGAAGGGGTTTCTGTCTGCTCCGTACACTGCTGCACCCCAGAATTCAGAACAGTATCTGCATACAACTGATGCCGAATACACACTTGTTAAGAACAGACGTATCAGTTACACTGAATCTCTGGATAATTTCAGGATGTTTAAAATATCTGTAACATTGACTCTCCCCACTTACTCATTTTTTATGACTGTCAAGGACCTACTCAGCTCTATTCACAGGGGAAGTTCAAATAATTTATCTGAAACCAATCAACTTACTGAGTCTGTCTCGATTGAAATCACTTCCCAAAAGATCCTTTGTTTTCTCAGCAGAAAGTTTCACTTCCTTCAAACACTGTCATAAATTTGGCTCTTGCTCTGCAGTGCTGGGGTCACTTACTGTGACGGCCTTATTGCGTTTGCTGTGCCGGGGGACTCGCAGCCTCTGCCGGCGCGACGTGACTGTAACAGGCGACCCTCCAGGGCCGCGCTCCTCCACCCATTCTGCAGTACTGACCCACGAGGAGTGTTTTTATTCAGGTCTTTTTCCTGATCGCCCCAAAGAAACTGTAATGTCATAAACATGCTGTATGCTGTATTATGTACTACATGTTTACCTGTGCTTTATACATAAAGATTTTTGTCCCACAAGAGCTAATTTTCACTCATCATTTCTTCATTGCTCTAGCATTTCACCACTCAGATGCTTGCTACTGATGTTAGGTAGTTACGTTACAGAAATATCTTTGCTCTTAGTTTATTGAAACTCTGTTTTTCTTTTAATGAAAGTACTGAGGATTGAACCCAGGACCTTGTGCATGCTAAGTATGTGCTCTACCACTGAGCTATTATCCCTCCCCCGAAAGTCTATTTTTAAAATTAGAAATGAATTTCGAATTTTATCAAATACTTTTTCAACATCTTTCAAGATAAGTACTTTTTACATATTAATACAGTGAACTGAGATAATTTTCCTATTAATGAATAAGCCTATATTGCAGGAATAAACATTATTTGGTTCCATTTTAATAGTTCTCGAGGCGTTCCTAGACAGACCCAAACTTGCTAATATTTTATTTAGAAGCTCTGTATCTTTAATCTTATTTACAAATAGTCGGAAACTATCTTCTCTTTTACGTCTTTGCCTGTCTGTTGTAGTATCGAGCATATTATTGAGTATTTACTGCGTCCAGAGTGCTGTGCTGCCTTATAGAAAACATTTGAAGTTTCCCATACTTGTCTTCTTGTAACTGTTTCAACTGTATCGGAATATTCTCTTCCTCACAGGCCCCCTGTTACTGGCTTATAAAACCATCTCATTCTAGTCCCACATTGGGTATGATTATTTGGGGACTTCCTTAATGATTACGGGTCCATATTTTATAAATCTTCGTAAGACAAGTTTAGTACATTTTTCAGAACATCAGATATTTCATTCTGATTTTTAAATTTAATTTCATACCACTTTCCCCCATAGCTATGGCTTTATCATTTTCATTGTCTTGAGTATCTGTACGTGTCTTTTCCACAGCTAGACTTGTGGACACTTTGTTTTCAATGATCTTTCGTAGTAGCAGTCCTTGATGTAAGCCGCGAATCCTCCCTTCCTTTTTCAGGAGTGGCGTTAGCTCATCATTACTGACAGCTCCTACACGTCTGAATTGCTCTTCCCTGCATTTCATTTTGCCTCCCTCCTTCTGTCTGGATCCAGCACTTAGTTCGTTTGTTCCAATCATCCACGTTCAACAACAACATTTAAAGCCACTACTCTTCCCACCTAGAGCTCTGGTCGTTTACCATGGATTCTGATACACAGCGGACTGTTCATTTACAATGACCTGTAGCTGCACTTTTGATTGCTTGTCTGACCCAAGCAAGATTAACTCCAGAGCTTTAAAGAACTCCACAGCTAACAGTCGGTTGTTGAACTTTTCCTTAATTCTGGTTTTTACTTACTTCACTCTTACGCCTGTTTACCTGTTTTGGTCAGAGAATGTGGTCTGTAAATGTCCTACTTTGGAGAACTTACTGAGGTTTCTTTTGCAGAAGTCCTTCATTTTACTTAGAGAGCTTCCCTGGTGCATATTTTAGATCGGGAGTTGGCAAATTACAGCAATGGAGAAATACTGTCTGCCACCTGCTTTTGTAAATTAAGTTTTATTGGAACAGCCACATGAATTCATTTCTGTGTCGTGGTGGCTGCTTTCTTGCCACAGTAGCAGAGTTGAGTAGTTGCAACAGAGACCTTAGGGCCAAATAAGCCTGAATTATTCAACCCCTGTTAGTGCGGCAGGTCAGCATGCTCTCCCAGCACCATCCTAACCTAAACACTGGCAGCCAGAATTCCTGGATTCCCAGATACATGGCAAGGCTCCTCTTGTTTCTAGCGCTGGTCTTCTCCTCACAGTGACCGGAACGTATCAGAAACTACGAGAGAAAGTCAAACCACTGCAGAGACGACAGCACCTTCACCCTGGGAGTCAGCCTCCAGTCGCGGCTTACACTCACAACGAGAACGTCAAAGCCACTTCAGGACCCCTTTCAGAAATCAGGTCTATTAAATCAGTGTCACTGCACAGAACTGAGAGACTGGTGCTTTGCCTTTTTTTTTTTTTTTTAAGCACTTTACAAATTTTTTTTTTCTTTATGGACTTTTTCTGAATAGTTTAAGGTTTACAAAAAAATTGATTGGTACAGAATTCCCATATACCCCTCAGCCCCGCCACAACAGTTTCTCACTAACATCTTGCATTACTGATACGTTTGTTACGACTGATAAGCCAATACTGGAACATTAACTAAATCCCACAGTTTACATTAGGATTCACTCTGTGTTGTACAGTCTATGAGTTCTGACAAGTGTACAGTTACGTGTATTCACCATTTCGTATCAAACAGAATGGCTTCACTGCCTTAAAGATCCCATTTCCCCTTCTCTCTCAGCATAACAATTACACTTCTCAAACTTTTCCAGTGGTTGCCCAGTTTGCACTGCACACGCACTAACCCAAGCTGACTTTCTAGTAACACTGTGCAGCTTCACAGGTAGTGGGGGTGCCTTGGAGAATTCCCAGTGCCACTTCCCACCTTTGCAACAAGCTGCCATTCATTTCAATTACTTATGAGATGTAATCGCCAAATACTTTGCTACTATTACTATTCTGAACAAACCGCTGTCTGTTAGAGCAATTAAGAAAATTTATCTCCATTTATCCCTTTCTAATGCTCCTTTCATTATGTAAATCAGAGTTTCTGACCTGTCTCACCTTTCTTGCTGAAGAATTTTTTATTATTTCTTGCAAGGCAAATTTATTGGAGACAAATGCCTCCAATTTTTGTCTGAAAAAGTATTTCTCATTCACTTCTGAAGAATAATTTAGTTTGTACACAGAATTCTATGTTGATTATTTTCCTTTCAATACTTCAAATATTTTACTTTCTCTTGCTTGTGTGGTTACTGAAAAGAAACCCAGTTTAACTCTTACCCTTGGTCCGCTACAGGTTAGGGTAACCTTCAGCTACCATGGCAGGAATCTTCTACACTGTGCTTGCCTGTAATAGTACATGGAAAGCAACCTAACTTAAAAACCACGGCTCCCAGGCAGCGTCAGGTATGACCAGGAATCACTGCTCTGCGCTCACTCCTGGCTGCTGCTTCACAGCCTTCCTGCTGACGTCGCTCAGCGGACGCCAGACTCTCGCTGGTTATTAAACTCGCCTGCCAGTCTCGGGCATGTGCCCCAACTCTCCTCCTCCTGCAGTCTGTCCCTCCGACTGTCATGCTGCCTCTGCACACACGTGGCTCTCCGCACCCCCTCCCGTCCCCATTTTGCCTGATGGCTCCTGAGCACTCCTCCGCGACAGGAGCCAGGCACTCTGCGTGCCCAGGCCACCCTGCACACCCTACTTCAGCAGGGAACCCACAGTTTCCTGGGACCCACAAGGCAGGACTCCTCAGCTGCGGCACAGAGTCTGGACAGGGTTGTTCTCTGCCCCGAGGGATGTCCTGTGTGTTTCCTGAACAGCATATCTGGCCTCTACCCACAGGATGCAGGAGCACAGCCCCACCTGAGATGCTCGTGAAAATGTCGGGGGCGAGGGGAGGATTAGAACAGAGACCAGAGATCTGGCTGCTTGTGATAGGACCACCTCCCCAGGGAGACCGAGAGTGGAGCGGCGCAGATCCCGGCAGGACGCCCGCTCCTCTTGCACCTCACACCTCAGCCTCCCACCTCCATCCTTCTTGACACTATGTCTGATTTCGAAACCAGCGGCCACAGGAAGAAGCCTGACTACTGTTCGTCCCACAGCCCTTCATTTGCACGCCTCCCCCGCCCCCGTCCTGATCTCCACCTCAGACAAGAGCAAGCTGACTCTGAGGGTGGGCTTTTAATTCCGACAGGTTTTCACTCTGGCTTCTGAAGTCGCCCTCTAGGTCCAGACAGGTTAGGTGTCAAGTAACGACCAAAAGGAAAACATACACAAGCTCCAGAGAGCAGTTCCCGGCTGCCCCTTGAATCCAGAACGGGGGACAGGGCATTGTCATCACTCCTCACACTGCTCTGAGGGGCTCAGAGAGCAACGGAGCCATCAGGCCCCAGACGGCACGTTAAGCAGAGGCGTCACACTGCTCATGACCCACGTGTGAGCAGCCACGCTTGAATCACTGTGTCTGAACAGCCACCTCTAGGGCCAAATGAGTTTTTACTGCCAGGACAATTCCACAACAGGTGGTTCTAAATGAGTGATTAAGACTGCTGGTATGATTACTTCCTTTTCTTTCCATCATTCCATAAAAAAACAAAGCAAAACAAAACAAACAAAACACAAAAAGGACATTTGTTTGACCTTAGGAGTGAGTGAGTGATTGATTCTTTCAGCTGGCTAGCATCTGGGCCATGTTCCCTCTGAAGAACTCGCGTACCCTGAAAAAAGAAATGACCTTGTACAAAACGTGAACCGCGAAGTGCGTCTAGCGCCCGGTGCAGGGAAAAAGGAACGTCTCCAAAACACAGCAGCAGCTTGAAAAGCAAGCGGGAGCAGGGGCTGGGGACACGGAGGCGCTCTCTCACACTCTCCAGGTCAAGCTTCTGCCGCACTTATCACCGCCCCCTGATCTCCTCACTCTGCTGCTAACTACCGAAGCCACGATGCAGAGTCCGGTCCTCGTGTTAACCACGCTTTCATAGTCTGTATTTTGTGATGCTTTGACATTTGGGGGCCTAGCAGATCAGGAAAAGAACTGCCTTTCTGAGAATTAGCTAGTTTCCAGAGACGGCAAACAACCTGCCTGAGAGCAAACCAGATATCCTGAGTCCAAACCCACCGTTATCAGGCTCCTCGGCCCTGGACACCGTGCCCCTGCCCTGCACACCCCAAGAGCAGATACCAGATGCCCCCCGACACTGTCCTGCACCCCACAGCCAACAGCTGGAAGGGTAAGATTCACACTAAGGCAGTCTGGCATGCAGGCACACACACGCACACACACTGCTGTCCCTCATATATGAAAAACGGCACCCAAAAAAGGCTGGTTTTCAGAAGTGCTGACGAGCTAGGCTCTCAGCCTAGCTCTGCAGCGTGGCCACGGACCTGCCCCGAGAGATGCTGGCTGGCATTACGACACCACCGATGGTCTCCATCCACACAAAGCAAACCCACTCACTTCAGTCAGCAACCAACTTGCTCAGCTAGAAAGATACAAATTGCTGAAAAGCCAGTGAACTAGGAGTCAGAAGACATTCCGATCCTGACTACACGATTTATTCCGGTCCTATCGATCTCTCAAGTTTTCTCCCGTCAAGTGGGAACAAAGCCAGCTTCACGGGCACACTGAACTGAGGGCATTAAAGGAAACCACGTACGCCAAAGGTCGTGCACACCTCACAGCCCCACATGAGAAACACGGCCCTGCTCCCGAGTATGTCAAAGCAAGTGCAAGTGAGCGTGGGGGCCGACAAGAACCCTCCCCGGAGGATGGCTTTGACCTGTCCTTGGGACAGAGGAGACGTCAGCAAGGGAGAAAAGAGAAAACTACAGAACCTCTGCTGCATAATCTGGGTAAGAAAGACCCAAGAAGCAGGGAGAGGGCTGGACACAGTCCTGCAACCTTAAGCCACCGTGGTCTCTCAGGAACAAGGGTGGGCCAGCTCCACGGCGAGTGGGGAGCAACTCCTTTCAAAGCCACAGCGCCGACCCTCACAGGGTGACAGGAAACCAAGTGCTCACTATGATATACACTCTGGGCAGCTGACCATTAAGTTAGCATCCTTCTAAACGAACTATTGCTTTATATTCCTGCCTCTTAATTTTTAACATATTAACTCCAATTCCCAAAATGCTTCAGTTACAGTCCAAAGCATAATTTTCTTGTTTACATTACTTCTAACATCTATACTGTTGAAGAATTCTTGGTTATTTAGAAAGATGAATATAATTTTAATTAAACCAAAAAAACCCAAAAGAACATAAAAGTATGTATGTCACAGCTGTGGAGGCAGGAGGAGCACGCACACTCGGAGCTGGAGAAACAATCCCAGCGTGAACACACAGTAAGGAAAGGTACGCCTTCTACAGGTTAATAAATGAGAGGCCACAAATCTAAAAGCCACGCAGGAAATGCAGCTGGAGAAAACACTCAGAATGATAAAACATAAATAACTTTATTATATAAACAACACGTAAAAATCAGTAAGAAAAAACTCAGCCCCCAAAAAAGAGAAAGGCAAGTGGACAATTCACAATGGAGGAAATGCAGCCAATAAATAAATAGGTGCAAAAAATTCAACCTCACAGAAATGCAGATTAGAGAGCTGACCCATTAACTACGAAGAGACACATCCACAAGCAGAAGGCTCCCCGGTGTCCACCGAATGTGAGTGCAGTGCAGGCAGGGGTGCAGACCATTCCAACTCTCCAGAAAACAGCAACCTGGCAACACATGTCACAGCCTCACACATGCCTGTATCTTCGGACTCGAAGCACATTCTCAAAAGGTGAACAACGAATACGATGATCCAAACCCCGGGGACTGCTGTCAGGCATGAAAAGTTCCACAACTGCAGTGATTTATTACAGCAAAAGGGAAAAACACAGGCATCTCAGACAACTAGAAAATGACTTAAGTAAAATGTGAAAGTCCAGGCAAGGAAATGCTACGAAAAGTATGTAAGACCAGAGAACACTTCAAAAAGTCGGTAGGGGAAAAAAAAAGACATGTGTGTGTGCGCATATACACACACATATATTAAGCTACCCATTTAGCATTTTAGAATACTTAACTCCAGGAATTTCTATAAATGTACAATTATCTTATACGTATATTATGTATACTTATATCTAAACACACACACACATATAAACACGTGACACAACATTCTATGGACAGCGTCCCCAGGACACCCTCCTGACCACGTCGGGCTAAAGCTGCAGCCCACACATCAAGTGGACAGGAGTCTCCCTCAAAGAGAAAAGCCTGCCCAGAGCACAGAACACCTCCCGAGCACAGAAAGTTTCTAGTGTGCAGGTGAGCGTGGTCCTGCACGCGAAGGCCTGTGGTCTGGGCTGCACTGGGTAGCCACCATCCTCCAGCAGCGATGCCAGGTGAGCACCGATGTCACTCCTGCCTCCAGGGCCAAGCACAGCCTAAGGTCCAGCTGCGGGAGACCAGGCCAAGCACCTCTGCCAGCTGTGTCTGAAGGGAGGCAGCTTCCTTCCATCCAAAGCCTAGAAAGGCCCCCAAACCTGGCAAGAAATGACAGGCTCCGGTCTCATGCGACGGATCCGGTGGAAATTCAAGCTGTGGGCTGGTAATTTACATAAGCATTTTCAGCTTTTGCAAATAAAAAAAGTAATTCCCCTCTTAAAAAATTATATAATTTATAAATGCATTATTATATAATTTTATATTTTGAGTATAGAAAAGTAAGCATTCTAAAGCCCTCGCTAAGTGGTCTCACTAATAATGGTAGGACGATCAGAGATTAAACAGCCTGTCCAAGGTCACAGTCAAGCAGGTGGCAGAGTTACAGTTCAAAACCAGGCCTCAGATCCATGCTACTCTGATTCTCCATGTATTTTTTTTTTTCATTATGGACATTTTAAACATACAAAGAAGGAGAGAGACTAGCATCACGAACCTCCATGTTCCCATTTTGTCTCTCTTGCAACTACATCTCCTCAACACACTTTTTTACACACGTTTTTGAGGGAGTACTTTACAGTAAACTGGAGACAACACACCATTTCATCTGAAATATTTCAGTCTGTATCTCTACAAAGGACTCTGTACCCAGACTGTCTCAAAAGTTATTTGCACAGTTGGTGTGTCAGAATCAGGATCCAATCAAAGCTCCCAAAGAAGGAAGGGAAGGAGAAGAGAAAAACACCTGATGTATTTGCATGATGAACAGGGAGAAAGGCTGAGGACAGGGACCGGAGGTTATCATCCTGGGAGAACAGCCCTGGAGAGGGGACAGGGACAGGGAGGTCGTGTTCTGCATACACACACACAGGGCGCATGCATGTAAGTCTCTGAGATGCAGTCAGGCCTCGGGCTGCACAGAACAGCCAGGCCCAGAGCAAGGCACGGGCAGCCCCGTGTCCTCAGGAGCAATGACCACGTGACATTTCCTCCTGGCGTCTCTGGACATGCCCACCTCCCCTGCAAGTCAACTGTCGCAGGAAAAGGGTTACAACAAGTCACATCCTCTCCATTAAGGGAAAGAAGGAGCAGGAGAAAAGAGCTGACCAAGGTACGCTGGTCAGGCCTGAATCACACTGTCCTCCATCCTCCAGCACCCAGCCCAGCGGCAGAGCAAAGGGGTCCTGGGCAGAGTGGTGCTGGGACGGACAGACCCCGGAACACGTGGCTCCCGCGGTCTCTTCCTCTGGCTCTTCCAGGACAGCAGCAAACCTCAGGCCACGTGCAACTCCAGCCATGAGACACTGCTGAGAGGTGGCCTCTGAGCGGGGTGTCAGCTCGATGTGTCCTACCACAGGACAGAAGCCATTCCTTGATCCCTATACACAACCCATGCCTGTTTTTTAAACAATAAATCTGTGCCACAAAGGAAACGGCTGAAAACGACCACAGAAACAGCCCTCTAACCAGACCCTAGAGGCCTGCTAGACCCTGGGACTGCCCTTCTGCACACTGAGCACACGGGTCACCGCTCTCAGCACAGAACAGGATCAGAGGCGCATCCACGTCATCAACCAAGGCCTGCGCAGAAAAACTCCTCAGTGTGGGCTGCCTCTGGGAGACAGCAGGTCAGGTTCAAATGTGGCCTCCAACTGTAAGGCCCGAGGGGTGAAAAGTCTGCTGCTCTATTACCACTTCCATACAGAATTACCTGAAAGTCAGAAATCCAGTGTGTAGGGTCAGATCTTTAATATTGTGTCCCCCTTCCCCCAAAACTATTTTAAATGTTAGACCAAATGAATTTTACCCCTCACAAACATTTGCATTAAAAAACACTTATTTTCCAACCATCTTTTGTTTCTATAAAAATCAGGCCAAAACTGATGTAGGTTTGATTTTTCAATTTAAAAAATCCACACATAAAAAAGGGAGGAGCAGAACTGAGAATCCACAAAACACTTCCACCTCTTCAGTTCTAAACAATGTGAAGTCCAAACAAAGACACTGATTTTCCCCTTAGCCTTGAAGATGAAGCTGTCCTCGACAGAAGAGCCAGGAGAGGCTACTTTCAAGGACGCAGCAAGGGCACTGTGGCCCTTGCATCTGAGGCAGTCCCCACTCCCGTCCCGGCCTCCCTGCCCACGGCTCCGTCTTGGAGGCCTCAGCCCCGTACAGGGATGGAGGGACTGGGTTCCTCAGGGCTGATCCACTGCAAGTCAAACAACGGGTGAGCAGCGACCCTGATGACACTGTGCTGGGGGCAGACCGAGGTGCACACGTGGCTCTCGTATCAAAGATGAGCCTAGAGCCTCTCACAGCCTGTGAAATATTTCCGAGTTTCCAAAACATGAGCTCAATATTATTCACAATGATCACTTGACTATAACCACTGTTCATCAATGTTTTATCTCTACATATACACAATTTTCATGCCAGGAAATGACAAGGAGTACACACTTCGTCCTAATCAACATACGAGGTTACGTGTTGTGTGATCTGCCCATGCAGAAGTCATGACAGGTAAACCCACAGAGACAGTGAGCCGCTGAGCGGGAGGGGCGGGAGAGGGCTGACGGCGGTGGGCGACGAACACGCTGCAGGATCAGACAGCGGCGGTGGGCGCGCAACCCCTGAGCAGACTACCGGCGCTTCGCAATTCCCGGGGGCACTAGGCCGTCACTGTCACCACAAACACAGGAGCCCCAAAAATGGACACCAGAGGACACACAAGATGACATTTTTTTAAAAGGCATTTGGCACTACTAGGCCCCAAGTCTTCTGATGCGAGATCGAATGAAAGGAAGGAAAGCCAGGGCCAGGCCTGGAAGAGCAGGTTTCACATTCCCAGGGTGGGAACCGAGCTCGTTTACTGAAACTCAGGGTTAGAGTGAGCAGGAAAAGCAGAAGTGCAGTCAGCCACCTACATCAGCCCCTCTGGAAACAGAGCCTTTCCCGTCCTGAGGAGGCACCAGCCACACAGCCTCCATCCCAGCAGGACTGCGGGAGGACAGGGGGAGGAGGTGCAAACAGCACGCTCACTTATTTCAGTCTTCAACCATCTCAACAGGAATGTTCCTGAATGAGAGAGGAACAAAATCAAGAAGCTACTGCTAAGCTATTTATAATGAAAGAACTAGAAAAAGAGATTGTCCTCAATTTATACTATTGCATAAAAACAAAGCTTCATTTGCCATGTTAAAAAAAAAATCAACTGAGTAAATTTAAAGATCTGATTGGCTTTATTCAGTGACTCCTGAATGTCAAATCTATTAAGGAGAAAGGAGCTCTAAGGAGTGAACTTCTGCAGAAGGGGCTGCGTGAAGCTGCTGCCAGCACAGAGCTGCTCCAGGCAAGGTGACCTTCATCCGCGGTGGGGACAGCAGCGACTGCCTCACCATCCTGACCAGGTTAAGTCCAGACTGCCAGGTTAGGACCCCACTCCTGGGAAAGCCTGAGGCCGCAGCTCCATGAGGTACTGGAGTCTCAGCTGGAGACACAGGCCTGCGCGGGGCTGCTGTGTCTTTTTTTGAGTCTCAACTTGTCAGATCCTTATGATGGGACAAATGCAGCGACTACAGTGAACAGGCGAGCCTAAATCAACGGTGATTTTCAAAACTGTCAGCTTAAAGTGGTTAATTTTATTTAAATTGTTAAACAAGACAGGATGTCGCTTAACTCCCAGATTCTTTGACACGAGCAGAGCTGGACTGATTTGTCCCAATTTTTGTATAGCGGCTTTCCCAATCGCTAAAAATGCATCAACTCGGTCACTTGCCTTAGAATTTCTGCTTTACTTCTGCAGCTCTACCTCAAAGAAACTTCAAGGCCCAGTATCTCCACAGCAGTGCCACCAGCATTTCTCAGCCGCCGCCGGCGGGGGGTGGGGGGAGGGGGGGCAGGGGCAGCGCTGAGGCTGAGCCCAGCTGGGAGGGGTTGAAGCTGCTCCCAGGAGTCAGGAGCAGGAGGAACTCTGGGCGCAGTCCCGGCATCCGAACTAAATTAAGTAAACAGTCGAGGTCTCTCCCTCCGCCCTGCTAGCCGCCTCTGGCTCAGGGAGACCACACACTCAGACCACACAGAGCCAGCCCGACTCGCACGCAACACCGGCCAGCTGTCACTGGGGGGGACGGGGGTGGGGGGCCCGGAAAGGGCGAGCAGGGCAGACAGTGACCTGCGCCCTCCCCAGGGAACTTGTTGGTCCTGGACTTGTGTGGCCTTGACCTGCACTCCCCCAACCAACTTAGAGCTGATGAAGGATTAACAACGCACCCATTTAACATCAATTAACCTCCGATCCATCACAGGTCAAAAGAGAAAATCACCATTATAAGAGCATTTCATTAAAATAAAGACAGACACATTTTCCTATAATTCATAAAATATACTTACATAAATGCATTTTCTTTTAGATTTATATATGTTGGTTTTAACCAACCTGCCTCTTTTTCTTTAATGAAACACACGGCATGAAAGTAAAGTGTTTCTGTAACAGAGGTCAAAAAAAATTTAATTTTATAATTTTCCCGTATTTCACTGTGGCACAATCTTTAACACCCGAAAGATTTACCAGTAGAATGAAAGACAGTAAATTTTTCTTAACATAACTTCAGACTGAAAATACACAGGGAAAAATAACTAGTAGCAGTATTGGGGGAAAACACTGTTTTAGAAGGATTAAACCACAATCTTTTACTATTTAGTAAGCAAGAGTTTTGCTGATTTGAATAGCAGACAAGAAATCTGAACAAAACCAGTGATCAGTTGGTCCTCCTTTGTCAGGTACCCAGAGGCTCAGCTCAGCTAAAGGCATAAGGCAAGGAGGTGGAAAATCAGAAGCCCCGACTCACTGGAGACTTGGAGAACCTTCTGCAAACAAGCCGAGGAAGCCTCCTGACGCTGAAGCACTACTTCCCTCGATCAGAAGAGTGAGCATTTCCCCCAAAGAACACCAAATAATAGTGATGACAAATTCCTCAGCCCCACCCCACCCCCAGCTACTCAAAGGGGCATCTCCAGGGAGCAAGTCAGAGAGGCGGCATCGGCAGGGCCCAGCTCGACCCCACGACCGAGACCCTACACACAGCTCAGCACCCCCGAGAATCCAAGCCGCCCCGGAAAAACCTGGCGGCGGCGCTGCCTAGTGAGTCTCAAAAATAAAATTACACACTCTCAGGCCACCCAGCAACAGAACAGAACCGCAGAATTCACCACACCTTCCCTGAGACCCTTTAACCCAACCTAGGCCACACCTGCCCCTAGGGCCGGGGGTGGGGCTGGGCCGGCCCCACAGGGAGCCACAGACTCGGGGGAGTCTCAGAGAAGGGTGATTCACCTACTTCCATTCTCTGCAAACCCTACTTTTCCTGAGCAGGGTGGAGGTCGAGTTCTGTCAGCACCACACACACAGGGCCATAAACTCTTCTGTCCAGTTTCCTAAATTAATCATCCTACTCCTGCTCCATCTCAAAATCATGGTTAACAGAAATGTTGCCCTCCTCGGCTCTGAGAGAAGCCATGGGGTACCCGCTGCACTACGGGGACTCCCTGGGTCCCGGGAGGGCTGTGTGCAGAGAGGAGGGCTGCGCGGACAAGAGGCGCTCCCTCAGACCTCGTCCCACCCACAAACAAGGTATGACTGAAACACACTCTCTTTTCAAATGAAAGCACAAGTATGTACGTTTTAATTCACTTGGGAAAAAATTCCAATGACTTTAAAAATATAACTGATAAATGGCACTTAAAATTTGTTTTTTTGCTTTGTTTTGTTTTTTTGATGAGAGAAAAAACCTTCACTCCTGCTCCAATGTCTGGAGGTACAGGATCAAAGGGCAGCCGGCAGAGAAGACTCGGAGGGAGGGGACAGCACGAGGGGGAGCTGAACACCCGGCCTGCGGAGCTCCCGCAGCTGCGCTGTCCCTCACGTCCTCATTACCCAGCTGACTCTTAAAACGAGCACTGGGTTCACCTTAACTAGAACAGCTCATTAAGACTCTCCTCCTTTACTTCCCAGGAATCACGAAATCTTCTGCCTCTCAGGCTAAGTCTCTTCCTAAAGGACAATGACTTCATCACATTTCAAGACAAAAGCTGAGGGTCCAGAGCTGGCCAGGGTCTAACCTGTGCCACTCGACACTGATGACGTATCACAAGTGAAACCGAGCAGTGTGAATCCGTCCCCGCCACGACCTCTGGAAAAGAAGCGTAAAGACAAAAGCCTCAAGGAAGACGCCCGCCCCACAGCAGGGAGCGTCCTCCCGTGAAAGAGCAGCCTCATCGTCCATCCGCCCACGGCCAGTTGTCCCTGGTCCCTACCGACTCCTCTTCACCGGATCCACACTGGGCGGGCAGACAAAGCACAACTTCTCGATATGGTAGGAAACGTAATTTTTCAGGGGGAAAGAATGTCTGGGGTTTTCTTTTTCCAGAAAGACAGATCCCCTGGGCAATACTGAAAAAGTCATTATCAAGTAAAACCAATTTCTACTTTTGTTTAGTCAGCCCAGAAGACTTGGGATATATACACAGAGATTGGTCACTCGTCACCTCAAAAGATGGCAGTGTCAGATTCCTACCCCTCAGAAAACATAAAGATGCAGACAAACCAGGATCTGGAACAAGGAAGCACCCTCAGACTATTCGGTCAAAACAAACATCCATGAAGCACTTGCTGTGTCCCGGGCACCACACTGCAGAAATGACAGGAACGAGACCTGTGGCAAGGAGGTCCCAAGTGACCTTGGCCTTCCGCAGAGGGATGCGCATGGAACCAGACAGCCGTGGGGTGAGTGATGACCTGAGTATAAACAACTATCTGAGAAGTGTGGCTAGGAAGGGAAGAAGAGGGAGAAATGTTAACAGGTGACTGTGAAAACAAGGAAGGGGGCTACCTTTCATCGTTTTTCTGCTTTGCTTTACTGTTGTCTGTGTCTAAGCACATTTAAAGGCCGACAGGAAAGAGCCTTTGGCAAGAGATGAACGTGAGTCAAGTGCTCCCAAAGGCAGCAGACGAGGCGTAAAGGGCCTGGGCACAGGGGTCCATCTTGGGGTAAACGCAACCCCTTTCAGTGCAACTGGGGAGGAGGAAAGAGCCCGGGGTTCTCCTCCGATCGCTGTAACAGTTCTCAGGTAGGTGGCAAGATTATCCGCTAAGAGTATAGAGACATTATGTGAAAGGATGAGAGGTTTGAGAAGAGTGGAAAATGCTTAAAGAACATTCTGCAGAGGAGCAAGCACTTACGAGGAAAACTCTAGAAAATTCTCTGATGGCCGGTTGAGATTGGTGACCGCTGGTTTACAGGGATCCAAATCTAGATGCTAGGACTTTGGCCTGCTGGTCTCAGGACTCATGTCAAGTCTGAAAGAAGGGAAAGAACTGAGATGGTCCAGGGCTGAGAACCTGCTAAGCAGATGCCACAGAAGGATGAGGACACAACTGAGCATCCTGCCATGAGAGTGCTGGAAGATCAGGCAAAGGCAGATGCAGTGTGACTGAGTGGGCTCGGAAAGAGAAGAGACAGTCAGCAGAGCGGGCAGCCTGAGCTCCGACTGCAGGCGTGAACCGGTCTCAGGCTGGGCCCCCAGCCCCGACCCCTCGTCTGGAAGCAGCCTCACCCAGCCGTGGCTCCAGCCCCTGGCAGCCCCGCTTCCTCTTCTGTCCCCTCTAGCTGTTTGGTTTCCCTGTAGGCTCACCATCCCGTTTGCTCCCTAGCCCTGCCTGGACCTCTGCAAGTAGTTCCTTTAGGAAAAGCCCCTTATTTGAACCATCTGGCATGAATTCTGCATCCTGCTGACACCCTGACTTATCCAGATACACAGTACGTCAATCACATGGAGCTTTCATTTAAAGAAGAACCAAATACTCCTTGCTTTTTGTCTTGTTTTGTCTTTCAGTAAAATTATAATACAACAAAAGCTAAAATCACACACACTCCAAAATCACAGGACTTTGTAAGTGGGTAAGGCCTTAAAAAATTCAGTGAAGCTTAACGGCCAACCCTGCCACAAGCAGCACAGCCAGCAAGCGGCACAGGGAGGGCTGCTTCAGGGCTGCACAGGGAGGCCAATGCTAACTTGCCAGGCACCGTCCTACGTCCCAGCTTCACTGTTCTTTTCACACTGGCACCAGGATTTACTATAACTGGGAAAGAGCAAGTAAAGGAATTACTAAAACCAAAACCAAAAACTAAGTGAACTGTAGAGCCCACCCACCCAGGCTCAATGCTAGCAACAGCATTAAAGGATATTAACCAAGCTTCTGAGCAAACCCAACACGATTTCCAGGAAAACCATCTACTAAGTCCGCTCCAGTCTCCTCTGCCTGGCCCTCAAGGCACTCCACAATCCAGACTGCACTCACTTCCAGCCTGTGGGCGTCTGATCCCAGGGAGCCACCCAGGCGTTCCTGGGCTTCTCTCTGAAGGACCACATCGTCCCCATCAAGCTCTGATCTCCAGGACGCCTTCCCAATTGCTCTAACCCCAAAGGATCCCTGCCTTCTCTGAATTCCCGCTGTACTTCACCAAATACTGCAACTTAGTTCTCGACTATTCTTTGACAGAGATGGCAAAACGCTTCCTTCTGAATCCAAGCTAACGTTACTTGACTTCTAACGTGTCAGGCGTGCGCCAAAACCAGGCGACACAAAAATGACAAAGACTAACCCTTGTCTGGCAAGAGCTTAGTCTTCCGACAGACGTGTAAGCACCAGTGACAGCAACAGCCCCTGGGGCGACACAGATGAAACAGGCGCTGAGCAGCTGCAGGACTCACTGAGTGGGGAAACCTCAAAGCAGGAAGAACTCCTGGAGATAATCTAGTTTTACACATTCTCTGACAAAAGGTAAAAGGAAACTGAGACCCAAAGAGGCTAAGAGCTCGGGCCAGGCTACAAAGCAGATGGTGGCAGCACCCGGACCAGTAAACAGTGCTCCGACTCCGTAATTTTCAAACTGAGGCCTGAGGGTGACTTTGGGTGTGTCCACAGCTCCAAGATGCACAATTTCTCCACAAGTACTCTAAGTCTGTGTGTCTGGATCGGTAATAATTCTTTTAAGTCCACATAAACACGCACTGAATCATGTAACCGAACACTTCTACCCTGTGGTGTCACCAAGCACTCCGGGGCTCCAGGAGCGCCCAAGGGTCTGAGGACAAGCAACAGGCTAGCACACTGCTCAGCAGAGTGACCAACGTTATTTCCCACTCCAGACGGTTTCAGAGTCCTCTCTACTCACACTGGCCTAATAATACTCATCCATTCAACAAACATTTGAGCTCTACTCTGAGGAAGGGGCTGTACTAGGAATCCTGGCTGGATGAGACAGGTAGACTGGAGATGGGGTGAAAAGTCAGAGAGACTAACGTGTAAGCAGCATCTCCTATATGGCCCAAGGCTGCCACTGCCTGACACTAGAAATGGTCCAAAGTCCTTTATTAAAAGACTGCCTTTGCAAAAATTTTCAAGCATTTATTTCATTTCTCATAAGATTCACATGTAATAGACTCAAATATTTGTGGAATGAATGAAAACTTAGCACATTAATAATCTTCTTTTAGAGAGGGAACTGTTCAAAATGGCATTAATTCAGGAAATTAAATACTTCACAAAAGGGAAAAAATCATTTTCTAAAAACTTTCAAGAGTTGTTCCAAGTTACACTGGGGGATCTTCTGTTTAAAATTACTAAATTTTTACTTAACCAAACAGAAGAGAGCTTTGAGGTATCAAGCACTCCTGTTACCTCCCTTTAGACCAACAACTTTTAACATAGACGTTCCCTCGGAAGCTTTCTGCTCTCAGTTCCCAGGTTGTCAGTTACACAGAGCCTGGCCAGAGTACAACCAAAGCATGCTTATGCATTAGGAGAGGGATCCACGTAACCTCAGCTAGAAATAGCTTTTCAGCATATCACCCAAATGACTTAAGGTGTGATTTTTAAATTTTTAAAAACTTTTCCTTGTAAATTTACTCAAACTCATAAAAAAAGACACACATTTACTCATACTTATTAGTATGAACAACCTTTACAATTAAGAAAAGCTTATTTCCATTCAAAGACAAGCTTTTTCGTCGACGGTTTCTTGCCCACCTCAGCACGCCCAGACGTGAAGGAGAGAGAACAGAGGCTGGGGTGCTCTCTCAGCCTCACTGCACGGTCTCTACGGCAGCTAAACCCTGAGCGACCACACGACCTCGGCTCGCTCCTCCGGGCTTCCGTCTCCCCGTCGGAAAATGGGGCTAACACAAGCAGCCGGAGACCCTGGCGGCACCTTCAGTACAGCTTTCCAAGGCAAAACATACCTCCTACTCGCTCTTCACCAGTAAGTTCTCAAACCCTACGCAGTGACAGGTACGCAGGTGCGCAAGGGGACAGCTGAGGCCCACTGCACCCACTGGGGCGGGTCAGCGCTCCCGAGGTCCCCTCCAGGCGCAGGGGCGGGGGCTCGGGGACCCCGCAGGTGCCCCTCCGCAGTCAGGGCTGCAGAGCGGCCCGGGGTAGACGGCGGTTGCTGGTAGGGCCCCCTTCCGCCCGCCGCCCCGCCGGCCGCTCACCCCAGGCCGGCCCTCAGCCAGGACCTCGGCCCCAACACCTACCTGCAGGCCAGCACGGACAGGGCCCCGCGCTCCCACTCAGTGCTCCGAGGCCGCAGCCGCCCTCCGCCAGCGCCCTCACTTCCGCCGCCGGAGCGCCGAGGACGTCGATCCGCCGCGCAGTCGAGCGCCGAGCACCCGATGGCGGAGCCGCGCGGGCGGGGCCGGAACGGGGGCGGGGGCGGGGGCGGGGGCGGGGCCGGGGCCGGGGCCGGGGCCGGGGCGGGGCGGCGGCGGGTAGGCGGGTGGTTGCCGAGGATCAGGCCGTGACGCCGGTTCCTCAGGAACCGCAGGCTGGCCCTCCGCGTTGGGCTGCCGTGTGGTCGCGGCCGGGAGCCCCGTGCGTGGACAGTGTTAGGGTTCAGCGGCAGCGCTGCAGGGCGCGGGTTCGGATACTGAAAGGCTGTGGGTCCGGGCGCGGCCTCAGGGAACGGAGCAGGCGCGCTGGGAGAGGCCGCCGCGCCTCGGCCGGAAGTGACGTGCTGCCCGGCGCCGCGGGGCCTGCAGGGAACGCGCTCTTCCTGCCGCTGCGCGCAGCGGGAAGGCGGCGCGCGACGAGTGTTCCGGGCCGGGAGGTGGCGGCGCTGGGCCGCGGCGGCGCCTGTGATGGCCCCGGCGTCTCCTCGGGTGCGCGTTACTCCCGCAGGCACCCCCTGCAGACGGCCGCGGTGTCCGGGGCGCCGTGACCAGCCTCTGCCCCCCTGCGGTTGGCGCGGGGCCTGGGCTCGGAGAAGCCGCGGCGGCTGGGCTACGCGCTGCGTCCGGCCCTCCAGACGCGACGGTGCCGCCGGTGGACGACGGGGCCTTCCCCCCCCGGAGCCAGGCGGCCGCTGGGTTCGCGCTACTGTCCCTGCCTGCAGGGCTTTGGCAGGAATCGCCGCAGCTGCTCACACTGTCTGATTTATCGTCATAGGATTCCCCGCAATACTGCCCGGGACAGGGACCCCCTTAAAGAGCGAAGAGGCGTGACAAAGAGGGCAGTGCCGCGAGCTGCGCTGGTGTCGCCCCACCGCGCACGCCCAGAGCCGGTGGAATATGAGAACGATCTCAGAGACACAGCGAGGGCTCGGGCTGTGGGTGACATTTTGCAGGAACGCCGTGCTGTCGGATGCAAGATGTATTCTGAGCCTCGTTCCAGCTTGTGCTGCGTCCGATACGGAGGCCCGGCTCGTGCGGCAGGGAAGGATGCGCGGCCCGGGGGAAGAGGTTCCGCTAAACCTAGAGACTCCTCTTGTGGGCTCCTCACACAGGCAGCGGAAAAGGGATCATTATTGTCAGGAGAAAACGGGCAGGGGGTTATTTCTGAACTCAGGGCACTCACCGGGCATCCTTTCTGTGCAAACGGGCAGCGCAGCGACGCTGGCCTGACAGGGTCAAGGCAACCAGGGGCTCAGACCCCGCAGGCTCGAAGGTCTGGTGACATCAGGCAGGCCGCAGGTTTCGGTGAAGTGCTGGTGGATGGTGAGGGGAACCCAGCCAATACGGTCATTCGTAGAAGACAGGCAACCTGTACTTATTACAGTTTAAATCTCTTACTATGCTGAATTACACATCTGTTAAAGAAATACATCCCAAGAGAAAGAAGGTGATATTTTGGATAGATGCTCCGAGTCGTGGGACTTGGCATGACTTCGTCTTTCTCTCCTTAACCTTGGAGGGAGTGCTCCTGAACTCAGTGGTGCCGGAACGTTCACTGTAAACACATAGGAAACTCGAGTCAGCGGCCTGCAGCCCAGGTGGGTCACAGGGAAGCTGCACCCATTTCCTGTCTCTCCTTTGGTCCTGGCAATGCATCCTTTCTCAAGTCACACAGCCCTGCCTTTAATACAAGTAGCCCGGAGGGCTCACAGATTGTTCCTGGACCAAAAAATGACAGTACTGTATCCCTGAGACAGAAACACTCAGAAGAAGAAAGCGCCTTTTGCTAGTGTAAGAATTACTGGTAGTGTTTCCTTTTTCTAAGAGCTGGTCCGTGTTTGAAGCCCGCTGGCAAACGTCAGTGCGGTCCACACAGAAGCTGGCAGCGAGTTAAATCGCCAAACACAGAATTGCTGTAGCAGTTGTGGAGGCAGTTAAATTGTGTGCAGCTTTATATTTTCAATTTTGCATCAGATGCCGCTTAACCTGGAGAGAAAAAAATAACTTTGAAGCATGAAACTCCTTTGGCTTCTGTCTTAGGAAGCTATGACAGACACAGTTCCTGGTTCTTTAGGTTTTTTATGGTAAATGAACACCTGAAGCACCTCACACTGCAGGGCATGTCAGTTTGTAATGGGCCATAATTAGTATAGCGCCTGATCCTCAGAACAACCGTAGTTTGCCGTATCTTAGTGGTCCTTTTTACCAGAGAATGACCGTTGTCTAGTCTTCTGTTAGCGCACAGTCTGAGCCCCTTGCTGGCAAAGGCTTGTCTGCACTGCTGTGGACACGGAGCCTTCCACAGCAGGTGTCCCGCCCATCAGGCCGGCTGCCCTGCGCAGCACCAGCCACAACCTGGAGGTACATTAGTATCTATTTGTTTACTCTTTTGTCTCCTTCCACTAGGGTACAAGCTCCTTGATGGAGGGGACTTGTGTCATTCACTCGTGCGTCAACGTGTAGTAGGTGCTTAATAATAAGTGTGGAATGGACAGCCAAAGATAATAGTACTGACAGTGTGTTACGATAGAGGCGGAGTTGGGAAAGATGACTGTTCCCAACAGTCCCAATTTCAAAACGTGATCACTTAGAGGCACAAAAAGATGAGCCAAATTTAGTACGTGAATCTTGACAGTTTGTGAAGTGTTGAGATGTTTCAAGTACCACTCAGCTTTGTCACTTTGCTGGAATCTGTCATGGTTTGAGGTCACAAGGACAGTTAGGAAGCCTCCAAGGCTGTCACAGTGGTGAGGCTGATGCAGGAGTCCTCAGGCTGGGCCTGCTGGTGAAGGGATCTTACTAGTGCCTTTACGTGGACTTCAGTGTGTGCGGTTCTTGTCAGCTGCCAAGCTCTGCATCTGCAAAGGCCTCAAAATAGTCAAATGTCTCCAACTTTACAGCAAAGCAGAGCCCTTGTGTTTTTCTGTTTACCTTCTATTTGCATATTTTGTTAAGAAAACTAAATAAAGCTGGGTCTACGTAAGGACATGGTGTTTCACAGTGTGACCCGATCGCATGGCCACCACTGCCACCCGCACATAGGCGCAGCTGTGTTTATTCCGAGGTGCCCCTGGGGTGTCTGGATGTGGCCTGGAGGAGAACAGAGACACTGAGGAAAGTCACCCTGGGCCAGGCCAGTGGGACGTGAAAGCGGGGGCTGGGTGGGAAGAGACCCACCTCGGCCTCCCTGCCCCAGCGGCCCTCCTGCCGCTGTGGTTCTCCCTGACTAGGAATTTAGACCCCCTTTGTGTTCTAAGTGAAGGACTTACACTGACTGTAAGGTGGCGTTTTAATTTATTTAAATTGCTAAGCAGTAGGAGGTGGCTGGGGCTTTGTTTATTCTAGGTTGTGTGTGTGTGTTTTGTCTTTACAGACTTTCCCCTCGCTGGAAGGTCCGGTATACTTCAGGGGGCACAGCACTATTTGCATTTATCGGTAGCCACGGAAACTGGCACCATGTGCCCAGTTTACTCCCTCTAACAGACTGGGGCCATGAGCCCCACTGATGGCCTCTCTACTTTATGCTCTGCCACGAAGGAACGTGACCAGGGACAGTTCCACTGGGGCAGGGAGACGCTACTGGCCTAGACTTTTGTCCAGGACCTAAGTCCTAGTGACGCCCCTGCATGAAGATGCCCCACTTCCCGGGAGCTTCAGACATGCCTTGCATACGCGTGGTTGCCTGGCTTATGTCCCACTTCCCTTTGTTCTAATACGACACGATTTTTCTCTGAGTTCGTGCAAAACTCAGCTAACACCTTCGTTTCCCATAAAGCTGATAAAAGATTTCAAACTCCCTAAAGGCCGCTTTCTCACTCTCTGCTTTCAGTGGGTTTCCCCTGCATCGTGAACTGGGCCCCCCCCCCCACACCCAGCAGGACTGAAGGCAGGCGTCCATGTGCAGGACATGCCCCGGGGGCTGCATCCCGCTCTCAGGACTGTTCCATGAGCACCTCTGTGACAGCAGCTGTGCTCTGCCATCTGGGCCCTGGGCAGGCCCCCAGCAGGCGGAGCTCTCTACACATCCCTGTGGTACAGATGCATGAGGGGCACGTGAAAAGTGAGTGTGCGCTTACATGACAGCCTGGGCCTTTGCTCCTTCTGCCTGAAACCTTTAAAGTGATGACGTACAGCATAGCCTGTCAATTTGAGCAAGAACTAATTGTTATGCTCCTGGGGGAGTTTGAGCAGTGACATACTGAAAGTAAAGGAACAGAAATATTCCCAGCCCTGAAAAAGCAGAGTGGCTCCAGTGCTGTTGGCTTAGAGACCGAGACAGCAAAGGTACAGACTCATCACAATGGATCCAGAAGCCCACGCTCGGGGCCAGGCCTGATGTGGGCCCCGGCCAGTTGCTTTGTTGGCCCCTTGGGAGTCCCAGTCATCTCGTTTTGCAAACAAGGTGGTGGGTGGGAGATACTAAAGTCCCTGTGAGCTCCAAAATCCCGTGACCCCACTTTTCAACAAACGCCGATTCTGCAGTGAATTTTGGCTGAGCTACAGGGCCTTCTCGGGCAACGCCCTCTGGCCGTCTGTGCAGGACAGTGTGCATGGGTGGTGGGCGCCGAGTTTCCCCAAATACCTCTACATGCCAGTGGTGTCAATTAAAGGGATTTTGTTGTTGTTCTTCGAATTTGTTACGTATAAGGCAACCCGTTTTAAAACTGAGAACTTCTTGGTTGCCTTCTCTGAACTTAAAGCAGATTGTCGGTCCTTCTGTTCCCATAATTTCTGCCCCGCTGTCCTGAGTCGCTTCGGCACCTCCTCAGCCGCTGCCCGGACCTAACTGCTCTGCTTCTGGCTGGGGCGCCACAGTGGGAAGTCAGGCCACAGGCGGGGGTGTGAAGCAGGTAGTAAAGAGGAAAACAATACAATGTTAAATGTGTGGGTTGATTTTCAGCTTTGTGTTTTTATTGAATTCCTACTTTTCCTTAAAGTAATTCTTTCTAAGGTTGGCCACAGCTTTTCAGATCACAGACGTGTGGGTCTGTGTTGATTTGCATCATTATTTTGTTTTACACATATTTGCACTCTGTGTGTTCATCGCTCTGACATAGACCCTCGATGAATGATCTCGCCCCTGCATATGTTTTCTTTCCGAGAAACCATAGCTTTTCAAACTGCAGGCCAGTGAGGCTTCCCAACCAAGTTTTATTTGAGAACTAATGGAGACTGTCTCTCTAATTCTGTAATTGTCATTCTATCCTAGAAATTTATCTGCACTGTTTGCTGACATCAAATTGTGAAAGAGAAGTTCAGCGACCGCTGTTGGTCATTTCTTGTCATTTGTGTTTCGGATACATTTCAGTATCAGTGTCACTCTGCTAAGTGGCCTTCTGTATGAGTGTGTTTGTCAGACACATTTAAGAAAGTTTTCATTCTTTGGGGAAATTGGTTTTGAACAAGAATTTCTAGACCACGTTTTCCTTGGTTATAGTGCTGGCTTGCTCTGAAGTACCTATTCTCTCCCACTGTCTAAAGGAAGGATGACCAGCCATGGCGTGACAAGACGAACGTGGGTTAATAGCCAGGAAAAAAAAGTAAACACCACGCAGTTTTCTAATGCTTTGCACGGACATGCTGCTAAATACTCTAAATTTGGTAGCGATTTTTCCAGTAGATATAATTTCAGGCCAGAAACTATCATGCGAAGTAGAACCTCACCCAAAGGAAAAGAGACTCAGTCCGTTGCCACACAGCCCGCCCTGCCCTGACCCACAGGCTCTGGCACGCTTTAGGAGAACTAAGAGAGAAATTGCTTCTCAGAGAATTTGGACTGTCCTTCCTGCACGAGGTGAGGCAGCTTCTTGTGTTTTCAGCTGATCCCCTACATTTGCAGGATTTTCACATTCTTTCCTTTCTTGGTTTACACACTGGAGTTCTTTCCTTTAAAGATGTCTGAGTTCCAAACTCACCAAGTTGTTTACATTAAATGTGTACAAATTTTGTATTCAGTTATACCTCAGTAGAGCTGGCAATATTTTTTTCAAATGTCTAAGCTATCTGTGCTTAACTGGTCATAGAGGCAGTGCTAGAAAGCATTTTCAGGAGAGGTTTTCTGCACAAAACTGATTGGCCACTCACTCAGAGAAACCCTCTGTGCAAGAATATTGCAGCAATCCAAGCTTATTTTTCAAATCGTTAAGTGTGGACACAATGCCTCATGCTCCAGGCGTTGACTTTTTCTATATGTCCTCTCTTGGTTTCTATAAATTAAGCTTCTTGACCATTAAAGTAAAAATACTATAATTATTGTTTTTGCAATATTTATTTTCCAAAAGTAAATTAAGAAAAACATATTTTGGACGGTGAGAGGCGATGAGAATAAACGAAAAATCATGTTTTGTCTTCTTTTTATTTTTTGTGCCCAGGTCTCGTTTGAGAAATATTTACAATTAGGGCTAAAACATTAATTGCCTAAGAGGATCTGTTGGGGGAAAATCTTTAACAAGTAAGAAAATGGCAGCGAAAGCTCTGAAGAATGTATCTTTCCTGCTTCTTTTTCAAGCATACTCAGACATATTTACATCAGCAAATTTTGAGTGAAACCAAATAAAAGACTGTCAAATTGGTTAGGTTTGAGTTAACACAGTACGTGAGCAGTATTTGGGGTGGAAGCAGTCCCAGGCACAAGGCTATTGACACTAATCTTTTCACAGTGCTGGCATGGATATACTCACTGTTTTCAAATGTAAGTGACCCAAACATTATTCTTTGATTTTTTTAATGTGAACTGACTCATATAGGAAGAAGTATAGATAATTCCTATTATATGGACTCACATTCATATTATTGTGATGTCTGTTGGAAATATAGAAACATAGGCATCTGCAAAATTCATGTAAGAATAAGAAGTTTGCAGTTAAATACACATCGTTTCCATTGCTTTTGAAGAAGGACGAGAACAAATCATTCAAATGTGTTTTAAAACTGTATGCCTATCCTGATTAGGAAACAAACAACTGCATGTTAAACGGTTTTAAGTTACCATAAATGTTACATATTTCATGACATTTAATGAACCTAAATAATTAATTTAGAATACTGACCTTCCTTATAAAGTTTAATTTTAGAATGCAGGCAGTTTTTTATGGAATCAAAGCTTTCTCCTTTATCCAGTGAGATTTCTTGTTGTCTTAGCACATAAACTAACAGCAACAGCGAATTAACTTTTACCAACTTGAGGGGCCTTACATTTTTAAAGTGGAAGTTAGCCTTGTTCTCACTGTGGAAGCATTTTAATGAATGGTAATTCTCAGACAGCTAAGCAAGCAGCTTATTTAATGATGAAAAATTAAATACAAAAAATTTTAGCAACTCTGGTGTATGAATTTATTCTGACATCTTTTCAGCGTATCTGTAGTATTATGAATAAAGTTATTATTGCTAATAACATTTATAGTCAACAATAGGCCCCGACTGCTAAGAAAAACTTAGAGACAAAAATTTTCTTTCATGAACAAGATCTGTGGGAGTCTGAATTATAAGAATCTCCATCTGGTTTTGGAGTTCTTTTCAGGCCATTGTCAGCATAGTCACACAGCAATCCTAAGGGCCAGTCCAGGAGTGCCGCGCCCCAGTGGAACATTCTAGAAGCCTGAAGAAAGCCTTGGGTCTGCCGGTGATGGTGGCCACAGACCTCAACTTCTTACCCCTTCTGCATAAATAATTCATCTTAGATTCATGGGGATTGATTATATCCCATGGATTTTTTATTTCCTTAAATTCACCCCTTCACAGTGAAGAGAAAACACTGT
The DNA here is from genome assembly GCF_009834535.1 of Camelus ferus. NCBI lineage: Eukaryota > Metazoa > Chordata > Mammalia > Artiodactyla > Camelidae > Camelus > Camelus ferus. The sequence goes on from NC_045715.1 coordinate 937,886, forward strand.
TTGGACGCTAGAAGGGCTTGCAGCAGGCAGGTGAGAACTCTGGGGGACAAGCCCAAGTTAAGGAAGAGAACTGAGCAGAACTGACCGGGGAGGAAGCTAAGTCCAGAGACCGTGGGCTCTCCCCTCCTGCGGGGCTACCTTCCTTCCTTCCATTTCAGTTTCCGAACAGGACAAATAGTTTGGAGAAAATTAGAAGCTCCGTTATTTTGAAGAGTACAACTAACTTCAGTGACTTACTTTAGCTTTCACCTTGTTTAGGCTACAGGCAGTGACAGATTAAGCTGCCCCCCCACCCCTCTAGCAGCCAAAGGGCAGAAAAGTGCCCTCGGGGCGCCCACGCTGTCCTCAGGCCAGCAGTGGACACCGTAGGTCCCCCACGCACCCACACAGTGCACACACACATGCACACATACACACACCCGCACACGTACACACACCCACTCACATGCACACACCCCATACTGCACACATGCACACACCCACACACATCCACACACACGTGCACACACCCACACACACACACACTCTTATGAAAAGTTGAAGACAAACTGGGTTTGGAGGTGGCCTCTGCTGAGACAAGCTGAAGGCAGAGGGCAGCCCCACGGGCGGTCGCTCCTGGGGCCGCGGCTCTAGGGCTCTGGGTGTTTACATTCCATCTTGTCTCAGCCCTGCGTTAACCCACCTGCCTCATTCTGTCTCATCAATCACAGTTTAAATATTTATTTTCTTCGCTTCTCTTTCATCTTTTCTGTAAATTGAGGTCTTCAGCAGAGTTCTATGGGGAAAGAACGCCGACAGCAGCATTCTAATTTTTAAAAAATTCTCCAATTGACACAGTTCTCTCTTGCGGTTGACCTTGTCGTCTTAGGAAGACTGTAAACTGTGCTTTTCTTTCAGTGGCTCTCGAGATCATCGGAGGACGTGTAACTGGAGAATCGTGCTGGGGAGGGTCTGGGCTTCCTCTCCTAGTCTTGAAGTGAGTAGACGGTCTACACCGGCAGGTCCTTGGCCTGGAGATCTGTTAGGTGCCTTGTGTTCTTACTTATTCACCGCTTTCTGCCTCTATTACCAGAAAGTGTTCAGAAGAACCAGCTTATTTTCTCAAGAAAAAGAAATCAAGACCTGGTTTATTTTGCCTTATGCTTTGGATAAACTAATCCAAATCAGGGGAGTTGTCAGTTGTATACAGTCCGATGGCAGATGTAGAAAACTGATATGTAGATCCAGTGATTCTGTTCTCCAGCATTGCACATGTTCCCGCATTTTCTGTCCGAGTCGTTAAGTTTCATGAGAATGCACAGATGAGAAGATGTCGCACGCTCACACTTTCTACCTTTGTTTTCTGAAGACCTCTTGGCAGCCTGACACCGGCATCCTCCCTGCAGGCAACGGCCCAGCTGCTGTCACGAAAATCCTCCAGCCCGACCTTGTGTTTTTATTAGGAATAGTTTTGAAATATTAGAAATTAATTTCTTTCGGGCAGTTCCTAAATTCAGCTGCGAATCATGTCTGTGCACAAGCTGTAAAACATATTCTGGAGTCACACGTCTCTCCTCAAAGGAAGTGGCAGCTCTCTGCAAGACACAGGGAAGGTCGTCCCAAGGAGTGGTTTTGTTCCTGTTTATTCTGTGAAGCACATTTCTTTTTAAAAAAATGCATGCTCTTTCACACAATGTTGTGCTGGGGAAGAAATCCTCAGCCAAGCTAAAACTTGTTACCTCAAGCAAAGTGGAAATGAAAGTAGGAAATATTAGAAATATGTCATTTTTATTTTTGAGACTTTGTACAAACAGTAAAAGGTGTCTTTCCTCCTGTCTGCTCTGACTTAACTACAAAAGGCGAGTCTCCTAGCCAACTGCATCCCAGATGGCATTCATTTTCTTAAGGTGTAATTTACATAACAAGACAGACACAGCGAGAGGCCCACGGCCAGGAAAAAATGATATGGGTATGATGATGTGATATCCCTTTAACATTTACTAAAATAGGTCAAATGAAAAGAAAAGATACTAAATAAAATATATTTCACTTTCCAAGTTAATGAGGTTCTGTAGCTTGTTTTCTAAGCTGTGAGAAGGTCAGGAGCGCGGCGGTGCTCCAGGTCTGCACCGGATTAACCCTCCAGCACACACAGCTGTCCAAGGTCAAGTGTCTTCTCTGTCTAAACTGTAATATTTCCCTGGTTTTCACTCTTGACTCTATTACTATGTCTATATTTTTAATAAACATAAACTTACTTTCCTTTAATATCTTTTCTTAAAGCACAAAGTTTAATGTGCTTTTGAAACAAGTGAGCCTCAGAAAATTACTATGAACCTCGATTATATATGTTGAAAATACTTGTACAGTCCATGCAGAGTTATGTAAACTGTTACCACCACTATGTGCACAGCATTTCTTACGGAGTGAGTTTCAGATACATAATCAGTGTCACATGAAAAACCATGCTTATGTTACTCAGCTCATATTTGCATATTCAGAATAAGTACTTTAGCCTTGTTTGCATAGTTCAAGCAGAATTTTTCCTCTTCAACACCCTTAATTTTAAGACAAAATGTGTATTGAAGAGAAATCCTATTAATGAATTACAGTGAAGCTTTAAGAAGCTTGTTCACCTGCGAAGTCAGACACCTTTAAGTGCTCACTTTTACATGAAGAGATGAGTATCATTGTCACTGATTTTTTGACAGTAGCTTTATTTCCAGTTTATAAACTGTAACTCAGAATAGGGGTTTAATATTAATTGTTTGATTAAAATGAACAGATGAAAATGTTTTATTTCCCAAATCTGTTGCCCCAAATAAATAGGACAAATATTTTTTCAAGATTTTACTTTCAGATCACAACCATGGCAACTGTGCTGCACAAAAAGTTCTTATCAATTTCCCATTTTGAGGGAAACTGATGTACAATTAGTGTCCCCATCCATTACACCCACGGCAGAAATGCATACACACCAAGGAAGGCAGCTCTCAGATTAAGAGCATGACCTTGGCTCAGTCCCAGTCAAGACATGAAAGTGCAGGTGTGTCTGCCCTCAACTGGCACTCGCTCAGGGGGTTCAGGTGAGTACTTGTCTTTGGTAACTAACTTTACTTAGCATGTGCGTATATTTTCAACCATTCTAAATTTTCCTTTTAAAATATTTCATGCAGAATGTATCAGATGTAGAAAATTCATTCTCTCTCTAGTCTTAGTTCAGAAATGAAAGATGCCCACATCCAGGGTGAAATAAAAAGTCAGTTTTAAGGTGTAAATTCTCTCAGCCATGTATATAAATTCAATTTTTGCCAAAACTGTGTTTTTACACAATTTCATTGAAGTAGATTCCCCTCTGAATGTTCGGCAACACAAACTTTACAGCAGTGGTGCATTATTAGAACAACATGGTATAACATCTTGATAAAATTAAAAATTTCACTGTTAGCTTCATATCCCTGCAGAAGAACGCCCACGCGGAGCAGGCTGGGTTTGTGGAAGCTCTGGAGCGCCGTGAAGCTCTTTCTTATGCGCGGATCCCACAGAAAGTTCAAGCCTGTGCACATTATGAAGATTAGACGGGGACAGTCGATTGCCGAATTTTACCAAACAGTTTTGAATGTTACCTCCTGTTTATCTTTCATTTCTTGTGGTAACTGAGCCCACTGCCGAGTTTCCTTCTTTTTAAGGAGAAAGTAAACTTGTCTTTTCAGTTTCCTGAAAAAGCAAGCATTTCTGATGGAATACGTTTCGTCACAATTTATAAACTCCATCCTGCAAATCCAAATGGGGGACAGTTGTCTTTTGCTGATGGGACTGGCTTTTCTTCTCAACGTCCTAGTTTGAAATTGAAACGCCGACTGCTGAGAAAATGCCATGAAAATATAAGCCACTGCATTCCAGGAAAATAAATAAGCAAGGCCACCCAAATGTTCAATTAGTGCTTGTGCAGGAAATGGCAGGAGATCCATCCCAGGTCCCGGGCAGGGTCGTGGACACGAAGCGGGACAGGAGGCAGGAAGCCGGGGGGGGGGGGGGGGGGCGGGGCGGGGGGGCTTGCAGGCACAGTTGGGGGTGGCCCGTCTCCAAGGAAAACTGCAGACGCCCGAGGCGATCTGGCGGGCATCACGTCCTGCCCACGCTGCTGCTGCTGCTGCTGCCGCCGCCGAGCTCCAGTCGGGGTTTGGTGGTGAAGAGGCACCTGAGCATCCCAGAGGCACTGCACGTTTACACACAAGCTTCCCGAGCACTCTCACCATCCCCCACGTTAGAGACTCAGCCCCTGCGAACAGCCGTGCTCCGGACAGTCAGTCGGTGAAATTGTAAAATGCTTTTGATTTAAAGCGCTTGCCTCCTACGTGATGGCACTGCGGGCAGCCTTTGGGGTGTGTCATGAGGTCGAAAGGTAGGGGGACCTCTTCCCTCCCCAAAGCGAGCGCCCCCGTGTCCTGAGCACAGATTTCTGAGGGAGTAGAAGGTTATGCTTGAAAAGCCTCTTTCCTTAAATATGTTTTTCTGAAATGCTCAAACGACTAGTTTGAAGGTGATACACGAAAGCCACAAGCAGAAATCTGGAAAATGCAGAATCTTTGGGGTCCGCGTGTTCGTGCTGACTCCGGCCTCATCCCTTCACCGCTCTCTGTTTCACTTCTCAGATTTCATGGCCGCAAGCGGAGTTTTACAGCTCATCACATTGAAGTTAGTTAAGGAAAAAGGGTTAGTTTTCCAGCCGCACGATGTCGGCTGAGCTTACAAAACAGCCCCTATTATTTTGATGGATTTTATCTGTGCTGTGGGTCTAACTGTATTTGATTTCAAACAACACTAAATTCTTTGATCACCTTCTCACTGCATTGATAGAAATGAAATCTGCACATGCAATTTATTCTTACAAGTGAGGAGTGAAACAGCTGAGGACTTTAGCGTGGACGAGAATTGCTAAACGGGGGCAAACTCACAGGCGATCTGCCTGGCTGCGGCTGTGGCGCGGGAAGGCACCCGGTAAGCAGGAGGCAGGGCCCGTCGCGCCAGCTGGAGATAAACCTGAAATCCACACTACTTGCAGTCGCTTCGGTGATGACACTGTGTTGTTACTGTCACAAACGCAGGAGGGCTCTCAGAAAAAGATTGCTCATCACCCCACAAAAACCGAGTCTGTGGGACCCAAGCTCTGACTGTGTTTCTCTCCCTGGTGGAGTCCTTCTGGTTGAGAGCATTTTCTTGACAAATCAGCTATTTTGTTACGTTCGAAAGGCTATCATTTCCTTTTCACAGTAGAACCAGGAATTTCGTCTTCACACAGCACTGTAGCATTTCCTCTCATTGAATTCTAACGGTCTGTGGGTGTGCTCTGTACCGTTTTCCTACCCAAAATAAGGAATGGGGGGGGGAGAAAAACCCTCTTTCCATTTGCAATGGTTTCAAAATACCAATGCCTTCACGCTTAGTGAGTTGAGCAATCTTCAGCTGTGGGGAAGCCCAGGACGTGTCCTGGGTGATGGGGGCCCCAGCGCACGGAGCTGCCCCTGGGGCCTCTCCCAGGGCTGGGGGTCCGACCTGCGTGCTGTGGCTGCCCTCCCCTCTACCACGAGCTGTGTTTCTGTTTCTTCTCTCTTCTCTCCTTCACCGCCATGGCTGAGGCCATCAAAGCTGCTTCCGGGAAAGTATCTGATGAATTCCCACTGAAACGTAAGCTAGCCGTGAGGGTTAACTTACTTATTTAACCACTGCTCTCAAGCACCATTCTTGGTGGGGTCTGGGACTCACAGAGATGGTGTGGCCCCCGTCCTTGGACAAGACACCAAACCCAAACCCTCGAGGGAAGGCTTTGGGCTCAACGGCAGAGCTGGAGGAGCCCCGGATACACTGACGACCCCACCTGACCTCACAGATGGACAGTGAAGGCCTGGAACTCTGCGTGGCTGTGTTGCTGCTAAAACTCAACAGGGACCCCCTGGTCTGCGGCTCCCTATGGGCTGCTTCGGTGTCCACATCTTCTCACAGCTTGTGGTGGATGAAATGATGGTTAAAACTGCTCCTGCCTCCTCCTGGCTCCTGGTCCTGTCTGGTCATTCTCTGCTGGGGACTTGTTCTGACAGTGGAGCAGCAGAGGAGGAAGCGAGAGGAGCCACCAGGAGGTCACCTCCTTGACCCTCCCAGGGCGTTGGCATGGTTCCAGGCAAAGGCCGCTTCCTCGCCCAGGTCCAGGGAAGAACGGACGGGGCAGAGCTGTGGCCAGGACAGCAGCACGGGAGTGACGGAGGAGTCAGCCGTCACAGACCCCGCAGCTCAGGGCCGCTCATTACGGAAGTGAAGCCCAGTCTCGGCGAGGTGGTGTTGCTGCCAAAGCGGAGGCGGCTCCCTCTCCATGCACAGCTTTGCTGTCACTGGGCCCTAGTTTTTTGTATTAAGTTTGAAAAGTGAGCTCATGGGGGGCAGGTGGCCACGCATCCAGCTGCAGGGCCCACGGAAAGGGGCGGCAGGGACACCCAGGAAGCGCAGGTCCCGCAGCGATGGGGCCAAGCGCCCCGTGAGGGCTTTCATTTGATTGAATCCAGACACAGCCGCTGGGCTGCCTCTAGAGGAGGGGGCCTCCAGAATAAGGGGACGAGGCGCCTTCTCTCTTGGGTAACTTCTGGTAGCCTCCACCGTGGCCGTGTGTTCCTGAAGGTGAGAGTCAGAAAAAGCCACCGCGACAAGTTAGAAAGTTGTCTATCTGCGAGACAGTAGGAAAGCCGGCACAGAGCATACTCAGGGGATCAAGGACGTCTTCTTGGAGGAGGCAGCTTTTCTGCTGAGCTTGCAGGATGAGCAGGAGCTCCGTGCTCAGAGAGCAGGGATGGCCGTGGGCCCTGCTGATTCACGGTCATCAGACACACCGTGGTCGACAGGCTGAGGGTGTTTCATAAAGTGTGTTGCCTTTTCCAGGACAAACTTTTAATTCCAAGCATTAGTATTTACTGCATCAGGGCAAAAGCCTGTTTGTTTTGTTTTCTGTTAATGGGAGAGGAGGTCCTGGCATTGGCTCACCTCCGGCATTTTGCTCACACTTGGGCTGGAATCCCTGCTCGCCCGGCTCCTCTGCTCTCACGTCCTCATCTCCACCCTGATGCCAGGCCCTCAAGCAGGTCAGCGTCTGGCCCAGCTGTGATCCCGAGACCCTGAGCACAGCTCTGGATGCAAACCCGAGTGAGAAGCAAGTCAGCAGGTGTGGCTGGCCTGCCCCGCTTTGCAGACTGTAGGAAATACGCGTGCTTACGGAGTGAAAGGCCCCAGGCCTGCCTGGATCGTGCAGGGAAAATCAGAATCAGCAGGGAGCTCTGCGCAACGTTTGCGATGGTGCTTCCCGGGCAGCAAGTCAAGTGTCCCCATCCCCTGAGGGTCATATTTCCCAGCTGAGCCACGTGTCTTCGCACTTTCCGTGCAACCGTGCGTGCCTGTACAAGTCCATCGGCGACTAAAAGCTTTAAAAGCTTGAAAAAGCCATGTCTGATGTTGACTTACAAGCCTTCCTTTTGGTTGGGTCCTGCCTCAGCTCCTGCAGGGCTCTGTCCGTCCCCAGGGCACAGAGCCGGGTCCTCTGTGACCAGGGAAAGCCAGGGAAAGCGCATCTCAGAGGGACCTGCTCTCCTGAGAGTGTCTGTCTGCCGTTGTGCCCCAGGGCTGCAGCCCTGTGGGAAGAGCCTCCGGTTCTCGTCCGTGACCGTCCGGTCCAATGTGGATTTTCAAGCGGCAACAAACCCACTAGCATAGAAAAGGCCTGAACAACGTGTGTAAACGAAATACACAGACCCGGCATGGATCAGGTCTCGCTGCTCTCAGCACTGGGGGCAGCGCCGATGAACATAAATAGATGGCAGTGGGCTTTGGAGCCCAAGCACCTGTGCCGAAAGCCGGCTTCTGCCCGGGGTTGCTTTGGATGAGCGGAGCCCTCCGCGCTCCAGCTTCCCGACGCGCTGAATGGAGGTGAGATCTCCTGTCTCCCAGCACCGTGGGGTCTGGCACAAAGCAGACTCTCCTCAGAGATCTGTCTCCTCTTCTTCCCATCGTAGGCGTTTCTCGTGGACCCGTGCGAGGCAGCGGGCCCAGGGCACTGTGCCTGCTGCCTCCTCTTCTCCTGCCCTTAAGCCCCTCAACCTCACCTCCTTCTGCTGAAACGAAAACCAGACCAGCGCCGGCTCGGAGGCAGTGGCTCAGGGCTACGTCCAGAGCAGCCCACTCTGAATTTGAGTTGTCACCCTCTTCCTCAAAGGGAATGAGGGAGAAAATGAATTTAATTTAGTATAAAAAATAAACATTTCTGGGCTCTGGAAACATCTGTGGTGTTTTAAGGGCCGTTATCGTTAAGCAGTCAAGCATGTTTGCCTGGAGGCGTGACGGCCTCCGACAGGCACGACCCCGCACAGAGGTGCACCCGTGTCCCGGCCGCCACCAGGTACCCGCCGGGCCCAAAGAACGGCTCTGTCACGGGGCTTCCCGGCTCAGAGCTGGAAGCACGGCCGGGATCACTGGGAAGCCCTGCTGCTGCGTTGCTACCTGGCGGCTCTTGGCTCGGGGCCAGAGCGCTTCCTTGTGGTTAAGCCTGAGAGGCAGCGTCTTCCGTGGACTCTCTGTCCCAGGGCTCCGTTGGCCTGGCGAGTATGACCACTGGTTCATCCTGCCACGGGGGGGCATGGTGTTGTCAGGGGGGACAGAGGAGCTCGGGTGGCAGACCCACAGCGCCGCAGGCAGCAGGGGCGGGTGAGGTCTGCGGCGGGAGGGGGCTCGTCAGCTGCCCCCTTCCGCGTGCAAGAGCAACTGAGGCAAGAGGGAGTCCGACCGGCAAATGTGAACCTGAAGCACGACCAAGCTTCCTGCCGAGAACAGGGCGTGGCCTCCAGTAAACATACACGTGTCGGCAGTGGCACCATTTCTGTCCGTGCAGTGAGCGAATCAGTGGATTTGCTGCCATTTACTGCGAGGGAGCAGGCTGGAGGGAAACCACCAGGAATCCCACTTTGGGAGCGTTTCGTGGGAGACGTTCGTTGGATTTCTAAGCAGAGGTGTCCAGCTGGACAAACGAGTCCGGAGTTGGGGGGCAAAAGTCAGAGCCAGAGACACAGATCTGGTCTGTCCAGCCAGGGTCCTGGAGGATGTCGTGGGCACCGGGAGACTCAGGGAGGAGGGAGCTGGGAGGAGGGAGCCGGGAGGAGGGGCAGGAAGACGGCGGGCAGGGGGCGGGGGGGGCGCGGAGATGACGCTCCTTCTAAGGGAAATGGTGCTTCAAGCCAGAGGTGGTGTCTGCTGCGTCATCGCCCCGGGGAGTCCAGTCAAGTGGGTCCCCACTTGCCCGTGGAAGGTGGTACCTGGAGGTCCTGGCGACTGGGACAGGTGTGCTTCTGTGTGGGTGTGGTCAGAAGCCACAGGGAGAGCGCGGTGGGGAGCAGGGAGGGGAGAGAGGTTTCCGGGCTTAAGCATTCCGTTACCTCAGCCTGGGCAGGTGAAGACCCTCCCACTCCACTGACCGGGACGCTGTGGTCTTTCTGAGCTGGCTCCCTCTTCAGCACGCCCGCTGCAGGGCCCTAGCTCTGGCCCCCCATCTCCCTCCTGGACTGAAAATCGTCTTCATGTTGGTCCCACATGCATCAGTGCAGCCGAGTCTCCCTGAGACCCGACACCCCATGGCGTGTGAAGGGGCGAGGATGTGGGACGTTTTGCCAGAGGAGGGAGAGGGAACTGTGGGTAGGTGGCCGGAGGGGACATGGAGCAGGGCGTTCGGGATGAGCAGGAGTGGGCTTGTTTGGGTGCTGCTGGGATGGTGTGGTCGGGGGACAGGCTATGGGAAGGGGCTAAGCTCCTGAGCAGGCTGGGAGAAGGGGCGAGGAGCACAAATCACAGGGCTGGGAGAGTCCAAGTTGGAGAGTTAAAGTTTTCTTCTGATTTGAAATGTTTTAAAACTGCCAAGATTTAAAGTTTGTCTGTAGACAATTCATTAATCTTTGTAGAATAATTCGTAATTAAAGAATGAGTTCTGTCCTTCTGTGCCGCGAATACTGAACACCGTCTCTGAATGCCTTATATAAATGACCTGTAAGTATTAACATGAAATTTATAACTTTAAGGAATAACTTAAAGAATTTAATGACTATCCAAACATTGGACCAGAGATCTGCCACAGAGTAAAACTCTCTCCCTGTGCCTCGAGAGGATGAAGGAGAAGGTGCTCTTTCTGGAGGGCAGACAATAGTCACGGAGAGTTTTTGGATTTGCAAGTTCACACTAAGTCCTGTCGCACAGACTCCTGAAACGCCCTTCCAGCGCCGGAGTAGCTGCCACCAGAGGGAGTGTCAGGGCTCCTCAGGAGGAAGCGTCGCACAAAATCTGAACAAACCTTCGTCCTAACTGACCGCTTCCGCTTGCTGACTGTCTCCTGGGGGCAGAGATGAGAGTCATGGTCAAAATGCTGAAGCTGGAGAATGAAGTGTTCTCCTTGTCTGAGTATTTCTCTTGCAAAAGCAGGTCTGTTAGAAAAGTTTCAATATTTTAAAACATTTGCAGAGATGTGTAAGTTCCTAACGTCTGTCGAGATTTAAAAATGGAACCAAAATAGAAAATGAAACAGTAACATATTCTGAAGTCACCCCTCAGTTGTCTTATGTTCTTAACCAGCCTTAATGGAAATAAAAATACAGGTTTTAACTGCCATTTCTCTGTGAAATTGAACCCAAGGAGCCCCCTTCCCCTTCTCACCAGTGCATTCCCTGACTTTAAACATCCAGTATGTCCCCAGCCGGCGAATGCATTTTTCCCCTTTGGATATTTCTCTGGGACTCCTTGTCCCCATTTGCAGAATGCACCGTGGTTCTGTTTACCTCTGCCTGCCGTTTCCAGACCTCTGCGGTTTCCTCTGCAGCTGTGGACATTTCTCCTGTGAAACCACAGGTCAGTACAGAACCGCAGAACTGATCCTGACAATTAGAATTTTAGCCACTGTCCTCTGGGGTTTTCAGAGCCATGACTGGCTCAGTATTTAAATCCAGACCTTAAATTACTTCCATCTAATCCATGAAAGGATCACGGTTTCTCCAGGGGTCCTTGGTCACCTTTCTCAATTTTGGTGAAAGCTGGTGGGTGCCCTCTCCAGACGGGCGGCCCCTGGGACAAGGATTTGACCTTCCCCATGTTCCCGCTCCTGCCCCGTTGCCCGAGCGCCGTCTTTGCAGCAGGAGTGTGCTCCTCAGTGTCTCATTTTGAGCAGTGGGTCCAAATCTAAGGAATCATCCAAACCCATTGAGGGCTTGATAAGCCACAGATGAGGGGCCCCACACTCAGAGTTTCTGATTCAGTAGGTCTGAGAGGGGCATTAAAGTGGAAAATGATTCTGATGCTTGTTACAGAAGGTATGGGAGACTGTATCCAAGGGGCTGCTTCCACGGGGTCTGGCAGCGGAGGGGAGCGACCAGGCTCAGCTCTACACACGAGGAAAGCAGGCGTTACAGCCAAGGAGCAGCTGGGGCCAGTGCTGGAGAATCCCTAGGGAGAATCATCATGGTTCTGGCTGAGCCGACCCCACAGGAGTCCTGCTGAGGACCAGCAGGGAGGCGGGACATCGGGGCGCTGGGGGTGAGGATATCAGATACCGGCCAAGAACAGGTGTGGAGGGTAGGCTTCCAGTTAGAAGTGGACCTTGTGGAAAAGGCTCAAGTTGGGGGGAGAACTTGTTCCAAGAGACGCCGGTGCCCTTGCTCTGGGACCTGGCTTCGGGACCCACGTCCCGAAGTCTGGCACATCCGAGTGCCATGAGAACAAGAAGCACCGTGCTGCAGGCTCCATTCTGATGGAAAGACCCAGGAGCCTGCTACTTCCCTTAGTTCGTGCTGTTTTCATTGGCGTCAGAATTGAAATAGACTGGAAGGCCTAAAAGCTCAGACCTGACCCTGGGACACGCGTACTTCAGCATCCGAAGTTCAGAGCGTCGACTGGCGTGATTCGCCGCTTGAGCCACGTCCGCTTGACGTCTGGTGAATTTCATGGGCGCTAACTGTGCTGTGAGAGATTATGGTGAAGGGGCTTCATCAAGAGGGAAATGATGGAAAAACTCTGACACTCAAGACATAAGATTTGGATGTCATAACAAAACTATAATATGGCTCTTCTGAAATTTATCTGATATTGTAAGTAAGTGCATCTTCACTGGGCTATTTTATGTGAGAAGATTGAAAGTACGTTTCAGCACAACACGCCAAGCAGGCTGTCGTTTCCGGGCCAGAAACGGTCAGAGTTGATGAGGCATCAAAACACCGGTGTTTTAGAGAGCAGAGGGAAGAACCCAACCTGGAGCTGAAAAGAGCTCGCCCCGTGACCCCAGAAGAGCAGACTGAACCCGCATTTAGACCGAGAGGTTGTTGCGTTATCGGAACACGTATCTCCTCCAAGGATCTGCTTTAGTCATCATTTGAATTTTTGTTCGAAGAAACGGCGGAGGTCCTGTCTTCTCCAGCAACAGCTGACCTGTCGCAGGAAGGGCGGTTTTTGCTGCTCGGAGACACGTTCGCCTGCCGGTCGTCCTGCACGCGTTTGCTCCTCCCGTGCCCCCCTCTTCTTCACGCCTCGCAGCTCAGATCTGTGTATCGCTTCACTGTGTGGTCCCTCTGCACAAGCATCGTGCTTTTCTCTTAGCTCACGGCCGGGTTCCTTGGCCCAGCGCTTTATGGCAGTGAAGTGCAGGGACTACGGACGTCACATGAAGTGGAACGAGCTGTGAAAACGGGGCCGCGCCCGTCTCGCCGAAGACGGGCAGAGCTGTGAATGACCTCTCCGGGAGGAGAGAGCCAGGGGCACGTTCCCATTTTATAGCACGAGGCTCAGGATATTGAATGGGACACGGTCACAACATGATTGAAAGCGAAATGCGTTTCAGAAAGTCTTTAAATGTCCAACGGCGCTAAGATAAATTTTACTGTATTCATGATTCTTGACTCTGCTTTTTCTCTTTCCACGTAAACCCTGTGGCGGAATGAACCAAGGCACGGTTCCTGCTTTCAGAAGCATCCAGTTAATACGTTCAGAGCGATTGTCACTTTCCTCGTCAAAGGCGGCATTGTTGGAATGAGAATGTATAAACTTTCCTTCCCGCTGAGCAGACCACGTGGAAAAACGCTTATTTTATTTTTTCTTATAAGAATAAAATCGCAATCTCTCAACAGAACATGTTGGTTTTGCCATCTGGCACGTACTTTCTGTGCTTAAATGAAGCTGAGAAATCAATTCAGTGTTGAAAGATATTATCCGTTTAACATTTTTTCACCTCCGAGCAATTCGAGAAAGGAGAGCAAAAAATAACTTGTTTTCATTTCTAAGTAAGGGAATTATATAGGTCTTGAATGTTCTCTTCCACAGAGAGGAAAATTATAATTTACAAGTGGAGTGCTGTGGTCTGCTGGGATCTCTCGACCTGCGGTTACTCCAGGCCCTCTGTGTCCCCGGGGCCCCGGCTGCAGGCTCCGGGGACTGTCGGTGGAGGTCCTGGAGCTCCAGGTAGCGGGTGTGTGACCAGCCCACAGTGAGGACCTGTCCTGGGAGCTGCTCACGTCTTGTCAGGCTTTTCTTAGTTAAGCAGCTTGTGGGTTCAGGTTGCTGCCGCCAGGGTGGTGGGCAGAGAATAAGCAACGCACAAGTGAGGCCACATCAGGGCTGCTCATGGGCTAAGCACCTGATGAGCGATGCAGTGCAAGGGCCGCTTTCTGCGCGGGGGGAGTGTCCTCCCCAGGACCCTGTCCGGTCCTCCTCCCTCTCCTCCTGGACTCAGCGTCCAGTCGCCGGAGGACTTCCCAGCGAACAGCTTCCACCCTGAGGAGCCTGTGCCGCCCAGAGCCGCGGCGACTTGGAGGACTGGAGCCGGGAGCGGGGAACCGGGACAGCCGGAGGTTCGCCACGGTCAGCAGGAAGGAGCTCTGAGATGCAGGTGTAGATTCGCGTGGGAGAGTTGTTACTGGTTAGAACTGCTGCTCTCACGTCTGAGTGATTTAAAAAGTCATCTTTAAAACGATGGTTAAACTTGAGTTTAAGTGAAGAGTAATTTTTTTTAATTAAGAAAGAGGTAACAGGAAGTTCGCACTCGTGGGGGAGGAGGAGCCACACAGCTTTCACCATCTGGGGTCGCCGTGTCCTGAGTCTTTGACTGCCACCTGCCTGGTGAGGTCATGGCACACCTGTCCGTCCCCCGGGGCACCAGGAGCAAAGGAACCTTAAGTGTTTTCACACCAAAGGGAGCTTGTGAAGGACGTGAAGGAACTGCCGACAGGCAGATGGAGCTTTTAGGGGAGTTTAGATTCTGGCTCAGCGGTAGATGCGCAATGTATTTGGAAAAGAGATGCTGAAACGTTTGCAGCAAGGGCTCGGCATAGTAACAGCAACAGAAAGGACAAAGGAGCAACGCTTCCCAGGCCCGTGGCAGCTTCACAGCGCATCCCTGTGAACCACGCGCTGGCTTCTCACCGACCACCCGGAGCTCGCGCGGCAGAGGGACGCAGAGCGGGGAGGGCAGGCTCGGAGCCCGGGGACTCGAAGCCCTGGGTCCGCGTCCACTGGGCGCACGTGCTCAGCTCTCTCACGGCCTCACTTCGGTGCTGACTTACAATCGTGGTGAGTTTCTCGAACTTACAGAAAGGAGGGCAGTGAGTCCGGGAGTCTGGCAGGGAAGCTCTCTCGGGTGCTGCTCCGAGCATCCCCGAGTCTGGGCCGTGAGGACTGAGGAGCCCCTTCAAGGCTTCCCACTTTTCTGCTCCCGGCGAGGTCTCTGAGCTCCTTTACAGTCCCCTGAACAGTCTGTGTGCTGTGGGGACTGGACACCATCCTCCTGGCCCTCGACTACTGAGAGACAGAGAGAGAGGGAGAGACAGGGAGATGGAGCGAGAGACAGGGAGAGAGAGGGACAGAGACAGAAAGATAGGGAGAGAGAGGGACAGAGACAGAAAGATGGAGAGATAGAGAAACAGATGGGGAGAGAGACAGAGAGACCGAGAGGGACAGACAGAGGACGGCTAAGAAGTTAGAAGCGATCGCAGGTGGCTGACAGGGATGGGCACAACCCAGCACCCTGCTAGGGGTCTCCAGTTGAGGACACATTCTGGAAGGACTGGTGCAAACAAGCCTGGGAGAGAGTTTCTCTGATTGAGAAGCTTTTAGATGCTTTTAGCAGCAAATCACTTGTGGAAAGAAGAAAGCCCGCTATCGAGCGAAGGAAGCCCAGAGCCACCTCGCTGACCTGGGGTTGCGGAACCAGCCGGCTGCCCTGCCCCGTCCAGTCCTGTCTCCGGGTCGGGGCCACTGGAACAACCGGGGGGCTCCGATTCCTCCATTTGTCCAGGAAACTAACGTAAAGGTGGATTCAAAGACTGTTAAGTTCAGACACTGTCGGCCTCACCTCTCCACCCAGCAATGCCTCCCGACTCCCTGGCCACCTTGTTAGCTGCTGCCAAACGCTACAAGTTACAAAAAGCGGTGGAAATGAATTGCCCACATTTTCAAGGGGAAAGGCACGAGCTGAAGAAATTCCAATAAAATTCCGACTCTCATAGAACTTGAACTTCCTACCTTTGCGATATGAGGTGTACATTTTACACACAGTTTCCAAGGCGATTTACAGGTGTTGGGCCGGGAGCGGGAGTCGGGGACAGACCAGGCGATAATCTAATGCACCAGCCGCGCAGCTCAGAGTTTGCTTCCGTCTTATGCTGTCATCTGGGTGTCTGTGAAATTCCATGCAAATCAATCTTACTCTGTTTTGGCTCTTCCATAAGATATTCTGACTCTGGTATTTCTACATTTTAGCAGTAAAATTTTCCATAAATAGGGCGCTTATTACATTTTTTAATATGTGGAGCGATTCAGTTAGTACAAGGAGAAATACTCCGGGTAGAGAAATGAACTTTTCACGTGTTCCCACGAGAATGGCCAACGCCACGTGCTGTGCAGACTTGGGGGGAGGCCGTGCTTGAAGGCAGTGCCCCCGGCAACTCCCTCATACTTTCCTCCACAATCGAGGTTAACTCCAGCCCAGCTCTGCAGACCTACAGTTGTCAAACTAGGTGAGCACTTTGCCGGACTCGTGGGCTCAGCGTGGGCTCAGCTGGAGGACTGTGTTGGTCACCTCGGAGCCCGTTTCTGTGTTTCTGAGATCCCGCGCTTGGCCGTCCCAAAATTCACCCTGTCCACACTCATTTTGGAGGCTGCATGAGGAGAGGCCAACATAGTTTGGGTGGTTGGAAGAAGATGAAGTATTAAGCTGGGAGGCTGTTCTCAGACGGTGGCTGACAGGCCGGCCAAGCAAGCCTCAGGTTGGGACAGCACAGCAGGGCCCACACTTGTGTCACTGAGGGGAGTTTAAGGAGTCAGAGGCGCCCGCACCCTGGTGGGGAAGTTGCGGGTGGCGGCACAGAGACTCCTTGGAAGGCCTCCTCGAGAAGATTTACAGGCATGTGTGGGCCCCTGGCCTTGTTTTCACAGGAGAATCCCAGCTTCCCGACCACCCGTCCATGTCACGCAGCCAAGCACGTCCTGGCCCCGTCTCCCTACGGGGAGGCAAACACTGGGGGCCCTGCCATTGTGCTGACCTGTGACTCGGAGACTGGCGTTGCGATATTTGGATTTAGTGCTCTCCAGCTCACTTCTGTCCCACATTCCGAGAGGATTTCTTCCCTGAAAAAAAGGGGGCATAGGAAAGCAAGCCCCAGTGTTTTCATTCAAACATAATCCCTAATATCCTTTCTGGGCTCTCCCCAAAAGGACAGTTGCTTTTAAAAGGAAAGTATCAGTTAAGACAGACCGTGTCATTAAAGGACCTTTAAAGAGTTGCCTGGCCTCCCGGCAGGACCACACTCAAAGCAGAGCTCACAATCTGTCCCTTTCTTTAAAATCTCCAAAGTGCTTTGAAACGGTTTATAATAATAAACGAGCTAAGGGAAGCCAGGTGGCCTGGCCGCGAGGCCCCGCAGCGGGTCCCCTGTGCGTCAGGTGTCGACCAACGTGCAGAACAAAGCTGACCAGGCTTCCGAAGCCGCGTTCGGAGAGGCGAAGTCTTGTGTCCCTTCGGAACATGTGCTTCTGTTTATCCCCGGCCAGCACGCGGGCACCTGTGTCAGTTTTGTGCCACCGCGTGGACTCTGGGCAGCAGAATTCTGGAGGTCCCAGCTGTTATTTCACCTGTGGGAGCAAGGAGCACAGACCTCCCAGGACGCTGACTCTGAAGCACAAGGGCATTTGGAAAACACTGCTGTGTTTGCAAAATATTAATTCTGTTTATTAAATGCCCAATTAAAACAATTGGTTCTTCTTACGGATGAGAACCGCAGTAAGGAATCATGAGCAGACGTGCGGGCGAGGCTGCCGGGGCGTGGGGGTGGCTCCCGTGGGGACAGCAGGACCGGAAGTGCCCAGATGCCGTGGGGTCGCTGTTTGTTATCCAGCAGGAGCTGCGCCAAGTCGGGACGGCCCCATCAGCCAGACAGAGAAGGAGAAACTCGGTAGGCAGGAACCACGAGGGGCCTGCGGCGGTGACTCAGGCCGTGGCCTCCACCCAGGCAGCCTGACTGCTGGGCCTGCGGTGCAGACCAGCGTCCCACGAGGCCAGGGGAGGGCCCCACACAGACCTGGAGGAGCTGCACACTTTCCTAGGAGTCATGTGTTTCTTTTTGATGCATGTCAGAGAGCAAAGTAAAAGCAGTGGCCCGCCCACCCGCCCATCACTACCGGCCTCCGAGTGGTGCCAGGGCTGCCCCCACACTCCTCCCTGCACGGTGAAGGGGCGAAAGCCACAAAGGGACCAGCAAGACCTCCCAGGCAGGGCCATTGCCTTCCTGCTTTTGCACTTCTGTGAAACAGCTTGCTTCTAGGAAAACGAAACTTACCCCTAAAATTCCACTGGGTCTCAAAAGCTCACTCCTGATTGGTGCATTTCTAGCACCTCATTTGCATTTACCTCTAAAATTCCATTGGGTTCCAAAGCTCACTCCTGATTGGTCCATTTCTAACACCTCATTTGCACATGGCATAAATGTAATCAAAGCCTAAAAGCCTATAAAAGCCTGTGTAAACCTACAGATGGGGTCCAGAGCTTGGAGTGTTAACTTCTCTGGGTCCACTGGCATAATAAACCTGAGTTCTCCAACCCTCTCTGTATCAACAGGAGCCCCTGGACAACTGTTAACGAGGCAGCCTGGTGCTCCCCCGACCCCGACAACCCTCCAGGGTTCCTCACTGCAGTCAAAGGAGATCCTGACTCCCCTGGACCCCTGACTCTGCCCTCCCTCCATCCAGACACCTGCCCTGCTCTCCCCGGGGTGCGGGCCTCTCCCCACGGGGCAGCCCCCTCTCCCTCTGCTCCGGGGCCTCCTCCTGGGCTCATACCCACGTCTCCACTGAGTGAGACGCCACCCCTTCAGGGGGTCACTAGCCCACCTCTCCTCTTTGGCCCTCGCCTTCCTTTAGTTTTCTCTGCCGTGTTGGCCGACGAGGTGCTCGTGCAATGCCCCGTGCTTGCCTGTTTACTGACTCCGTCAGAACCTGATCCCCCTGACGGGGGTCTTGGTCCCCTTCAGTCACAGCTGTATTTCCAGCTCCCAGAAAGGTGCCACAGAGCACACACTCAGTAAGTATTTGTTCAGTCCATGAAAGCATGGACTGAATTGACGATTTCACAGCTGCTGTTGCTTGGAGTAGATAAAGGTGGGTCTGTTAGGGGAAATATTAAGGAAACATAGTGTTACAGCAGTGCAGTCCACTGGTGACGACAACGGTATGAAAGTGGAAAGAGGACGCCGACGTGTGGACGGCGCAGATGCCATTTCACATAGTTAGTTAAAAATGAGGTTATTGCATTTTCTGTAAACTTTAAGCAATGAAAGATTCCTGCATAAAATTAGCCCCATCAGTTAAAGACATCTGCGCGGACCAGTGGATTCAGTAGGAGGTAGGTTGCACCGAGAGCGAGTAACCAGCACTATTACGGAAACGGAGCAGCCTTGTTTACTCCCTTTAGAACTTCCCTGGACAGCGACACTAAAAGATCTGCAGATGAATTTAAAAAACGTGTCTGCCTTAGAGACGACGCAGTGGCCGGTTAGTAACAGCCTTTTGTTTTCCTGTCACTGTGCGAGAATGTCCCGGACACCTGTCAACGTCTACACATTAGGTCAATTGTGTTGCTTTAATCGCTGGATGGAACCAGCTAGAAACCAGTATTTTGAAAGAGAAAATATTGATTTTTCTATTTATATACATTTTACTGTTGAACCAGCCATGGAAATCGAGTTAGGGACCCAAGCCAGAGGGCAAGGAAAGACTTTTCACTCCAAAATAGTCCACACGACTCTGTTTCTTCAAAAGTAGACTGTGGAGGAAAAACACGCAAGTTGCAGTTTCCCTTTCAGCGCTGAGACTGCGCGAAGATTTCACCGCTGAGCTGTTTGGGGCTAGGGTCTCGCGTCCTGGGGGTCTGCCGCCATCACTCAAGGCTCGTCACCATAGGTCCCGATCCTAACCGCCTTTGTCACTCCTGTAGTGCACGCGCCCCACTGAAAATACCAGTAATGAAATCTCTCACCAGAAGTGAGTGGAGCCTGAAGGTTTGAGGCTTTTAAAAGGGGAGAAAACCCTCTGCAGGAGCGAGGCGAGGAACCCGGGGCTGTGGGAGCCCCTGGGTCCTGCACAGCAGACCCGATGGCGTCAGTGACCCAGGGCCTGACCTCTCCCAAAGGTTCGTAGGCATGGTTTTTCCTCCTGTCATTATTTGAAACAGCGGAACACGGGTGACTGCCTTCCACTCACTCAGGAGCGTTGAGCGCCTACCTACTGTGTGCTGGCGGCTTCCAGGTGCTGGGGACACAGCAGGGGCAAAATGACAAAACCCTGTACCCACAGGGCTCCCGTTCTAGTGCGACCGGGGCAACAGAACCCTGACACGTGCAACACGCCAGACGGGACAAACACCCCTGGGAAACAGAGGGCTGAGGACTTGAAGCCAAAGGCTGTGGGAAGAGACAAAAAGGTTATTACGTGACAACAAAGGTCAGCTCAACAAGAAGAAACACTTATGCCTCCAACATAAGTGTATGAAGCACATAGTAACAGACCCAAGGAGAGAAGTCGGGGGAGGTGGGTGGAGGGGACAAACTGTCGGCTGTAAGATGTGCAAGTTCTGAGGCTCTGACCTGGCGCTTGGTGACGGCCCTGTGCGTGCAGCTGAGATCTGCTGAGAGAGTAGAGCCTAAGTATCCTCGAAGAGGAAGAAGGAAAACAGGTAAGATGTGGGGTGGCGGGTGGCCGTGAGCCGGCGGGGCAGGCTGGCTCGCTGGGAACGTGGGCAGCAGCTCACTGTGAGGCACACTTTACCCGTCCTGCCACGTCGCCTGTCATTGTGTCAATGAGGCTGAAACTAAGAAGAGGAGGAGGCGGCAGGAGTGGGGGGCCGGGGGAGGGGCTCACGGCAAACGGGGTGGAAGAGAACCCTCGCAGAGAAAGGTGACACTTGAGGAAAGGCCCAGGAGCCGCGCCGGGGCCGTGTGCGCACTCAGGCGGAACGTGTTTCCGCAGAAGGAACAGCAGGTGCAGATGCTGGGGCAAGACTGCCCCGTGCGTTCGGGGTGTGACGGGGGCTGATGTCACTGGACTGGGGCCCTTCCTGCAGGAGCACAACTGGGGGGGAGAGGCGATCACTCTCTCTGACGGTCACCTTCTAGAACGCCAAGGCTACGCGTCATATTGTAAGAGAATCTAATTAAAATTGCAAACTGCAACATCTATTTTGATCTCTTCAAGTCCTTAAAAGAGAAAATATTAACTTCCTATTAAATTTTAACAGCTGGCATTTCCTGCAAGTGGTCTGTGGGCTGTCAGAAACAAGTCTCCATGAATACAGCACTATTTGGGTATGATATAGATTTTAAAAACGGATTTATTTTAAAAAAGCATGACACAAAGCTTTTGACATTTAAGTGAATGTTGGCCTCTTCAGGGCTGTCATTTAGGAAGCTGGACATGCATTCTGGTGAGTAGCCATTCCTCCAAGTGCTTTTTCCTATTTAGAACTGTCTTTGAATATTGGAAACTTAAAATAAAACCTTGTTTTGGGTCATTCTTTGTTTTGGGTGTATAAATTTGATTTTTTTAAATTTGCAAGTTATTCTCAATAACCCTGGTGATTACAGAGGGTCACCTGTTACAATTTGATGGCAAAACAAAGAGTTTGGTGGGTTTGGTGACACAGTTGACTTCAGCAAATTGAAACTAATTGATGTTCTTTGTCTAGATTTCTCTAGAAATCATTTACCTCATTCACCACTTCTCCACTGTTTATGCTGCCAGAACTGGTGCCCGGACCCTCCAATGACGCCGGAGGCTAGTCTTCCTCCCTGAGCCCTTATTTCTGAACAGAACCTGGGTCCCCTCGCAGCAGAGCCAATACATGACACGGGTTGTGGTGAAGGGACGTACAGCGTTTATTCCAAGGCGCGAGCAAGGAGAATGGGCAGCTCATGCTCAGAAGACCGGACGGCTGTCGGGGAGGGGTTTTCAAAGACACGGTGAGGGAGAGGGTCACGGGGGCATGATCAGCTCGTGGCCCTTCTTCTGATTGGCTGCTGGCGAGGTGACAGGGCAGTGTTCCAGGAGTCAACGTCGTCAGCCTTCTGGTCACAGCTGGTCTGGGGTCTCCGTGCTTGTGGTCAGCAATGTCCCTCTGGTGGGGGTCTGGGTTCTGTAGAAACCACTTAAACACATGCACCAGACATTGTCACCTGTGTCCCCCAGGGAGGAGCAAGGGTCCTGGGACTGCTGTGCAGCTGATCCGTTGTTTAAATCAGCACCAGTTTCCCAGCCCAGCTGCAATTCTCTGTTTCTATGTGTTCGCATTTCCTAGTTGCTGACTCCTGAGCCGCCTTCTGAGATGCAGGGGAGGCCGGAAGCAAAGTCTTTTAGTTCAAGGGATGGGGGACACGGGGGACCCATGGGCCTGAAGTGTCCTACTGGCTTCACTCTGCTGCCCAGACACAGCCACACTGAGGCACCTTCCCCTTCTCAGCCGTGCAAGCCACGGCCTTCGTCCACATGTGGCTCTGTGGACGTGGCCGCGAATGCTCGCAGACTGACCCCTGGACCCTGTGACCCTGGGATCCGCTCTGCCACCTCCTGGAACCTCCTATCTGCCCAGTCCTCGTTCACAGGGAATGAAGGGCACCTGATGAAAAACCAGTCCCCAAGGACTTTCTTTCCATCAGAGCATCTGTAAAGGGCTTTGTGAACCAAACATCTTCAAAATAAAGAAGAGAAAATTTTTATTTCTAGGAATTTTTAAACTGCCATGTCAGACTTGCTCTGAAGAACCACGAGCTCGGATTCTGGGTGTGGGCGAGGGTGAGCTGGGGGTGGATTCTGGAAAAACAGAGTGCTTGTTGTGACCAGAGAGACAGCCGTTGCTCATCAAACAAATGGGCCCCCAACTGGCAGATCATCTGAGTTTTCAAGTTACTGAGCTGGGTTTACACAGGAAATCTCCCAGTCCTTGTATCTTGGCAATTATCTCAGCAAACTTTTAAAACATCCCTATGTATGCAAACAAAAATCTCCTGCAGGCGGCGACCAGCTTGTGACCTGCGTTGTAAGTGAAACGGCAAGCATGTATTTACGCAAGAAACTAACAACATGACTGCCCTGTGCTGCGCGACACCCGCAGGCCGGACACCGGTGCTGCCCGGTAGCAGGCGAAGGCGTTCCCTCCTCCGGAGACTCCGAGCTGGCGGTGTTGCTGCGTGTGTTTCCCACTCCGTGAAACACCTGTTTGACTCTTGCCTGTATGTCCGTCGAGTTGCTTCTTCCCATCCTCTGAGCTTCAGGGTTTCTTCACGTATCCTGGATACGGATCACTCGTTGGTTGTGTGTGTGACAAACACCTTCCCCGGGCTCAGGAGCTGTGTTTCCCCCTTAAAGCCACGTTTGGTTAGTGCAGCTTTAGCACATTGCGCTTCCTTTTGTGGTTGCAGTTCTGAACGTTTGAGGGAATTACTTTGCCTGTGTCTTCAGCCCATCTGGAGGTGACGCGGGTGTGTGGCCCGAGGTGGGGACGCCGTTCCCCCTGTTGATAACTGCCTGCCCAGCACAGTTTGTTGACTAGCCTCTGATTTCCCCGCTGATCGGCAAAGCCACCTTTGCCAATTTTCAATGTCCCACAAATCTCTCTGTTTCTCCTTTCTGTTATTTTCTCATGTCTCTATGCCAGATTTTAAACACACTTATTTATATTTTTATGCCCAGTAAGTCATGTTTCTCCACTTTTTCCTTCTTCAGGAAGAGTTTATATATTCTTGGTCCTTCATTCTTCTACACAGATGTAAGAATTAGTTTATCAAATTCCATGGAAGCTCTGTTGGGTTTTGGTTGGAATTGATTAGAATCTATACATCAAGTAAGTTCTTTACTTTTTCATTTACTTCAGAAGCCGCCGTGGTAGCTCCCGGGAGTAACAGTGTGCAGGAAGGCGGCCTCAGAACTGAAACGCAGTCTCGCGCCGGGGGAGGGGTCTGGCCACGGCTACAAAACAGCAGTCCCCGAAAACCACCTACGGGCTTCACCACATGCCAGACATACTTTTTCAGAGAGCTGCATGCACTTAGTCATCTAATCCATGAAACCCTGTATGAAGTAGACGTATATTTTGCAGATGAGGATATCGGGGCCCCAAAGTAGAAATTGCCCAAATGTCCATTGGTTGGAAAATGGGTGAATAACTTAAAACACACATATTGACACAATGAACTACTGGCGACAATTGCAGAGGAAGGGCGTGCACACAAGGACACGGATGATTCGCAGAAATGGGGAGATTAGCGTGGCCGGCAGGGGGGAGGGGGGCACGCTGTGGTGCCACCCGGGAAAGGTGAGACGTGGGCTGGATGTGAAGGGCATGGCGTTGGGGGCGCCCGACTGGCCGTCCTAACAGGAGGGGAGAGACCCTACTCTTCGCCCCGTCTGTCACTCTGCGGAGTGTTTTGCAAAGACAGTCTTATGGGGACTCAGCCACGGTGTCGGCGCGAGCATCCCTGCCAGCCACTTACACGGCAGGTGGCACCGAGCAGTCCTGACGGAGCTGTCCAGCCTGAGGGCCTGAAGTGTTTCCTTGTTACAGAAAGCCTTGCCAAGCCCCGAATCTGGTTTGGTTAACTGGGTGAAGGGAATTGCTGAGTTTGGAAATCCGTACGAAAAGTCGTTTACATTGGGACAAGCTGAATCTGAGATGCTGATGTGAATCCAGAAGACCTTTGATTCTTGATTCTCAAGTGAGCGTTTAAACCCCTGTGCCCGAGGCACCCGCCGGATTCTGACCCTCGGGGGTCCCCAGCATTTTACTCTGACTCTAATTCCTTTTTTTATTTAGGGCACCTGAGAGTGTTCCCTTTTTACTTTTGAGATCAGTGGTATATTTAAAGTTTTTAAATGATTAAATCCAATACTTCTTTGGTTTTAAGTAAGTTGGAGAATCCTTCATCTGTCTGTCATATTGATTAGAAGTTCTAAAAACTTCTCATTCTTTCTGTCCCTGCCTGTTTACAGATTCTTGATGAGACATCCCTTTGGGGTGTTACAACAGTGTGGTAAGGGCACGCACGTCTGGTGATCTAGCCTAAAACAAAGTCTGAGCTTGATAACCCAGCAGAACGAGAAGGCAGCACGCTTCCTCCCTTGCCTGTACAGCTCGAGTCTGTCCACCGCGGGATGGAAAGAGACCGTGCCCGAGTCAAGGTTACAATTTCTTCTGTAAGCAAACTGTGTTCAGCCACTTGGGAAAATTGTCGTGTAGTATATTCTAAAGCTGAACACAGACATACCCCTCCTCAGGGAGACTCCAAGAGACATGAGCTCTGTGTCCACCGCTACAAAGGTGCCAGATGTTTACAGTAGTTTTATTCAGGCTAACTCGTCTGGAATCAGCCCAGGTGTCCATCAGAGGAAAACAAGAAAACCACGGTACGTTTATTCACGGAATACTACACAGCAATAAACAAACAGTGATCATGTAACATGTAACATTGCGGAAAAGCCTCAAAACCAAAGAAGCAAAGAAGCCAGATGCTAAAGATACTATCGGATTCCGATTCTATTTCGAGAACATGTGAAACAGGGAAGTGTTTGTCTGTGGGGGTTCAGGCAGCCGTCACCGGGCGAATGCACCAGGGGCCCCTCAGTGCTGAAAACGTTCTGTCTTCATCCTGGTGCTGATCACACGGGTCTGTCACGGCACGTGTAAGACTGCGCTTGACGGCAGGTGCACCTCCCTCCACAGAAACGGGCCAGCTGTTTTGGTGAGTGCCTGGCGTGTGTGTGTTCTGCGAAGGTGGGAGACACCCTCTTATGTGTCTTATGAAGATGCTGGATGTTGACTTTTATCTCAAAGACGCTCCATTCCACCTCCTAACGGAGGCTGGCTGTGGCGACGACCAAAGACAGTCAGCTTTTTCTCCAAGGAAGTTTAGACCACTAGAGTGTTGGGGCGGTGATTACTTAGATCTCAGAGTCCCTCCGTAGAACACAGGAGATGGCAGGCCGGGGTCTGCAGGTGGTTGTCTCGCCTGAAGATGGACCCGAGGCCGTGTCTCCTGCGAACCTGACCTTCCGCGGCGCCGTTTTCACACGGGCGAGCTGGTGGCAGATGTTCCCACGGTGCTGAGGAGCTCACTTGTTTGATGTGAATGTGATTTGGATTTTGGCGGAGTCAGTGCTGAGCTTTTCCTCCTCGTGGTGACTCAGTGTCTTGAGGTCGTTCTCAGTTCATGACAGTCAAACTGTGTCATGTAGACGGTTTTACTTCTAAGTGCATTTCATTATGTGATAAATCTTCACGTGTGAGCTAGACCGCGATCGTCATTCAGGACAGTTAACTACTGAGTCTGTGTGTCCAGCCCCATTCACAGCTTATGTTTCATAGTTTTCTGATTTTCCCAAATTGTTTAAAACGAGCATGTGTTACTTTTAAATCAGAATGTATATTATGTATTTGTCTGGGCATCTGCAGTTACCACGTGTATGCGTTTGCCCCAGGCACCCTTCCTGAATTCCACGCCCACCTCCTAGGGGCTCAGCTGTGATGTTTTCCTGAGCAACTCGTAGACCATCGTACCTCAGACCAGACTCCTCCTTCCTCACGTCCAGGACAAGCTCCTTCTGGAGACGGTGACCCGAACCTCTGACCATCACCTGCAGCGCCTTCCACACTCCACCTGCCTGTCTGTTCTACTTCCTAGAATTTCTCCCTCCCACTTCATCTCTTCATTCCTGCATTGCTGTCCCTCCAACCCACCCTCCGCAGAGGCACAGGGCGATCTCTGATCACCTTGCATCCTCACCAAAAGCACCACTGCCCCGGGACTGACTCCAAGCTCCCAGCTCCCCGGGCTCGACTGCCTGAGCGCTGCCGTCGAACTCCTCCCCCCGTCCACACCCAGGCCCGCGCTCCAGGCCTCACCTGCCGGCCGGCCGAAGCGCCTGCATTCCTCGTCCGTGTTCCCACCCTCGCGCACCACCCTCCACCCGCACACCTTTCAGGGCTGAAAGCAGCCTCCCACTCTAAACAGTTTAACCTGCTCGTCCTCACCGAATGCCCTGCAGCTTTCAGCACTTATACTCGTGTCCGCAGGCTCTTCCCCCACGTGGATGCCTTTGTTGACTCTCCTCACGCTTCCAGGCCGCCATTCTCGAGACCACCGGGTAGCCAGTAGGAGTAATTCAGACCAAGAGCGGCCTGGACTGTGGCCTCGGGGCCCTCGCGCACTACACAGCAGCCGTGTGGATGAGGAGACAGGGGACCAGCTCTGCCGGCCACTCCTGGCTGTGCCCGAATATGCTGTGAGTGAGTAAAGCGAACAGGACGCTGAGAAATTGGCCAACTGGGGGCATTCCTGGTGGTCATTCGGACATTTAAGATGAATAAATGCCTTCAGACTTGGGCTTGGATTAAGGGCATCAGCTTGTCAACTGCTGCTTTTCTGTGCAGACACAGCTGGTCCTGGACATTTGCGTCTGATTATATTTGACTTTCTCTGATGTCTAAATCCATTTTTTGACAGGGAAACCTAAAAGAAAAGAAACCCGCCTCGCAGAGTCCTTGCGAAACACTCAGGGCTGTATTCAACTCCTTTCTTCCACACAAATCAGAATTTTGCCTTTAAATTAATAAGGAGCTCTAAGGGTACAGGATTGCAGGGTGTCTGTCCCCATCCGCATCACGATGGGAAACGGGAAAGAAGAAAGGAATGTGCTGGGACCGTGAGCCAGCCGGTCCACACACCCTCTTCCTGTGGCCCAATTACGTCCGCTTTGCGGAGGGTCAGTAACAGAGCAGTGGAACCGCGAGAATCTTCCACGCGGCATCCATGCTGAGAACGGATTCCGCAGCAAGACGGCGATCCCATGGGGAAGTTAGTTCCGCTACCTGCCTGTGGCCTTGAAATCCTGGTGAACTTGTTACACAAAACATTAAGCTGCCGGCAGTGTTACAACAAATGACGATAATATTACGTTTATTTTTTAAATCGGTTTTCCCTGCTTGCTATCACAGCGATTTGCAGCAGCCCCAGCAGCGGCCCCACTGTCTGAGAAGTGGCTGTCTCACGGCTAAATCGACCCGGCTGCCACGGCCGGCGGCTCGCTAGGGATTTCCTCGGAGCATGTCAATGACATGACCAAGCGCTCGTGTTTGAGGAGACTCTGACGGGGTCACACCCAGGGAACCTGGGAAAGAGAAAAAGGAAGAGCACAAATGGTCAGCTTTGTGTTTGTTTGTCCCAGTGCCACGCAGAAGAGCGCTGCCAGAAGCACGTGCATTTCTGCTGAGCAAACATCTCCGTTCGAGAATGTCAACATCACTTAATAGCAAAAGCAGCATAATCACACAATTCAGGGACGTTTAACAAGACACAGACATTTTCAGCTAAAAGAGGACTTGCCAGGGTGTACCTTTTAGCAATTTAGTAGTTAATTAGTAAAAAAAAAAAAAATTCTTTTTTTAACAACATCTGGTGAACAGTCTCTAATTTCTAGAGCTTTGGAATGAAAAGCCACTGCACAGATCCGTGCTGTGAACAATCTGCCAGCTGTTTACCTTTATGCCAATCTCATCCCCTGCCCGACAAATACATTTCAAATGTGTTTCTCTGTTAAAAAACAAAACAGAATAAAAAACCCCAGCAATTTCAGATTTCTGGGCATGAAGTTAGTGCCATTCAGCTCCCCGCCCCACCCCTGCTCTAAGATGCCCTCATCCCCTCGGTGCAGTGGAGCGGGCCGCCCGGCACAGACACGGGCTGCGGGGCTCCCCCTCCTCAGATCCAGGTTGTCCGGGCGGCTGCCTGCTCCCCGCTGGTGGTCTCAGCCCCCTCGTCTCCCCTGTGCTGAGTGGTTAGCGTGAGCACCCTGTGAGCGGGTCAGGACGAATCTACCAGCTGAGTCGTGGGTCTCCCCACGCGCACTGAGGCCGCAGCCGTAGCGTGCATGATGGCGGTGAGTAACACCAACAGCCTGAAGTACTTAGGCTGTCCCTGGTTGAATCGATTTGCCGAAGCCCTTCTCTTTTAGATTTTTAACAAGGTTTTACGGCTGAGTTAAGCTACACGCCTGGTTCACCCAGACGATATCGGGCTACGTGTGCTTTGAAACGCATCAGCCAGTGACAGAGGTCAGAGGTCAAACCTCGGCTCTTAGCAAAGAGCGACACCTTGTACTGATTAGACGTGCTTCTTCCAAGAGACACCCGGTGCGTACACACTCATGATTCACCTCCTCAAGGAAGCCACTTGAGTTTTCAAGCTTAAGGTGTAGTTCCTGTTTATGAATGAGAAAATGCAGAGCAAGGCCCCAGTTCAAGCAGAAAGGCGGTCTGCACTGGGAGGAGCTCTCCAGCGGGAAGAAGGCTGGGCTCTGAGTCAGGGGACTAGGGGACAGGCTGCATCTTGCCGTCGGATCGAGAAACTGGACAGCTGTCCGGTCCTCCCGATGCCTGGTTTCTCCGTCTCTAGGGAGGTGAAGTTCACCTCACTTCTGTGTCTTCAGAACTGCAGACTCAGAGCTGCAGTGGGTGGCTGGTTATATGGTTTCTGTAAAGCCCCCTCAGAAAAGGGTGCATCGTACACACACCGAATGGGAAACGGTCTCCTAAGAAAGCAGGCCGGAGGTGGGCTCTGGCGGGCGCCTGCGCTGGGAGGTGAGACTCGCAGGGTCAGGGCGGTCGTCTCTGTGGGGCTCCAGGCGGTTCTGCAAACGTGGATTTGGTGGAAGGAACTGTCCCGGGTCTCACAGGGAAGGAGGAGCCGGGAGGTGCGGTGGTCGTGGGGACGGGAGCTTGGCAGGAGAGAGCAGAGCTGCTGCCGGGGCGTGCCCAGCCGAGCTGTTTACCCTCGTGTCCTGAACGCTCGCCGGCAGCGTCCTTGAGGCTGGTCTGCCGTGAGGCTGAGAAGCGCCGAGCAAGGTCTGAGACGTGGGGTTTCAGCTGAGGTTGCCCTGGACGCTTGCTGAGGTTACAATTAAGACAGGAGGAAGCATCTGATCAGAAACCTGAGACACAGCAGGTGCAGCTGCGAGAGTGGGTCCCGCTGGTGGAAGGAACGGCGATTTTTAAAACGTTTTCATCATGCATTTGAGTTCTTCATACTTTAGGCTTCGTGCTCTGGGGTCAAAGGAAACAGATGCTCTGTGTCCGCTGCTGTATGCCCTCTGACCGTGTCCCCCGCCCTCCCCGGCCCAGCCCCTGGCCACCACCCTTCTCTTTCCTGCTGTGAGCTTGATGTTTGTTTTCTTATTGTGGAGTTTTAAGAAGCTTTTTATATTTGGATACCAGTCCTTTATCGGATACGCGTTTTCCAAATGTTTTCTCCCAACCTGTGCTGCTTCGTCTCACCCTCCTGGGTGTCTTAAGCAGACGTTTTCACTGCGATGAAGCCCACGTATGAACTGTTCTTTCACGACCATGCTTTGGTGTTGTGCCTAACAGGCCATCGCCAAACTCAGGGTCGCCTAGATTGTCCCCTGTTTTCTTCTAGGAACTTCGTACTTTCGCATTTTACATTCGGTCTCTGATCCGTCTTGAGTCAGTCGTTACGAAGGTTGTCAGGTCTGTGTCTACATTTTTTTTCCCTTAGCTTGTGGGTGTCCAGTTTCTCCAGCGCCACGTGTTGAAAAGACTGTCCCTCCTTTATGGAGTTGCCTTCACTCCCTTGGCAAAGACAAATTGACTGTGTTTGTGCAGGTCTGTTTCTGGGCTCTCTGTTCTGTCCCACTGATCCATTTGTCTTACTCCCCCACCAACACCACACTGCCCTGATTGCTGCAGGCTTATAGAAAGTCTTGAAGTTGGGTGATGCCAGCTCTCCAATTTCATTCTTCTTCCATAGTTTGTTGGCTACTCTGGGTCTTTTGTCTCTCTGTATAAACTTCAGAATCAGATTGTCTTGTTAGACTGCTCTGAGAGAACATTGTTAAGATTTATGTTGAATATTTTGCCTATGTTTTTTTCTAGGAGGTTTATAGTGTCTTATGTCAAAACGGCCAACATTAAAAAGTCCACAAACAATACGTGCTGGAGAGGGTGTGGAGAACGGGGACCCCTCCTGCACTGCTGGTGGGAATGCAGTCTGGCGCAGCCGCTACAGAAAATAGTACGGAGAGTCCTTAAAAAACTAAAAGTAGATTTACCGTCTGATCTAGCCATCCCACTCCTGGGTATGTATCTGGAAGAAACTCTAATTTGAAAAGACACATGCACCCCAATGTTCACAGCAGCACTAGTTACAACAGCCAAGACTTGGAAGCCACCTAAATGTCCATCGACAGATGACTGGATAAAGAAGTTCTGAGATATATATATGTAGTGGAATACTACTCAGCCACAAAAAATAATGAAATAATGTGATTGTTAGCAATATGGATGGACCCGCAGAATGTCATTCTAAGTGAAATAAGCCAGAAAGAGAAAAATACCATATGATATCATATGTATGTGGAATCTAAAAAAATGAGACAAATAAACATATACAAAACAGAAACAGATTCACAGACATAGAAAACAAACTTGTGGTTACCAGGGGGGAAAAAGTGGGGGTGGAAGGTCAGATTGGGAGTATGGGATTAACATATACACACCACCATGTATAAAATAGATGAACAGCAAGGCCCCGCTGTAGAGCACAGGGAACTCTATGCAGTACCTCGTAATAACCTATAATGGAAAAGAATACGAAGGAGGAATATATGTATATAACTGAATCACCACTCTGTATACCAGAAATTAACACAACATTGTAAACCAACTATACTTCAATAAAAAAGACAATTAAAATTTTTTTTAGAAGAATATAATACAAAGAAAGAGTCAGATTGTCAATATTTGTGAAGTAATCCTCTGAGGTTACGGTTGCACTGACTCTGTAGGTCGAGCTGGGGAGACCTGCCGTCTTGATTGCATGTCTCCGTTCATGAAGATAGACCGTCTTTCCATTTATTTAGATCTTTGATTTATTCTCAGTTTCGTAGTTTTCCTTGTATATGTTTTGTTAGGTTTATACCTAAGCTTCAATTATTTAGGTATTAGTGTAAATAGTGTTGTGTTTTTAATATCAAGTTCCAATGACTCACTGCTGGTCTCTGGGAAGGTGGCTGAATTCCGTGCACCAGCTTTGCATCCTGCAGCCTTGGCACACACGACCCTCGCACCAGCTCTTGTGTGCCACAGCCTTGAACACGCTGCCTTTGATACTGTGTTTTAATTTGTGTCACACTATGGCTTGTATTTTCTTGTTCCTTTTCCACTGTTTCTTCTGATAACTCAGGGAGTTAAAACTTCTGTTCAAATGGTGGCTTTATCAATTTACTTTTACATTTCTCTTTTTGGGGGGGAGGGGAGGTAATTAGGTTATTTGTTTTGTTTTATTTTATTATATTATTCTTTTAAGGGAGGGGCTGGGGACTGAACCCAGACCTCACGTGCGCTGGCGCACTCTGCCAGCGGGCTACACCCTCCCCAGCCTTTCCGCTTCTTCAGACAGTATGCTCGGACTTCCTTCTACAGACGTCATTTTTTTAGATCCCCTCCACCGTGCAGCTTCATCTGCTTTATCCTTCTTGGTGTTATCATGTGTCTTCAGATACCCCGAGACCTTTATTACCTGGTTCACTGGGCTCCCCCGCAAAGGAGGCAAGGACGAAATCAGCATATTTATCCTTTTCGCACTTTCTCTTTGTTTCTTCTCACACCTTTCGTGATACTATCTCTACATGGACAAGGTTTATAAAATTTACTGTGTTCAGCCCAGATTTGCTTTAATCCTAACCCTGCAGTTTGGTGGAGTTGGTGTCCACTGCTAGCTTTTGGCGGAAGCCCATCCTTTAATGATTTCTCTGGTACGGGGCCGCGGGGACCGAGCTCCTGCGTGTCTGTGAGCTTTGGCGGTTGTCTTTTGTGCAAGTGAGCGTTCGGCTGACCGTAGAATCCTTAGACGATCTTTCGTGCCATTGAGGCCATCACGGGTGCCGTGTGTCTCTGATGTTCACGCTGACACGGCCGAGGCCTGCCTGGTGCTCTCTCCTCAGAGAGGGGTGTTCGTCCAATGTGCTTTTTGTTTGTTTGCTTCGGATGCTCAAGAGATTCTTCCTTAAATATTAAAGTCCAGTTATTTTACTAGGATTTTTTTTAAAACATTTTTTATTGATTTATAATCTCTTTACAATGTTGTGTCATAGGATGTTTCTTAATGTTGATCATTCTTTGTGATTTTTTTCACCTGGTAAATTTAAATATAATTTTATTTCTTGTAAGCTTTCCTGAATTATTTATTTTTGAATTATAAAATAAATAAACAAACATAAAAGTATAGAGAATAATAGGAAAAAATCTCCGTATCTACTCCCCAGTTTTACCACATCTTTAAGTTTTACACTTTTTTTTTTTTTACCACAATTTGTAGGAAAAGTGTGAACATATCCCTCTACCGTGAACCTGCTGCTGAAGGTAGGTTGGTTTGGAAAAGTCAGTCTGAAATTATTAGCTTTGAAATCCGTAGCTTAGTTTTTCTGAGATCTTATAAAATGGAAGTATTCCTTGGACTTATTCTTTGATCTGCGTTGATGCTTTAAGATACTTGTCACTAATCTCCTTACTGATGGCTTTGTGACCGTTGGTTGCTTTGGCTGCACGATGCCAACTGACTCTACGGTTGTGCAAGAAAGTTCCAGAGAAGGCGGAATCTGCAGCAGCCGGGGAGAACCCCGGGCACGGAACCCATCCCTCCCCTGTGCCAGTGTCTGGACCTCGTCCCAGGAGACACGTGTGTTTAAATCATGGTTCTTGCCCGTAAGGAGCAAGCAATGAAGTTGGGAAAACACGTGCAAGCAAGTAACGGTACAGGCCAGACCGCGATGAGCGGCGTGGTGGGAGCGCAGGCCGCACGTTGGTGACAGAGACACAGGGCTTCCCAGGTGGATGCTTGCACCGCGCAGTGGCAGACCGCCTCCCCGGCCCCCCACCAAGGACGTCTCTTCCATGTTCCTGGAATGTGTACCTTACACGGCAAAGGGAAATTAGGGTCACAGATGGAATGAAGATTGCTAGTTGGCTGACCTTAAGGCAGGGAGGCCACGCACCTTGACTCATCTCGGTGGACCCCGTGTAACCAGAAGGGTCCCTAGGAGCGGAGTAGGGGGCAGAGAAAGACAGCTGGAGGGGCCTCTCTTCTGGCTACAGAAGGTGGTCAGAGACGGGCCATCGCCAGCTCTGAAGACAGGAAGGGGTCCTGAGCCCAGCATGTGGTAGGTGCCTCTAAAAGCTGAAAAGGAAGAGAAAATGGGTCTCCCAAGACTCTCCAGAAGGGACCAGGCCCGTCAAATGCCGTGATTTTGGCCCAAGGAGACCAAGGTCAGACCCCACGCCTGATGAACATAGGAGGGTTGTGTTGTTATCAGCACTGCGTGATGGGAACTCGTTCCAGCCATGGCAGGAAGGCAAAGCACAACGGTGGGGGGGGGGGCTGGCTATTGCAGCAAATGGAACATTCGTGCCGGACGGGGTGGGGGCGGGGCGGGGCGGGGCTTCCCTTTGGAGAAACAGCTGAGGGGCAGCTGCGGATGGCCGCAAGGTTGGAAGGACCTCGGGTGTGGTGCCCGAGTTTGGCCTTCATCTTTAGCACAAAAATATTAAAACCTGCATTTCTGGGTTATATGTGTGTGTGTCGATGTATGTAGGTATGTTCAGCAAAGCATACTTGAGGAAATACACTGAATTGTCAACAGTGGCTATGTCTGCAGTGGAATGACATATGATTTTTCTTCCCTTCTTTACTTCTTTGAATTTTGCAAACCATCTAAGATGAATGTGTGCTATGTCTGTAATCAGGAGAAATAAAGATTCTTTTTAAAAGTAAAAAAAAATCCAACGTGCTTTCCGGCGGCCTGTGGCTCGGGACGCAGCCCCACCTGCGTGGTGGACGCAGAGCTCCGCTTCACGTTCCCTCAGTCCGTTCGCCCGTGTGGGCTGCAAACCCAGGGCAAGTCGTCTGGTTGTCCATCCGTCTCCTGTTTGTCTTCACTGTGTTTATCGCAGAACTTTGGTGGGAAGAATGATCCTGTTGCCCCTGAAAGTCACGTTTCAATTTTATTTTGGGCCAATTGAACCTTAAAGTAAGTGAAACGGGGACCAATGAACACGGATAAATGGCTTTGGTTTGGGGTCTCACGGCACTGGGGGTAAGTGGTGTTCGGGCTTCTGAGTCGGGGGCGTCGGTGCCGTTGGCCACGAGCGTCGGCGTCGATCCTCTCCGGACACGGGGGGTTACGCGCGGTGGGGCGTTTGGCTGAGCTGTGCTCCACCGGGGGAGGAAGGCAAGAACCTGGATACTTACTTGAGATGATTTCCAGGCAACGTGCGATGGAGGGCCTGGTTTCCCCTTGCTGTCCACAGTGAAATGCAGGGGAAGGACTGGTAAACAAAAAGAACCAGCAGTGACGGTTTGGAAAATTCCCAGCTTATCCCTATGGCCAGAGATGCCAAGATGTGCTCTGTAGAAAGGGCCACGGGCGAGGCTGGACAGCCTTGGTGAAGAGACTACGTGCGTGGCTCGTGGGTCGACTCAACCGTGTCAGCAGGAGTTGGGAACAGGGATGGAGCCACCCAGGAAAGACCTGCACAGACGCTCGCGGCTAAGTACACTGACGGCCGTGATGTCCACGGGAGAACAAGGGCTTCGAGAACGTTGTACAGCAGAGGCGCTGGCAGCTGGGATGGGGCGGGGAGACGCAGGATGAGGTGAGGAAACCCGTCAGGCTTCTGGGAATTCACACGTGGGAAGCGGACCGCCCAGACGGCAGGGCTGGCAGGGCTTTTCCTGGGGCCCCCGAGGGCCTGGCGGTCAGAGCATGGAGACACAGAGGACTATCCCCAGGCCTTGAAGCCGGGTGAGAGCTGCCTGCACATTCTGAGCTTGCTTGGGACAAGTGGCCCCTTTACCCTCCTCTGGGACGGGAGTGCCTGCCCCGTGCTGGTCCCATCAGCGTGTCCTGGAAGCAGTTGGCCTGCCTTCCATTTCCCAGGTCCGCAGAGGGAGGGTATTTTTGTCCCAGGGAGGCCCGTACCCAGGGTCCCATCCATACCTGACTCAGATGGTGAGATGCGGGGTTTTTTGAGTTGATGACATTTATTTGAAATTTTGGACTTAGAGTTGGTAGAATGAATAAGACTTCGGGGAAGCTGGGATGGGGTGAATGTGACTTGCACACGGGACAGATGTACATTTTGGGGGGCCAGCAGGGGCGCTGCAGGGTTGAATAGTGTCCCTTCAAAATGCGTGTCTACCTGGGACCTCAGAATGCCACCTTACTTGGAAATAGGGTCTTTGCAGGCGTCATTCGTTACTTGACTGGGGTGGACCCTAAACCAAAACGGTGTCAGAGATGCACACGGAGGACGCCGTGTGGCCATGGGCAGGAGGGCGGGCAGGAAGGAGTCTTCCCGGGAGCCTCCAGGGGCCCAGCCCCCCTGACACCGGGACTCGGGCTTCCAGCTTGCAGAACCGGGGGAGAGCACACT
Organism: Camelus ferus; assembly: GCF_009834535.1. Classification (NCBI taxonomy): domain Eukaryota; kingdom Metazoa; phylum Chordata; class Mammalia; order Artiodactyla; family Camelidae; genus Camelus; species Camelus ferus. The sequence continues at coordinate 973,953 of NC_045715.1, forward strand.
GCACCCGAGTTAAGTTACCAGTTTGCAGAACTAGCCCCTCGTGGTGACGCGCGTCTTAAGCCCACGCCTTGGTGAGCAGATAGCAAGGAGAGGGCGCCTTGCTCTCTCTGGCCTGGACGGCACGTTTTCCCGCAGCGGTAACCCTGCTGGGACAGCGTCCTCTTCAGTCCCGGCCCGGCCAGCTCAGAGTGAGCGAAACACTGGTGAGAAAAGCCGGGTGGGTGGTCGAGGGCGGCTGCCCGCGCGCCCCCTGCGTCTGCGGACTGTGCAGCAGAGCAGCTGTCCCTGGGCGTGGGGCTGGAGAACGGTGTGTGGCCTGGCCAGCTGTAGCTCTGGACCCAGAAGAAGAGCAAGTTCTTTGCTGGTATTTAAGCTTCTAATTTTCACTTTGTTGCTAATTGTCTTGATCAAGTGTTCCCCTCAGGGTTCACGTCCGCTGAGCTGTGGGCAGCCCCCCCCCCGGCAGGACCGGTCATCTCACATGGTCATCCCGCACGGTCATCCCGCACCCAGCAGAGTCTGCTTACTCTTGGAAACATGCAACTTCCTGTTTCAGAGAAAAGGGGTTTAAAAAGGATTTTAAATGGGCTCCCAAGACTCCTCGAATAGCAAATAGCTTTTAAAAGACAACACTTTAATGGGCTAAGGGTAACCAGTTCAAAAACAAAAGTATTGAATATCCCTTTAAACGTATATGGGTTTAAAACGCAAGACAGGAATAGACTTGGCAAAGTTTCTTCTGGATTTTACAGAATTCAAAATGCTAGAAAAATCTCTACACATACTCCCAAACACAACTGCAAAAACAATGTATAAACAACCTGCGGAGATAAAAAAAAATGATGGGTGCAAATCCAAACAGCTTGTGCGCAGCTGCGTCCACAGGGAACGGTTACCCTGCCACCCTCCCACCCAGGGGGGTGCGGCAGGGTGGGAGGCGCAGCCACGTGGCCACCCTCCGCACCGCAGAACCATCCACTCCACGTCTTTATTGGCTCACATTTGGAGGATAATGGACGATGGATCTTCATGTAAACTATGGATTTTAGGACGTTGAATTAGCATGTTCGTTTAACAGAACGTAAACAAGGCTTAGCGCAAAGCTGGTTCGGTGTATAACCTCACTTTGGACTGCTTCATGAAGTAGTGGTGATGAAGCCAAAACATAGAGCTTATGCTTTGTAACGCGCGGGGGGAGATACTTCTGTGTTTCAGCCGCGTGGTTGGGGCCGGGCTGCACCTGCCTGGACCACGGCTTCTACAGGCAGCAGCCACTCCTCGGCCACGTGGGTGCTGGGCCAACCCGTTGCTACACTGGTTTTAGGACAGAGAAGGAAAAAGCAGCTTCCGTCAGTTCTGACAACCCCCTGACATCTGTTAAGCACCTACTGTGTGCCAGGTACGGAGGTGTGAGACCACTGTGAGAGCGAGGAACTTGAATTGCCTAGAACTCCGGAAGGGAGGCTGGGCCTGACCCTCTCGATTTGGGTCCCCAGAAGCAGGCGCTAAGCTGAGTTTCTTTAGTTATGATCCCAGGAAGCGTGGCGGAAAGTAGAGGAAGGAGACAGGGTCGGGGGGCAGGAGGCCAGCGAGACCTCGTGGCCCCGGTCAGTCCAGCAGGATGCAGGGCAGACCTCAGCCTGGGGCCGGTCCACCCGAGACAAGGGGCACCGGCAGCCTCCCCACCGTGGCTGAGGGCTGCTGGGCCTTGGGCTGTCCCATGCGGGTCGAGGGGGCCTGCAGGTGGAGAGCGGCCTGTTCTTGCAGGGGGTGCTCAGCGGCCGCCGAGGGGGGAGCGAGAGGCCTCCACAGCGTCCGCTGTCATCGCTGCAGGGTCAGGGGTGCAGGCACCAAGTGCGGGGCGTTCAGAGCGGGGAGGATGTTCTGGGATGTGGGGGTGGCCCTTTGTGGGCGGGGTGGGGACTGAGGGCACCGAGAGTGGATGGTGGCAGGTCCTGAGAGCCCGAGCTGGTGGCGGAAGGTTGATGGGGCAGCGATGGGCCCAGGGGTGCCTGCAGGCAAGGGGAAGAGTCCATGAGGTGCTGTGTGCGCAGGACTGCGGATATTCAGGGTGGAGTCTGAGCAGACACCTCTGGGTGCGGCCGAACCTCCGCTGTCTCCCCATATCCACTCTCATCTCCCGCAGCAACAGGATTTTCAGCTGGGTACCGAACTGGCTGGACGCAGCGCAGACGTCATTCCCAGCCTCTCTTGCAGCCAGGTGTGGCCAGGTGACTACGCTCTGGCTGGGGGCGTGACAGGAAGGGACGGAAACCACGCCCAGGCTTTTCCCTGCTGGACGCGCTCTCCCCTTCCTGCCCCCTCCCTCCCTCGTGGCTGGAGTGTGTGCTGGTGGAGAGCGTCACGCGGGTGACGGCAGCGCTTTGGGGAGAGCAGAAATCAAGGCAGAGGGCCCCCGACCCCTGGAAGCTTTCTGGGGTAGAAGCACGGCCACCGAGGCCACGCCCACACTCACCTCGTGGGAGGGGGGTGTGCCGGGCAGCAACGCTGGGAGCCAGGCCGGGAGGGAGGGACGCAGGAGGACCACACGTGCTTCTCATTAGAGAGGCTGTGGCTGTGTTCTGGTTACGCCGAGCTTTCTCATGGCTCTGATGCTAAACTCTTAGCTTGTTACTCCGTTTAGACCTCAGCTTTCATATTTACAAGCTGGCAAATGGTGACAAGAGTTTCTCAAACACTGGAAGGGGCATCAGGGCTGACAGCCTGGCAGAGGGGAGAGAGACTAGATGGAGGGGCTTGGTGACCCGGCTTGAGCAAGGGAGACACGCTGGAGATCGCGTGCGGGGCGACGTCGCCGGAGGAAGGTCGACGCGGCGTGACTCCCGGCCGGGTCATCTGTGGAGCGTGTGTGCTCATGTATGAATGTCCGTCGATGTCTGGGAAAGGAGGGCAGCTGGCTGAGAGAGTGAATGGGGTTGGGTAGGAGTGGCAGTAGCAATCGTCTTAAACCAATTAAGCTGATATTTGTCAATTAACAAATTGCAGCGTTGCCTGTTTACAATCAGATCAGACGAAATGGCCCAGATTTGTGTGATGCGCCCGTCAGAGACTAAAGGCAAATGTGCTTTCACTCTCAGTAGCTTTGTGATGCTTGTGCTGTGGGGAGTGTGGAATGCGAGGGTGGGGCTCGGGCTGTGCCGAGGGTCCCCTCTCATCCAGAGGCGACTGAGCAGCGGTGCCTGCCTGCTCCCTGGCGGTGTCCAGGCTGCTGCCCAGCAGGGGCGCCCGGGGGCCGTCCTCCGGGGCTCAGAGCCAGGGCCCCTCCATCAGGCGCCCCGCAGGATGGCCCCTCCCCGGGCACACATGCCCGGAGCGCTCGGAGCAGGGGAGTAAGTGCTGGGAGCGGAGCTACGTTTTGTCGAGGCCCATGCCTTCTGGGAACCTGTGCCTAACCCCCGAAATGCCTCCCAGAGACTGATGCCTGCACGGGGAAGGGGCTCGGGAAGTGTGTGTGGAATGATCACAGGCTTGGCGCGAACCGCCCATGCCCGTGAGATGAATCACCGAGGGCCCCAGCACTCAGTAACCACGCTGCTGGGAGCCTCGTTGCCCGGGTGCCAACCCCGGCTTTTGCTCAAGCTTCTCCTCTCTGTTGAGGTTCAGAGACTGTGCCCTGTCCCTTGCCTGATCAGCCCTCTCTGTCGATAAGCACATACACCCATGTCTTCAGCTTTTATTGGGCAGTGATTTTGCAGCCCATATGAAATTCATTAGCATGTAAAATGTTCTGCTGTTGGAGCCAAAATAATATCCAGGCTGTCTGAGAAGTCTGGCAACAGAGGATAAACTTATCCAAATAGTTTATCACTTACATTTTCAAGTAATACAGTTAATATGTTTTTCCTCAACCTCCAGACACCTTTTTAGGTAAAGTGACTCTAAATTTAAAGCAGTAGGTCTGATCTTTAGTCTGAAAAACGACAACAGATACACCATTATTTCCCCCACGTTCCCAGAGTATTTGGACGCTCTGCAGCATCCTTATTGCAATTTGGTTTCAGATTGACAATAGGAGCATTGCTTTAAATTTAGAGGTACTTCATCTGAAAAGCTATCTGGAGGTTGAAGAAAAACATATTGAAGATATCTTTCTTTATATAGTGTAAATAACATGTTTAAAAGTAAGATTTCATGTGTTTGCAGAATTTTGTACATCATGTAATTGATAAGTGTCTTGGAAAGTTTATTTTAAATTCTTGGTTGTGGATTAGTTAAGAGACCAAGTGCTTTGACATTTATTTTCACGTGTCTGCTCATAATATGTTCAAAAGTGAAATATAAAGATTGAGGTTTTGGCTTGATCCAAACTTTACTCTCTGCAAAAAATATTTTAAAAGGAGAAAATAATAAATGTGAAGTACGGATAAGTGCTTAGCGTCCTCCACTGACAGTCTGTGTTTCAACATCCAAGAGGCCGGTGAACCCCATGCTCTGTGAGCCCTTTACAGACAGGGCTTCGTGGGCGGGAACTGCAGGGGTGAGAGCTCTTCAGCTGACGCAGGGTTCACAGGACAACGCCCTTCACCGTTTGGGCAGCCATCTTGTTTGAACACGGGCACATTTTACCATCGGCCTAGGCCAGGTGACCTTGGATCGAAACGACCCTTCCAACCTCTGGGCTGGGTGGTGCCGTAAATGAATCTGTGTTCCCACAGCTCATCGCACGCTCCTCCAAACCTTTGATGTATTTGTGTGCAAGTTCAAGGATCACTCGAGATACTGGGCCACACTTTGCATGGTGCCCCGGGGGCCAGGCTGGAACCCCACCTGGGAGCCCTCGGGGTGAAAGTCCGTCTTTATGTGTGTAAACCCGTCACGGGGACCAGGGACCCTGGCGGGGCTGTGCCGACTGGCTTCACTGGCTTTGGCCACAGTTGCCCCAAACCATCACGGTTGGCAAATTCGAGGTCCCAGCAGAAAGTAGGGGTTAGAAAAAAAACAACAGAAATAGTAATGAGGCATTAAAACATTCTAGAAGAAATTTGCTTCCAAAACAAACTAGGTCTGTCCACGTAAAACTCTGCCTGCAGAGGTGGCCCCTCTCTGAGCAGCCCCCCGTTTTCAGAGCCGACGGGCACCCCAGCCCCTGGGGCCAGCTCACTCCCAAGGTCTAGCCGTGCAGCCGAGCCTCTTTGCAACCCCTGGAGCCAGTACTCCCCAGCTTGAAATGTGATATACTTTATTCTTGCCCTTTCCTCTGGTTTTGTCTACGTACGCCTCGGGGGAAAACACTTGGACATCCCCCGACCTTCTAACAAATCTCCGCAAGGCTTGGAGACACACTTTCTCTGCACCTGGTTATCCTGCCCCATGGACGGAGATGCCGGGCTGTGAATAACTCTCCGTGTGTGCCGTGTTAGCCCCGCCGCCCGAGCGGGCTGCAGATGTGCTTCCTCGTTCTCAGGGACCGGCAGACTGAGCTGTCGGCCGTCCGAAGATGCGTGGGGATTAACTCCTCTCGCCAATGCAGGCTCCATCATTTACTGCCGACGAGCAGCGCCATGCGGAATGTGGCACCTGACGTACTGTCGGGGACCCTCCTCCCTGGTGGTCCCGGAGCTGGGGAGGTGCCCGCTCTGGCCGAGCGTCCCCCTCCCCCTCCCTCCTCAGAACCCGAGTGGCTTGTGTCACAGAAGCAGGCTCTATTTAAATGCAGTGCACATCCTGCTCGCCTACAGAACTGCTTAGGAGGCCATAACATGCAACAAACGGTCTCAGATGTGACCCCTCTGACGAGGTCGCTAAGAGTCTCGTGGACCCGAGCGCAGAGCCCGTGGGCAGAGCAGCGAGAGCAGGAGAGCGCGGGGAGAAGGTGCAGCCTGAGCCTCGGAACCCAGCGGGCTGTCAGGTTTAAAGCCGGAAGGTGAGGGAGACCTTGCTGTGGGTGAGTGAAGCCTGTGGGTGCGCCCAGCGCCTGGCAGGAGGGGCGCGGGGCCACGCGTGACGGCACGGCTGACCCATGTGCCTGTGCCCAGCGCCCAGGCCCTGCGGACCCGTGACAGGGACTCTGTGCTTCAAGTGGGGAACCCTCGGCTACCTTTGTTTTTCTTTCTTTCTGAAGCAACTGTAACTCATCAGGCCTTTCTCTCGAGAATCACTTCTGCGCTGGATGCGTCTGTGTTGGACGCGTGTGACTACTTGTGAAAATCTGAAATCAGGATTTTATATTTTTAAACATTCATTCCTCATAAATTTTATCTGTTTGTTTTTGGCTCCGTGTACCAGGCCTGGCACTCTGGCGGCCCCCAGCCTGGCCTTACAAGATGTTGCTCCCGGCCTCCATCCTCCCGGCGGTCCACACCGTGGTCCCTGCGACCGTCTGGGGACACTTCATCCGCCCTGGATTCTCCAGCAAGTCGAACACTTTGCAGAGACCACCACTTACGTTCTTCTGAGCCACACGCCTGGGGGCCCACCAGACCTTCAGGGGCTTCCCATGGTTGGATGTGTTCTTCATTCCCTTCCGAGTACCGTCACACTGCCAGCACGTTGACTTTTCCAGGATCACTTCTACGTCTGAGTCCAGCACACCAGGGTGGCGCCTGAAGCGCACTGGTTTTCTCACAGTCATCGCATCTGTCTGTCTGTCTCCAGGGTTCTCACCATGTTCAGCGGAAGTCCTCACATATCCTAAACGTGGTCAAGTCAAGTTTCCAGAAGGGGGTTGTATCCAATAGCCCAATAAAAAGCGCCCAGGGGAAAGACTTCCAGGTCCCCGGGGCGTGGAGGAGGCCGCTGGCCGTGCAGCCCTGTGAGCACCTCCGGGGACGGGCACCCTGCCCGCCCGCCCACAGCCTCTCTCCGGGAGACCAGGGCACAGTGGTTGGAGGAGTCACACCCTGGTAGGAATGTTGCAATAAATTCAGTAACTGTTTCCAGGATGGCCTAGAAGAAGTGGGGTCTGGAATCAATTTGTAACTGTTCCATGCCCCCGACTTGGATTTTCTGCTTTGATGGGCAGCTTTACGGAAGACCTGCCCTGGTGGCCGGACGGCTCTGCTCCAGCCCTGCCCCCTGGAGGCTGGGCGCCCGCCGAGAAGCCAAACCGTTAGGTCTCTGGGTCCAGGCACACTCCCTCTGAAGCCGGGACCCTCTGGCACTGACGACCGCAGCCTCGGGTCCTAGGAGTCCCGCATCTGTGTCGAGAGCAGTGCCACCTGTGCGGGCTGTGCTTCACGGTCAGCTCCGCTCGGACAAGATCCAGGCCGTGTGAGTCCCTCTTTCAGGGTTCGTGCACGTTATCACCGGATGAAGCCCAAGCAGTTTACGAAAACACAGCTGTAGGGCGATTCTGTCATCCCAAATGATGAGATCTTTTCTCTTTCCTTTTTTCTGATTAAATGCCGCTTTTCCTCTGTCCAGCGTTTCACACACCCTGGAACTGGCTTCTCCTGGCGTGTTTAACCACGGGAGGCTGGAGCGCTTCAGGCCTTTCATTCTCGCATAAAACCTTGGCTGCTTTTTCTCCCAGTGTTTAGAAAAGTCGAGGTGGCCTGTGGGCCGCCCGCACACGGGTCGGGGCTCACCACTCCTCTCCCGCCCCTGGGAGCGGCTGGGTCTGCGTCCCGCCGTCTGTAAAGTGCCCTGGACTTCCACCTTTCCCACGCTTTCCCTCGATCCCCCAGAGTCTGCTTCCAGAATTACCCACTGATCTGGATTGGTCCAGCACTCGTCTGTGTAGACCGACTAGCAGGGAAGCTCCTGGAAGCAGCCACCTCCTTGGCAGGGGCACCGGACACGGAGGAGCATGCCCGGGCCTGAGACTGACACCGACTGGCTGCTGCGCGGAGGCTGAGACCCTCCCACTTTGCTTCAACGGGAACAGGTCAAAGGGCCCCTGGAGAGTACACAGCACTGCAGCTCAAAGCGGATCTTGGAAGACACCAAAAGAAGGAGGGAGCATGTGGGGACGCAATGGGACGGGCCTTTCATCCCAGACCCAGGCGGGATTTTAGTTAGCTGGGTGTGAGACCAGAGACCCCCCACCCGAGTGGGACTCCCTAAGTGCAACGAAATTTCCCAGAAGTGACGGACTTTTCCTTGTCCTACTGAGCCCATCACGAAGTTCTGGGAGGTTCTGAATGAGGCGTCGTCCTTGTCTCCATGTCTTTTGGACACGGAGAAGTGTTGGTGATTCCGAAGGTGTGCTTACACCCAAGGGAGGGCAGTCAGCTGCGGCGTCTCTGCTATGTGTTATCCAGACACATGGACAGTGGGGAGAACTGGCCGTCTCCCTTCCCCACCCCGGGGCCTCCCGAAGGCCCCAGAGAAGACCACAGGTGAGGAGAAGCTCCAGGAGGGAACCCAGAGCCTTCCAGCACGTGGGGCCAAGTGCAGGGGGAGCTGGCAGAGGTCCTGGGGGGTGCACGGAGGTGCTGCCTCCCCAGAGAGGAAAGCATCTCTAGGTATTGGCGGGAGGCTGCTGAGAGGGGAGCGGTGAAGCCGGGAAGCCACCGCCGTGCTGGACCAGAGGGACGCCCTTGCTGGACTGGACAGCAGTAATTTCCGCCGAACAGCAGAGAGAAAGCTGGCCCCATATCACCCCAGGGGATGGAGCTATGTGGGGCCGGGGTCCTCGCCACTCCTTCTGGACCTTCCCCCCGCCCCCACGGCTGAAGTCTGCCTCCGGCACCTGCCTCCGACCACTGGGCCCCATGAGAAGCCCAGACTCTGGGGTCCCCAGCCGCCCACACACTGCGCTTTCTGGGCCTCCCTCCAGACCCCTTGTCCCCTCTCTCCCAAATCCTGACTCCAGAGGCAGACTTACCATGATGCTGGTGATCTTTGGTTTCAGGGCCCCCGGTCACGCAGGCCTTCCGAGGCCGGGACCTCGCTGCTGCAGCACGGCGGAGGCAGTGCGCTGCCGGCCGGGGGCTGTCCGTGTCCCGGGCTCCCAAGCACCCATACCTGTGAGGACACAGTACGTGGCTGACCAGAGCCTTGCCAAGCGAATGACCGGGGCTGTGGTGTCCCGAGAACTTGCCCCTGAACACGAGCCTCTGAATGGGAGGCTGGAGACCGCGTCGGGGCGGTGCTGCCAGCACGGACACTGTCGTGGCTGTGAGGGTGACGGACGTTTCGCACCTATTACCGCTGACGGGGAACCAAAACATTAGCTGAGCAGCAGACGCTGCTTTGTGATCTGCAAATTCTTCCCTCTCTTTTGCCAGGGAGGAAATAATTCAATGTATTAACAAATTAAGGGAAGAAAAGTAAAACTCATATCTGATTTTAAATTTTCTAAGTGAGTGTAAAGTCTCTCAGGAAGTCTTAAATTTCTTCTTTTACTACTCCGTGTTTAGTATCTCTTGCTGCCTTTGCTGTTGGAAAAATAAAAATACAAAGACTGAAAAATAACACAACAAAAATCCAGGTGCTCACCTTTCAAGGGCAACGAGCGCTAACGTTAGAACGTTCGCTTCAGTCCTTTCTTCGTATCAAACGAGCACGGCATGCAGGTGAAGTCGAAGCCTCTGCGCTGCCTCCAGCCCCACTGGCCACACGGGCGGCGGGGCTGCGGGGCCGCTGCTCCTGCTCCAGACGGCGCCGCCGGAGGCCCCACAGGGCTGGGTTGTGGCAGGTGTCTCCACTTCCACTGCGCGGCTGTCAGAGAAAACACCACAGCCACCGAAAAGGGACGAGGGCCTTGGACACGTAACCCCCAGGGGCTTCGACTTCGGGGCCCAAGTAACCTGGGCCCAGACCGTCTTGCTGCGTCTTGAGGTTTACTCGGGGCCGTGCTGGGCTTGAGGCACTGCTCCTCGGGGTCACGGGGTCACTGAGCGAACCTCCCCACGTCCCCGGGAGGCCGCCAAGGCCCGCGGAGCAAGCGGCAGACGTGGGAAGGGCGGGCGGGAGCTGCTCCGCTGCCGTCCCCCGCTGGTGCAGCTGTCTTCCAACCAACCGAGCGCAGCTGGCAGCTTAACACAGGGAGCTCCAGGATGAGAGGTCTCCCACGGGTGCAGAGTGCGGGCACACTGAAGAAACGCTTAATCTGCTCCTGTCAACAGGACTCGAGGTCCAAAAGGAGCAGGTGGCGTTCTGAGGGACGACTGCATGTTGAAAGGAAGGACAGCCCCGGGCTTCCCGGACACCACCAGCTGCCGCCGGCGTGCTGCTGGGCTGAAGTCACAGCGGCGGGAAAGCAGTCGGGGTCCCTGTGCCACGGAGGGTCCTTCTGCGCAGAACTTCTAGAGGCTCCTGCGTGTGTCTTCATGCGTTTCCAGCACCTCTCCTGGTCTTTAACGTGGCCGGCCCGCGGTCCACGTGGAGGAGCCTGTCACAGCCGTGGGAGGGTGCGCGGCAGCAGTGGGTTTGTAAGCAAAATGGCCTGAAGACAGACGTCTTTCCTGACTGCCTCCTGCCCGCCCCCCTCCGGGGGACGTTTGTGCACACCCCGCACCTCCAGGATCCTGGCTTCTGAGCACAGGTCTGGAAAGAGTTTATGCGAGTGATCAGTCTGGGTGCCCCCCCAGTTTTGCCATTTGGTGATGTGGTGTCGTCACCACAGACAGGCTCTGGGCGGACAGGAGCAGCACAGGTGCAGACACGCTGGCTGAGCCGGGCTCGGCTCCGTGGCTCCCGCCTGTAGAACGGGCTCGAGCTCGTCTTGGTTATTGTGAAAACCAGAGCGGGACCTGCCGCTTTCGCAGACGTTAGTACAACGTGGGCGTTCACAGAGATGTGTGACCGTGCGCGTGGTGGAAGCCCTGGTGAGACTGCAGACCCCCAGCCCAGTTCTCCACAAGACCGCACTGCTTTCTCCTGACTCTGGACTTCCTGCTCGAGTTTCCTGTCGACTGGATCTACTGGTGAGATCTGTCTTTCCTCTGGGTTCTGCACTATGTCCTTGAGAAGGACACCGTTGCTAACGGACCTTTAGTGCCACTCTGAACTCGCTGTGGCTCGGAGGGGACACAGGCTGACCCGGCAGACGACTTGCGAGGCTCAGCTGGGAAGCAGTCGTGGCCTCACTTGGGGAAACCAGGAATCTGGTGGAATTTGAAGTCCCGATTTAACCAACAGGCTTTCTTGGGAAGTAAGACGACCGGCCCTTAAAACTCTCAGCAACGGAGGACTTGGAGGGCTGTCATCATCCGGGGAGGAAGTGGGCCTGTGACGCTCCAGGTGCCCCGTCTGCCTGGTTAGGAAGCAAGTGGTGGGAAGATCTGTCCAGTCTCATGCCTTGCAGCCAACTTATCTCTACTTCTCAGCTAAGAAAAAACAATCCCAGAAACAACCCAAAATGATGACATTCCAGAAAGTATGCATGTTTGGCTGTGGGATTTGTTTTTGCACTTCCGTTTGAACCTGCACCTGAAGTTCTATCAGAAATTTCACTGTTTACCAAATACCCCTCCCCCCGTAAAGCTGGGGAGGAGCCGGGGAGGAGCTGGGGAAGCTGAGATGCTGTTCAGCTTCTCCGACGGACGCCCAGGGCCCCACTGGATGGACAGCGCCTCCTTTCAGACCCCGGCCAGCCAAGCAGAACTGCCGACAGAGGAAGACTGGACCCCGAGATGCAGGGACTCCAATCTGAAGACGAGGTTCACTCCGGGCTGCGTGACCCCCGAGGGGCAGGGGCAGGCCGGCTGGTTATTGGAAATGTTCACCCTGGCCCCTGCCCAGGGCCGCCGTCCCCGGGGCGTTTGCTTCCCGGCCAGTGGTAACGAGCCCCCGCACGTGTGCTATAAATGTTAGTGCTCTGACATTCAATTTTGACTCAGCCTTTAAAACAGCATTAAATGCAGCTAACGCCACTCTTTCCCACCTCAGTTTTTGTATTTCATCTGTAAGTTCTACCACCAAAAATGAGAATAGAACCTAGAAATTAAAATGCAGTTTAAAGGCCCGCTGTGGCTAACATTCACTACAATATTTTCCTTACTATCCATATTCTGCTTTTCATTCGTCTGCTTAGACTTTTTAATAGAAGTCATTTATTCAGTGTTTTTCAAACCAGAATTTACTTCAGAGCATCTCGAGTATCTCGTTATATCTTACTTAGGAAAAATTATTTTCCTTTAAAAATGGTATTTATAAACAATCTTGATACTTTTAGCAAAGTTTAAGGGGAGAAAATACATTTTTCATATATGAATATAAATACACAGAACACGTGTGACTTTTCACTGTACACGCAGGAAGCACTTCTGTGTCAGAGTCAGCTAAGTTTGTGATGTGCACCCGTGATCCAGAATGTGTCACAAAAAGGTCACAGTAAGTTTCTCGTCTGAATCCAATAACTGGACTTTTCCACATACTGGCAGCGTTGCTTAGGGCAACGCAGCACGTCTGCGTGATGTTCATGACGGTGGCTTCGCTCCTTGACCGGCCGCTTGAGGGGCGGGTGGGGGAGGCCGGGTGACCCAGCGTCTGCTCTGGGAGCCATTTAAGGAGAGCACGTGTGCACACCAGGCTCCCGCCTCGAAGCCCCTCTGCCTTCCTCCCGTTTGCTGACCTGCTGAGCGGGCAGCAGGGGGCGCCCCGTCCTCCTCGGGAGCCCCGCCCCATGAGCCCAGGTCTTGTGGGGACCAGGCCGGGAGCACAGAGAACACGGAGTAGAGAGTGAACCCTCCAGCCAAACCTTTACATTTTGTCAGAGCGTTGAAAGGAGTTTCCTGGTGGATTCAAGGGGGCGGGGGGCTCTGCCTCCGCGTCCGTACGAGGTGAGTTTACACTGTTCACAGGAGGTTTGCACAGAACGTCTCACTCACACACGCCATCCGTTCACAAGGAGATGCGGGAACGTCCATGTGTGGGATGAGGGACATGGCGGCGTGGCTGTCGGGACGCCTGTCTGGATGCCCCTCTTGAGGGGTCCCTGCCCCAGACAGACGAGTGGGTGACAAATCCAGGCGGACCAGAGACAGAGCCGAGACCAGGAAACCCCAGGCAGAAGCCAGAGCCTCTGGGCGCCGGCAGGCCCCCTGCCCCGGCCCGGGTTCCCGCCGCGGTGAGGTTGCTCTGGACTCCGCCCGGATGCCGTCCAGCCAGGTGCCGGCCTGGGCCGTCCCCTGAGCCTGCCTGCCACCGCCTCCACCGCTGGGCTCTAACCCGCCTGCGCCCGGAGCAGCTGCTGGGAGGCCACTCTTGTCACCAACGGCCCTTTGTCTTTGTCCCTAACCTCTGCCTCACAGGAGCTGGTGGGGACGGTGGGGTTTCGGCGGCACGTGTGTTTCGCTGTATTGAATGCGGGCTGCTTCACAGAGTAACAGCCATACGCCTGAGGGGCCTCGGGATGATCTGCCCACTAGCATCACAGGGCTGCGTGGTTCCTGGATTGGCTGTTTCCTAAGGACGGCAGAGCTCCCTGCGGGTGAGGCCTCCCACCTCCTCAGCCCCGCCAGCATACACCCAGCACCCATCCAGCACCCACCCAGCGTCCACCCAGCGTCCACCCAGCACCCACCCAGCGTCCACCCAGCGTCCACCCAGCACCCATCCAGCACCCATCCAGCGTCCACCCAGCACCCATCCAGCATCCACCCAGCGTCCACCCAGCACCCACCCAGCGTCCATCCAGCGTCCATCCAGCTCCCACCCAGCACCCATCCAGCGTCCACCCAGCACCCATCCAGCGTCCACCCAGCGTCCACCCAGCGTCCACCCAGCACCCACCCAGCACTCATCCAGCACCCATCCAGCACCCACCCAGCGTCCATCCAGCACTCATCCAGCACCCATCCAGCATCCACCCAGCGTCCATCCAGCACCCACCCAGCGTCCACCCAGCACCCACCCAGCACCCACCCAGCGTCCACCCAGCGTCCACCCAGCACTCATCCAGCACCCATCCAGCGTCCACCCAGCACCCATCCAGCATCCACCCAGCGTCCACCCAGCACCCACCCAGCGTCCATCCAGCGTCCATCCAGCTCCCACCCAGCACCCATCCAGCGTCCACCCAGCACCCATCCAGCGTCCACCCAGCGTCCACCCAGCGTCCACCCAGCACCCACCCAGCACTCATCCAGCACCCATCCAGCACCCACCCAGCGTCCATCCAGCACTCATCCAGCACCCATCCAGCATCCACCCAGCGTCCATCCAGCACCCATCCAGCATCCACCCAGCGTCCACCCAGCACCCACCCAGCGTCCACCCAGCATCCACCCAGCGTCCACCCAGCACTCATCCAGCACCCATCCAACGTCCACCCAGCGTCCACCCAGCGTCCACCCAGCACCCACCCAGCGTCCATCCAGCATCCACCCAGCACCCATCCAGCACCCACCCAGCGTCCACCCAGCGTCCATCCAGCACCCACCCAGCGTCCATCCAGCACTCATCCAGCACCCACCCAGCATCCACCCAGCACCCACCCAGCACTCATCCAGCACCCATCCAGCGTCCACCCAGCACCCACCCAGCGTCCATCCAGCGTCCATCCAGCACCCACCCAGCACCTATCCAGCGTCCACCCAGAACCCACCCAGCGTCCACCCTGCATCCACCCAGCGTCCACCCAGCGTCCATCCAGCGTCCACCCAGCGTCCATCCAGCACCCAACCAGCGTCCACCCAGCACCCACCCAGCGTCCACCCAGCACCCACCCAGCACTCATCCAGCACCCATCCAGCGTCCATCCAGCGTCCACCCAGCACCCACCCAGCACCCACCCAGCACTCATCCAGCACCCATCCAGCGTCCATCCAGCGTCCACCCAGCACCCACCCAGCACCCATCCAGCGTCCACCCAGCGTCCACCCAGCGTCCATCCAGCACCCACCCAGCACCTATCCAGCGTCCACCCAGCACCCACCCAGCGTCCACCCAGCATCCACCCAGCGTCCACCCAGCGTCCATCCAGCGCCCACCCAGCACCCATCCAGCACCCACCCAGCGTCCACCCAGCACCCACCCAGCACTCATCCAGCACCCATCCAGCGTGCATCCAGCGTCCACCCAGCACCCACCCAGCACCCATCCAGCGTCCACCCAGCGTCCACCCAGCACCCACCCAGCACCCATCCAGTACCCTGGCCAAGAGAATGAACTGTTCTCAGTGATGCTTCTTTCCTTTTGCTGGGAAGGGTGGACTGACCTAGCCTCTCACCAAACATAAAACAAACAAACAAATAAACAAATAAACAAGACTCAGGAAATGTCTGGCTGATGTTTTAAGGTTCTCTTTGACAAAACAAAGGACCCAACAGAGCAGAATAAAGGTCACCTTTACTTGTTTAAAAAAAAAGCCTACCAGAAATGAGGGAAGCTGATAGTCTTTGTAGGTTTGAACCAGATGAGAAATGAAGGCCATGGAACTAGGACACAGCAGGCTGGGTCAGTCCTGCCTGGTGACGCCCAGTAAAGGAGGGGAGGAGAGCCCGTGAGCGTCACTGTCTGCGTTAAAATGTGTAGAACGTGCCACAGCAGAGAGGCACCCAGAGCAGCAAGGGGCACGCGAGCTTCAGACACAGGGGTGAGCGCCCGTGAACTCGCGTGCACCACCGCACACGCGCCCTGCGGACGGCGCTGCAGGACACGCTCTCCTCTGCGAAGACGGATGAAGGCAGTGCCTGTCCAGCTCCTCTCCAGCGCTGGGGGCTGCTCCTGCTTCGTGAGCCCTCCGAAGCCAAAGCTTTCTGTCTAAACGCAGACTCGGTGCAGAACCCCTTCTTCGCTGTACTTTGCATGTGCATAAAACTCTGCATTTTCCAGAGGACCATTTATTATCCGTATCTTATTTATTATTCATACATGAAAATATTTTATTAAAACCTTAAAGTACAGTAAACCCAGTTTGCATCTTTTAACTCAAAAGTGTATTTATTTACAGACAGACTGATTAAAAATGTCTTCACCTTAGGCGGTATGTGGCTATATTTTAAAATCCCCATAAAGTAGAATAAAGTACTTACTCCCTGTAAGATTCCCCAGGACACGTAAATTATAGTAAAATAACTGACAGTCTAGTAAATGCACTCATTCATCTGCCCCAGAAGGAATTTTTGATGTTATTTCCTGTTTTTCTTTAAACCAGAGTAATGTACGTATGAAATTCAGAGTAATGTATGTTAAATCAAACATTCACTTCTGAAAATTTCCAAAATTTTCTGCAACATTGGAGATAATGGTTGAAAAAAATGGTTAAATGGCTTCCAGGACTGTTAAGCGTAGATTTTGAAGCACTCGTCCTAGGATCACGGAGTTTTGTTAACAAATCAGAAATAATTTTCATGTTTACAAAGCTGGAGCACTAAGCTATTTTATTATAAAGACCGTAGAAAGTGGTTTATAAATTTTATTTTCTTTCACTGCCTATTTAGATTTCAAAGAAAAAAAAAGAAACCTTATAGTTAGGAAAAATATTCAGTAAACATTAAATTTTCAATTTTAAGGCCACTTAAAAATTGAGAAATACTCAAAGAGCAACAGACACAGTAAATAACCAGCAAGGACTCACGGGGCCTCCGCCTCAGAGCGCGTGCTGTTTACACACGTTTTGAATTTTTGTTTCTTTCTTCCATTTTCATTAGTCGTCTTCACACATGGTTTTAGTAAAATCTTTATCTCTTGTGTGATTTATTCATTTTAAACTGCAGTGAAAGAGCTTTCCAAGTTTGTGTTTTCGTTAGGATTGAAATGAAATTCTTTAAGATTAAGAATTTTCCTTGAGAAAAATGAAAAGTGTTAAGAAGGTCCCATTTTTGGACAAAGTTTTGATAAGAGTTTCAGGACTCACTTCATGATTTCTAGGAAAAGAATAGGATACGTACACCGAGCGACCACACTTACTTTACATTTTATGCCAATTACCAGTCAGGCACTCTGCGCCGTTTTGAGGCTGGGGACGGGAGTCCTAGAGGAGGCTCAGGACGGGCGGCAGCAGCGCCGGCAGGGGGCGGTGGGGACCAGGCAGAGGCCCGAGGGTGAAGGCAAACTCGCTTCACAGCCGGAAGGATCAGGTTTGAACTCAGTTTGCAAAGTCACCCAGGTTGCTGAACAACACGGAAGAGGCGACATTTGAAGAAATGTTGTCTGAATGTGGATTATGTGGGTCTTTAAAAAGTGGCTTTGGTTCGTTTAAAGGACTTTGTACGGTTTGATTACATTTACAGGAAATGTCTAAACAGGCAAACCCACAGACAAGGCAGGTGGTCGCCCAGGGCTGGGGCGGGGGAGGGGACTGGGTGCCGCCGAGGGGCGGAGGGCTCCGTGGCGAAAAGCCTAAATGTGTGGCGACGATTCACAGCTCTGTGAAAACAGAGCCGCTGAGCTGTGCACCTCAGACGAGTGACTTCTGTGCTGTAAGAGCTGTATCTCGACAAAACTTCTGCTTTAAACACATGGCATGTTAGGAATCTTACTGTGGGACCCTCCGCACTTATTTCCGGTGAGTATTCTTGTGTTTTGGGTAACTGGTTGCGACGTGCCTCAGTGACCTAACGGCTGTCAGTGGTGTCACTTCAGGCAGGCGCAGATCCATTCACATCACTTCAGGTGAAGCCAGGAGCCCGACGGACAGGAGCAGGTCTGCGGGCAGCGCTGAGGGGCCGGAGCACCCGCCCGACTCCCTCCTCCTGCTTGTAGACCTGGCCGCCTGGACCCCTCAGGTGTGGTTTTAACGCTGCGACCACAGCCCCTCCTCCATTTGCTCCCGTGACTGAGTGGAAGCTGAGAGGGCTTTCTGTTCATTTCCAGCAACTTCTGCGCGATGTTTGCACATTTGAGTGAGGATGGGGAAACTCTTTTATTGTCTCACGCTTGCTAAGCCCGCTTTGGAAGCAGATGTTTGAACCTTCTGCTCAATTACTAGGGTTTGGACGTCTGAATAAAACATTACTTACATTTAAAAGTTTTAATAAAATTAGATTTTTTATTAAAAATATTTAATTAAAATTGTAAGAATTTCCAAAATTGGAATTTTATGTGTAATAAATGATATAGCAGGCAGTCAGATTCATATATATTTAATAAATGCAGAGTCTAACTCTACCCTTGACTTTTTAACTCAGCAGCTTTAAACTTAGAAAAGTGGTGATATGTATTTTTCAGACATAGGAACATTTTCAGAGAAATGTGTTTTGAATCAGAGGAAGAAAAATTCCAAATTGATTAACTTTATACTCTTTACTTGGTTCTTTATGAAGAACGCTCTTTTGTGGTTCACTCTTGAATTCTTGCATTTCACTGGGTCTTTATACAGCCAGTAATTGGAACATGCCAGCTTCCTTGTTTTCTTTTCTTCTTCAGATAAAGACCTTAAAGACATCAAAACAAACAGCCCCCGTCTGGTTCTCCCGAACGCTGTCCAGCCTCACAGAGGTGGCGGCCCTCATGGCATCCAGGAGACATGATGGCCAGGTGGGGACCCTGACCTCGTCCACTCTGCAGGTTTAGCCGGCTCCCCCAGCCCTTTCCTGTAACCGCCTTGCGGCCCACCACCAGCAGCCAAACACACAGAAAGGAGGCTGAAAACCCCCCAAGGTATGGAAGGAGAGAGGGTGTGAGAGTCCGGGGGCACAGCCTTCCAGGACAAGGTGCTGCCCGTGCCTTTGCTGGCCCTGCGGCCACGCAGCCGGACTGCGGGGCTGTGTCTGCCCGTCTCTCCTGAGGCTTCTCCCCTGATGTAAACCCATCACCTCCCTGGATGCGCAAAGCACCCCCATGTGTAGGGCAAATCCTGGCGTCGTGAACCAGGGGGTGCATTGAGGCTGTCTGGTCCTTCTCCCCCCACCCCCGGGACAAGTGCTTTTATGAAACTCCTTCTGCGTTGAGGACATGGTCTCATTTTTTCCAGGAACGAGCAGCCACTACCTGCTTCAGGGTGATGGACTGCCCGCCTGTTCCTGTAGCTTGACCCCCCTTGTAATGCAGGGGTGCCTCTCCACTTGTCCAAGGCTGCCCGCCCAGCACTCAGGACCTCTGACGCCCCTGAAGTGGGAGGCGGGTCCCCAGCTCAGAGCCAGGCTGCGTCGTCTCAGACCCGAGGAGGCCCTCGCTCCCCGTCCAGGACCCAGACTGCTCCCCTGCGCAGGGTCTCCCTCTCACTTAGACGCCTGTGTGCTGGGTGTGCCCTCTTACCTCAGGGTGACGAGCACAAGTGCGTCAGTGCGCCTTCGTCGGGAGCCACTAGGGTAGGAAGTTTCCATTTCACAAGCAAAAAGCGCTTTGCGAGCGGTGACTGGGTCTGTGCTGCTCTGGGTTAAAGGAAAGAATGGGGCTTGATTCTGTTCTGCCTTCTGCTTACCTGTAGCTCACACAGAGAGGAGACCTGGAATTGGGCTGCGAGGATGCAGAGAGAGCAAAATTGAACCGTAAAGCCGTGTGTGAGCAGATGGCTTCACAAAGACCGTGGCGGCTACTGACGTGAAAATCACCTTCCTGACGCTGAGCACCCGGAAGGGCCGACCTCGTCCTTTTCCTCCCTCTGCTGCCTTTAGGTGCCCTGAAGTGCACGGAGCCTGAATCACAGGCTGAACGAGTCAGCGAGTGAAGACGTGTGTGCGCGTGGGCACACTCACCCTCCACGAGGCTCACACGCACACGTGCACACACGTGCCTGCATACATGCACACCCACACTCACACACGCGCGCTCACACGGGCTCCCCTTCCCCACGCACGTGTTCCCGGCCCTGCGGTAAAGCAGCCCAGCCACGCACCTGACGTCGCAAGTGACGGAGGAAGAGCAAAGTAGGGGAGGCGTCCGTGGGTCTGAACCCTTGGCCTCGGGGCACGTGTCCTGCCGGCTCCGTGAGGCCCAGGGGCCCCCGCAGGTGCACATCCTGCTGGCCGCAGAGAATCCGCACCGAGAGTGAAGGGTGGACACACCGACATCTGAAAACAGGGACGAGGACCACCCCGGAGAAGTTAGGTCGCTTAATCCTGTGAACAATTGTACATACACGTTAGTAGTCACTTTTGAAGTTAACACAAAATAAATCCTTCAAGTGGAAGGACAGAAGTCAGTCTCCCCACAGGATATCTAGACAGTACGCTTGTGCTGCAAATTGTAGAACAATGCTAACTTTTAGCAACATCTAATCATGCATACTGTGCCCTCAACAGCTGCATTCATCTGGGGTGGCAGAATCTGCTGAATTTTATTTACCAATTCTACATGCCACAATTTGCTGTAATTTAACCCGATTTCAGAAATTATATGATAAGCAGAATTTTCTCTGAGGAAAAACAAATGCATTTTTTTAGAGTTGCTAGATGTCCAGTTTTGAGCCAGGCTGTCTGGTATCTGAGCTTTCACACTGTGAGCAAACGGAGACGATCTGCACACAGCTTCGGCAGACAGGTCTGGCCGGGGGGCCTCCGAGGGCTGCCGGCCCCGGTCAAGAGTGTGGCGGCCAGGCCACACGGGTGACGAGGCCTCAGGTCACCTGCGTCCCTGTCTGGAAACAGGCATCTGTAAAGGAGAAATGTGTTCTCATCCTAAAATTGTGATTCATCAGGAGTTTCCATTTGCTGGTGTCTAGCAACACTGTTTCCTGCGTAGAGTGGCCCGTAGCTTTATTTAAAAAAAAGAAAAAAAGAAAAAAAGGCTGGTGGCCAAACAACAAATCTTTCTTTTTTTGCCAGAGCTTCAAGTGTTTTTCTTTAATTTAAAAAATATTAATGTTCTTTTTAGTATTTTCTCGTAAAAGTGAAATGTCTGGCAGTGCTCAGTTAAATTAAATATACACACACTCATTTACACACAGCAGTTCTGCTCCTGGGCTTAGACGAGAAGCAATCACACCTTGCTCCTCGAGGCGCCGTTCCAGGGAGCCGGCTGTCCGGCCGGGAGCCGGGGTGGCGGGGCCGCGGCGGGAGGCAGGCAGCTGCGAGGCAGGGCGCGGGTGTCCTGGCGTCACACACATGTTGGCACGCCTCGGCGTGAAGCTCACGCGAGGACCGGTGCACACTGACCCCATTTGGACGCTGCCTGTCGGGGAAGGCAGGTGGGGGACAAGTGGGGACAGAAGGAGAAACCGAGAAGAGTGGATGTGGAGGGGCAGTGTTGCTGGTGTGGCCGGAGCGGAGGGACCCGGCGCTCTGCACTGGGCTGAACACGCAGGCCATGCATGTGGTGTGTGTCCTGCTCGATTCCAGTTTCCGGCCCAGGTCAGCAGAGGCTGCGGCCGCGAGCACGTGGAAGGGCCCGTGTCCACCGCGGCTGCCGGGCTTCCGCGCACACAGGCTGGCTCTGTGTCTGCAAGGCCAGGGGGGCCCTGCCGGCGCCCCGCACCCGGCCTCCTCTCCTGCGCACGCACGCCCCTCACTACGCGCGCACAGCTGCAAGCGCGGGTCCCACGTCACCCGCCTGGCGCCCGCAGTCCAGCCCGTGTCCCCCTCCAGCTCTGTCCCCTTTCTTCCAGTCTCGGGCCCTGTCCCTGGGAGCCGGGAACCACTCTGAAATGCGAGGCCGTCAGCCCAGCAGCGCGGCTCTCGTCCCCGTCTTGAGTGCCTGGCTTGTTAGTGACACCCGTTCCAGGGCACCAGGGCTTCCCCGCAGTTCAGGTCACCCAACCCTGGGCTGCTGGCGTGGAGAAGGCTGAGGCCGCCCGAGACTTCCTGCCTCGCGTGTGCCTGCGTCTGCCTGCGCTGTCACAGAGCCCTCCTCCTCCCTGGGGGACAGGCCGCCTCTCCTCCCCAGGGGACAGGCCACCTCACCAGGACATGCCTGACAACCAGCCTGGGGGTCTCTCTCACTTTCTTCGTCTGGTTGTGTCTTTTGCAGTTTGTATCTCACATTTGTTGGTATTTCCACCACTTGGATTTCTGAATTCCTCCTCGTCTTGTTTTGTGCAGTTTCCCTCAAGACCATCGTGTCACCCTGTTTTCTACACCTTGTGGTCTTAATTTCTTCATGATTTGGACCACTAGCGCGAGAAACTTGCTATTGGAATGGGGTAAATTCTGGATTTTATTTGCCAACAAGCTGAGAAAATTCCTGAGGGCCTTTATCAGGGCCTTCAGAGAAGATGTCCCGGGGCTGGCAACCGTGGGAGGCCTGGAGACCCACCTGTGTGGGAGCCCGAAGCCTGCGGCCCGGCTGGGTGTGGCCCAGCCCCCAGGCCCGCCATTGTCCCTGACCGAAGACTCCACGTCCTTGAGTCAGTGTGTAGGGGTTTTGTGTGAGATTCACAATTCATAACCACTGTTTCCCCGGCCTTCACAACTCCTCTCCAACGGGAAGGGCCTCATACTGCCCGTGTTCAGTCGGCCGTCTGCTCGGGAAGGAGGCTCGCAGCCAGCTCGGAATTGCTGTGTGACCTCGGGTCAGCCCAGCTCTAAATCTGTGCGTTCACTCCCGCAGGCAGGACACGAGGCGGAAGCAAGCCTGTGCTGAGCTCTGGGCAGGCACGTGGTGGCACCTGGGGGTGGGCCGCCGGGCAGAGCGCAGGTGGTGGTGCCGGGACAGGGGCAGAACTGCAGGAACTCAGGCTCGGTCTCCTGGGCCAGGCGCTCGTCAGGCCCCGGGGCGCCAGGTGCGGTGGTCTGCTCGGCACCCGGCCCGCTGCCTCCTGCGAACAGGAGCCGGCTCTCCCGCGGGTGGCCGAGCCACGGCTGCCGGCCACCTTGTTCTCTCCTGTTGCCGCCGCCGCCTTCCACGTGCAGAGCTTCCGCTGGTTCTGGGGGTGACCAACCCAACAACGCCTGGAGACACGGCTTCTGTTCCTGACAAGCAAATGAGAGGCACTGCTTTCTCTTTCCTGGGAGCCCCCGGACAGACTTTCCCCTGCACGCATGGCTCCAGCGTAGACACAGGAATGCTGCTGCCGCACCCGGGTTACACCACCTGGGGTGGACGGTGTTGAGCGGTCACCACGTTGTCCACTCAACACAGAGCTGTCCAGGGCTTTGGAGGGGGGAGGCTTGTCAGAGAAAAGGACTGGACAGATACAATTTCCTTCTTTCCTATCAGAGAGGCTCTGGAGAGCAGGAGGTTGAATTTTTTGGTGGTTTGTGGGCTTTTAGAAGCATGTCAAACCTCAGCAGGACAGTTTTCTAAAAGAAACTGTGACAACATCAGGCAAAGTCAAACAGCCTTCCCTACAGATTTTAGAGGTTTTAAATTTTCCTTTATATATTTGAATGTTTTGCATCCTGTATCTTTTTATTTTAGCAGTTTTATATTTTAAAAAGTCTCCTATGTATGTTTTTCTAGCAAAGGAAAGGGTAGAAATACACATTAGCTAGATTTTGCTAGAAAACCATGCACTGAGGACTGCTGAGACAAAAATGCGCAGGTAGACACGGCCCTAAGCTGCCGAGAGCCCCCCGTCACCTCCACCGCATCATGCCAGGGTGCAGCTCCGGAGGACAGTGCGTGTCAGCAGGGCACCCTTCCCAGCCCCGGGGCGCACCCACTCCATCGCTCACGCTCAGAACTCACCAGGTTCTTAAAAACAGTGCATACAGGAGAAGGACCCTTATCTGCACTTTTGACGTCTTAGCACACTTGCTTCTCGTCTTTGCTGTTGTCACTGTTTTAAGGGGAAAAGCTTCTATTGGTTTTTTTTTTTTTTGGAAACGATTTATGTTCATCACGAATAACTTAAATGCTGAAGGAACGTGCACATATAAATATTAAAAGTCACCCCAAATCTACCCTCCAGGAGTACTTGTCCTTAACATTTGGTGGCAGCATTCTCGGCATTGCTCCTTACCTCTGCGTACACAGAAGAGTAAGTAGATGAAAATACTTTTGAGAAAATGGGGGCACTTTGTAGATGCTGTTACTAATTTTAAAAGGTATCGCGTCTAATATTACTTGAATATAAGGAATTAAAGCCAAAGAAACCACTGACCTACGAACCAGAGGCTGCTGAGCGTCAGTAGCTCTCTCATTGAGGTGTTATTTCCTAGAAGATTCCTCTAAGGTTAAAAAAGACACAGTAAATACTGAGTCTTGTCTTTTCCAGTGACGAGAATCAGCTTTGGGTCGTCTCGGCTTCCTGCACCCTCCCCCTCACGCCCCTTCTCTTGTCTTCAGGGTTTGTTACCGTGTTCTCACAATGTCTCAGTTTACAATACGCACATTGCTTCTGCAACAAAAATATCTGTGGTTGTTTAACATCATTTCCATATTGGACCGGCTCGTGCTTGCCGTGTGTCCACTAAGTACAGTTATTCCAGTACTGATGTATTTATTTTAATTCCGCTTGTTGTTGTTGTTGTTGCTCTGGAATTACTGAGAGTCGCTTTGCTGTCTTAAAGATGTTCTCAGGTCGGTTTTTCCTGTCTTGGATTCTGTTACACTTTCCCAAGGCTCTCGGACTGAGATCACAGGTCCCCCAGGTCTTCGTGGCCGCGTCTCGCTGCCCTGCTCACTGAGTGCTGATGTGGGAATGCCAAGGACAAAGGATTTTTTTCTCCTTAAAGTTGGTTTGCGCGTCCTGCCTGGGGTACTGAAGGT
Organism: Camelus ferus; assembly: GCF_009834535.1. Classification (NCBI taxonomy): domain Eukaryota; kingdom Metazoa; phylum Chordata; class Mammalia; order Artiodactyla; family Camelidae; genus Camelus; species Camelus ferus. The sequence continues at coordinate 998,334 of NC_045715.1, forward strand.
TTCCTTCTTCATCTGTGAGTCAGAGCAGCGTAACCAGCACGCGTCTCGCTGCTGTGAGCTCTCATTTAAATTTTCACCACGGGAAAATTGAAACCAATATTTGTCTATATAATCTGCTCCTTCTTCTGATTCTCTGCTTCCAGGACAGGCAGCACCTTACGGGAGTTTACCTCCAGCGGACAGCCAGCCTCTGGTTCTTGCTTAGGTCTGGGGCCTGCTATTTTGGCGCGTTGCTGGAGCCGCTGTCAGGACGCCTCCTCCGATGACCCCTGGTGCGCTGCAGCTGCAAATCCTGCTCGCTGCTCCTGCCTCCTTTGTGCTTTATTTCGTGCTTTAGAAATTGGCTCTAAATGCTTTATATTCCACCTGGCATTTTATCTGCTCAGAGAGGAGGGGGGTTGGATTTCAGTAAGCACTTTATCTGCCATCTTGACCCCAGGAATAGGCCTCAGATGTAAACTACCTGGAGTCACAAGACAATGGCTGAGCAGAACCAGGGTTTAGAAATGACAGATGTTAGTCGATATCTTACCCTTTCAAACTATTCACACATAAACTAAAACTTAGGGAATAAACGAAATGCGGAGATGAATACACAGGAGAGAAAACTGAAGAGCTGAGTCTGCAGTCTGGCCCTGCCGCTGGCCCGGGAGCAGAACCAGAGCAACAGACAGAGAACAAGTCAAGAGGAATTGCTATTCAGGCGAAAGAAAAGACATTCAGCAGCCCGAGCAGAGCGGGTTCCAGCGTGTGAGTCACGTCCGAGCAGTGGAGCAACTACCAGTGACACCAGCCAGCTTTCTGCAGAAAGCCAGGTGCCCTGTGTGGAAATATTTGCCTGCCACAGTCGGGCCTTTTGGATACGTTACTGCTTTTGCTGGAGGAAGTGACACCTGGATGTGCTGAAGAAACGTCGCACCGCGCCCTTCTCTGAGAAGGCGCTTCTGTGATTTGGGGACGAGGCTTTGAAAGCACGTTCATAAGCATCTCACAAATTTCAAAAGGACACGTGCATCTTATTACGGTTTGTAAGCTTTTTGAGCTTTTTAGACTTTGACCCCTGCTTGAGAGCTGGGAATGTTCCTAAGAAAAATTAGTGACTAATAACAAAAGCTTCCTCAGCATAAAGTCACGAAGGAGTCAGAGCGGACGGTTTCACACAATGAACGCTGCATTTTACAGTCGCGAGAGCAGCAGCACTTGCAGCTTTGTTTAGCAGGACGACGCAGACCCGGAGAGGTAGCTGTGATGGCCGACTGCCTGTTGGATTTAATCAATTCTCTGTGCGGACGACAGACAGCGGCCCTGGTGGGACCGCGCGATTTCTGTAATGTCACGTGGGCGGTGACCACATCAAGCTCTTCTCTTCACAAATAACCTTGTTAATACCTTCGTTTCTTTTTTTTTTTTTTTTCCCCAGTTCCATCCTTTATCTCATCGTCAGGGACGTCACTTTGTAAAAGTTCCGTGTGTCGGGGCGTGTCCTCCCCGCTTCCGCTGGCTCTGCCCGGGGCCTGTGGCTCCGTGTCCTAGTTTCTTCTCCATTTCTGACCACCCCTGGTGCTTTAGTAAAACCCACCACACCTTTTAAGATTGCAAAATTTCTGTGCAGTGTTACCTTGAACTGGAATAGGGGCAGCATTTCTCCCCATCCTTTTCCTCTCGGGGAACGTGTGTGTCTGCAGTGAGTGGCGTCAGTTTGACGCTGTTCTTGTTAGTGAGTCGACAAAAGTGTCTCAGAAACACAACATGGTTTTGACGCGACAACTTTCAAAGAAAATACAAGACAAGAAAAGAGTTATTACTTTTTGCCCAAACTCCTGCAGAATTTGTTTGTGCCAATTCCCGAAGCAGAGCGACCCTCCAGGGCCTCCTGCCTTCTGTGCCTTTTCCCCACAATTCGCCACGGTTGAGTTTTCTGGAAAAACTCAACTCGTAGGGGTGAGTTCTCGGCATGATGTGACTCTCTGAAATGCTGCTCACTGACTGACTTCCAAATGTGCCAGGTTGGTACGCGTCGGGGAAACAGATGCCCAGCACTCGCCCCTAGTGCCGTGAACTGTTGTTCCCCTGTAACAGTGACGTCCACGGCCCAGGTGTCCTGCAAGACTCCCTTTTGGCAGCCAAGGTCGTCAGAACTTCTGAGGCTTAAAATTTTCCAGCAACGACAGGCCTGACTGGGGGATCTTTTTCTACACAACCTGAATAATAATGCAACTGTTTTGCATTATTTCCCCGAAATTTCCTGCCACTTGCCCAGTCAGTCCACACCACCAGGCTGAGTTAGCCTGGCTTCTGCAGACAGAGAACATGCCCACCAGAAAAGCCCCATGAGGACTCTGGGTCTTTCCATGAGGGAACATTTTATTGGCAGATCTCTCCCTGCTATTCTGAAAAACAGCCGTGTGATTTTTGAACACAACGAAGGCAGAATATCTCAGAACTGTTAATGTGTGACATTAACTACAAGACCATCCTGGAGGCGGCCATGGGTTTGGAGTCTGAAAGGTGCGAAGGTAAACACAGCTCGCCCTGGGCACCTGGACGCCGCCTGCCCAGGGCCCTTTCCTCCACGTGGACCTTCAGTCGGGAAGGCAGCCTGTTTGCTCAGGTGGTGATCGAGGACACGTGGGGCAGGATTCAGGCCCTTGAGAGGGAAGGAGCTGGGATCCGAAGGATGAGGTGCACCAAAACGCACAAAGCGTCTGATTACAGGAGAGGAATTTCAAGCCCCTGTTAATGTGACTTGCAATAAATCAGATCAAAGCAATGCTCTGCACTGAGATTCTTCTGTCTTCCAAATCTGTAGCAGCTTGGACAAGATCGAGCCCTGAAATGGAGAGAAGTAAGACGTTTTCAGTTCGTGCTCTGTCAGGTCTGTGTGCTGCCAACACTCTCGGTGAGGCGGCCTCTGAGCACGTGAGCCCCAATAGTTAAATCTTTCTCCAGGAATGAATGCCAGGAGTCTCAAGCAGAGCATATTATAATATCTTTTAAAAGATTGTTGTGAAGTGCTTCCAAGCAGGGAAGACTTAAAATCTCATAACCAAACCCAGGTGTGCATTTATACAACCACTTTTTTATGGCAGTGAAGGGAAATAAGAATCACTGAAATTCATAGTTGACCATAAAATCTCTAATTTTAGACTTTACGTAATTATCTGGCTTTTCAATATTTTGCAAGAGCTATTGAATGTCAGAGAACCAGAATTTGATGGGTTTACATTTTTCTTTGACCCTGTATACCTCCTGTTAATAACCCACGACGAAATGACCAGATTTCAGGGGTCCAGGGAGCCGCTCCCGGATCGTTCAGAGGCTAAGGTGCCTCTCCAGGGGCCTGCCCAACGAGTCACCTTCTCCCTCCACTCTCTCTCTGTCTAGGGAGGCCCTGAAGTTCAGAGGAGACCTCAAGACCCAGACAAAATTCTGTCTTCAGCCGTGGCTCGAGTCTCAGCCTTTGGAGACCAAACAGAAAATGCCCACCTGGTGCCACTTCTGACCTTCCGGGAGGTCAGTGACACGGGTGATCGTCACACCCGGCAGGCTGACGGCGTCTGCGTCACAGGCGAGGCATCCACCTTTGTTGTTAACGGCTGCGTGTTCACTTGCAGACAGAAGCGCCGTCCAGCGATGAGACTTGGAGTGAAACCATATCCTTCCGTGCTTCGCGGGTCGGAGCTGTGAGGGGCAGGGAAAGCATGCACGCGTGTTTGTGACTGCAGCAGCAGAACGCTTTAACAATCAGCGGTCGTCGGGTCGGATAGCGAGGCTGGGCAGCCAGCCGCTCGGGCACAAAGCGCTCTCTGCCCAGTTTTACCGGCAGAGAAGGCGTCACTCACGCCTGCGTCTCTCGCTCGGTTGGTTCTGAACGTGCGTGTGTGACGGAGTGTTTGGCCGAGTGAAGACCTGCAGGGCAGATGGCTTTGCTGGCCCCCAGGCCCCAAACTCCACGAACCAGAGGACCCCAACCCCTCGCCCCTCACCTGCTCCCCTCGTGTTAGGGGATCTGCGTCGCAGGCTCCCACTCAGCCGAGCGCGTTCGAGTGCTTTCTGTTCCCTGCACCCGACTTGACACACAAGCCAAGTGCCTCTTACTCGGGAAGCACCGTGGCTCTTCAGGTTCTAAGAGCGCGCCTGATGAGGCCCGTGATTTCTGACGCGTTCAGGACGACGCTGAAATCTGGAACGGGAAGTCGCTTGTGGAGGACCACATAAAGGAGCCTGGAAAGGGAGCCGAAAAAGGGTCTGAAAGGAGGTGTATTTGACCCCCGTCGCCGGCTGTGTGTCCACAAGGGTCCCGGGCACACGGCCTGGGGCTCCCTGTGCCTGAGGGTCAAGGAGCGGTGAACTTCTCGGCCTAGTAACGTAACTTCTTCCACTCAGCCTTCAAAACCCTGATGTATTTTGTGTAATGGCAACAATTGTAGGAACTGAAAAGCTTAAGGAGAGCTTTACGTTAACCACGTTACTCCAGACGTCTTCACTTCAAATGGGGGAGAACTGGCCAGTTCTGAAATGAACGTTTATTTATGTAAATCAGGCTGGTCCAGGATTTCTACTTCAAAGTATCACAAGATAACGTGGGCGTTACTGTCATCACGTGGGCCTGAAAGGGCCGAGGCCAGGAGCCCGGCCGGGACTGTTTTTCTAGCCTTGGTTGTAACTACTGCAGTTTGGGGAAGGGCCGACAACGGCCCTGCCCCTGCTCCCGTGTCTGGAGCTGCGTGTGAGGCCAGGCGCGGGAGACGCTCGGGTGCAGCCGAGGTCCAGGCGTGCGGCCTGCAGAGTGGACGTCAGCTCTCCGGCCGGAGGGCTGGTCGTGACGCCCCCGCTCGCTGGGCCCGCTGGACGGCGGCGCGACTCCCAGGTGGCCAACGCCCCCGTGTGCGCAGAGCCTTCTGGGACCCGGAGGAACTTCTGATCTGTTGGTCTCTCCACCCCCGACTAACACGGAGACCGACGTTTTCGTACCCCCTTCTCCTGGCCACGGGACACAGTCTGCGTGTGACAGTCAGGCTTCAGCCACTGGGAGGAGATGCACTGACCGGGGTCTGGGCTGTGGGGGGCCCCAGAGGTTTTAGGTCACCTCGATATGTGTGTCACCTACTTTTCTTTTCGCTTTTAACATCTTCTCCTTAAGTATATCCAGGATTTTTAAACACCTTTTATTTTGAGGTAACAGTAGATTTACATGCAGTTGTGAGCAATAATGCAGAGAGGTCCACGCACCCTCCCCCAGTGTCTGCGAGCAGAGCATCCTGCGAAACCACACACGATGTCCCAGCCAGGAAGTCGGCTCCAGGGTCCCCAGGTCTCCTGCTGTCACTGCTTTTACCCGCACCCTGTCCTGGGTGTGCGGCGAGCCCTTCACCAGGGCAGGGTCCCGCGGCCACAGTCAGGACATGGAGCAGAGTGGTTCTGTCACGAGACCCTCTGTGTGCCCCTCAGGGACATGGCCAGCTCCCACCCGACCCCCTGACTCCTGCGGCCCTGACCTGTCCCCTGTCTCAGAGCTTTGTCATTTCAGGTGTTACATAAATGGAGTCACATGGCACCTGACCTTCTGAGATGTTTTTCCTCTCTCAACGTATTTGCTTTGAGGTCAGTCCTGGGGGAGTGTGTCAGCACTCTGTTCCTTTTCACTGCTGAGTAGTATTCCATGGTGTGGAGGCACCACCGTTTGGTTAATACACACCCATTAGAGGACACCTGGGTTGTGTCCAGTTAAAAACAACACGTATTTGGCATCGGTATCAATCACCAGGACTCTGTGCACTTGCCTGAAGCCACCACTGTTTTCGTCACCTTCTTATCTTCCGTGTCTGCTGTGTGATGTTCCTCGGTTCCTACAGTGTCACTGGTCACTTTAAAGGAAGAACCTTTTCTAAAATCAGAGGAGCAGCTCTCTTTTCACCTCGGGACAAATGTCACTTTCTCTTTGCTTCATTTTTCCTTCTCTCTGTGGAGCGAGGAAGCGTTTCTTCCTCTGTGTTGAGAAGGTTGATGCTTACACATCTGAGAAGGAAGCGTTTCAAAGGTCATGCAGGGAGCGAGGAGGGAGCTGGCTCTGGGAATCAGAAACCGTGCCGGAGGCCCGCACCCTCCCCTGGTATCACTGGGCCCCCAGAACACCGTCGTTCCACGCTCAGCACTTGGACCTCGGGCGCACACCGCTCAGTTCAAGTTCAAGATCAAAAGTTCTGCGGTCTGACAGGGACTGAGCTGCCCTGCACCGATCAGTAGGACCCGAAGTGAGGACAGCCCGACCCCGGGACCCCGGCAGATCCGCCAGATTGTCCGTTATCAGCTCCTTAAGAAGGAACGAGCTGGCCGGCTCGGGATTGAATTTAAAACTTGACTAAGATGTTAATGAGAGATGTGACTTGAAAAAGTTTAGGCAGAACTCACGTGCGTGCTCTCTTCAGGCTTAAAGTTAGCCTTTCCTGCAGACACTGTGCTTAAAATGTCTTATTGTTATTTGTCTTTGTACCCAAAAGGAATGCTCATGCATTTAGGGCCCCAGTGCTGGAATTTTTGGAAATTCAGACTCAGTGGAATTCCAACCAGGCCCAAATCTGGATGAGGACAGAACGCCCCAGGCTGCATTCGTGCCATCTGGACGCCCTGGTCCATTAGCCGCAGCCTGGAGTGGACCCAAAGCCCTTCTCCTGGCCTGTCGCCCGGCAGGGTTGTACCAGTCATCTGGTTTCTAAATTCCCCAGTGACTCTGACGACAGCCAGACTTGGGCAACCCATTCTAGGGACATCGCAGGACAGCCTCGTCCAAGTCCCTGCCACCTCCTGGAGACACGCGGGGCCGGGAGAGGGTGCAGAGGTAGGGACAGGGCGGCTGTGTGCACGGCTGCAGACCCGGCGAGGGGTCACCTGGCTCTGAGGCAAACGTTTCGTGGGGGGCAGGGGTGTTAGGATGGATGCTCCCTTTGGTCACTTCTAGATAAAAAGTTCTGTGGTCTGACAGGGAGCGAGCTCCCCTGCACCGATCAGTAGGACCCGAAATGAGGACAGCCCCACCCCGGGACCCTGGAAGACTGAGCAGCGGGGCCTGACGCGAGCAGAGTCAAACACGCGGTGGACCGACGGCTCACGGTCGAGCACAGGCGGGCAGGGCTGCCGCGCAGGACCAGACGGGGGCCGCGCTGCCCGGAGTCTGGGCGCTGTGACCTGTGCAGTGTCCCCCCCGAGCCTCACAGAGTCCCCTGCCTCCGCCTCCTGGACTGAGTCGGGGAGGGCGTGGGAAGGCTGCTGAGACAGGGGCTCGGCTCTGGCACCTTCACACAGTCAGAAGGGAGCTCGCCAGAGCAGCTGACGCGTGAGTGAGCCCGCCTCCAGAACCCTGCGGCCCCACATGCTGGCCCACTGCCCGGAGACCCAGCAGTGCCTCTCACACCAGCCTGCCTGCCAGCCGAGGCCGCAGGGCTTCTGCTCCGTGAGCCCCGGTGGCCCGGAGGGGTGATGCCCTTTCTGAAACTCTCGTGGAAGCTGTGCCCGCCACCGCCAAGCACGGCACTGGTTTGACTCAAGTAAGCATCTGTCAGGCACCTTTGGAAGCCTCAGCTTTCAAACAAGAAGTCACGGCATTCTGAGGACCCGTCGAAGGGACATCGGGCCCCGGGGACACCTCTCTCTGCACACACGTGGTGGGGGGAGCAGAAACCTTGCAGGATCGGTGTTTTGAAGAGCTAATACTGTCGGGGGATGGCCTCAGAGCATCACCAGGAAGCAGCGCACTCAGACCACCGGAGCATCAGCAACGTGGCAAGCGGGACGGGTGCACCAGCTTGCTGCCCTTCTGGGCGCTGAGCGGGGAGACTGCTCTCTGAGAACCAGAGCCGCCCCACCTTAAGTGCTGCAGGAACCTGCCACGCATCTGGGCGACATCGATAGAGCTCTGATTTCCAGATTAAAAACAGGCTAACGGAGTTTTATTATAAAAGAGGGGAAGTTTTACAAACGCCAAGGTGGAAGTAATGCTGGTTTGCGAGGCTCTGCAGAGTCAAAGTCAATTTGTTTTTGGCACAGTCGCACCCCTTGGTTCATTTCTAAAACCCACATGGAAGGCAAATTTAAAGTTAACTTTTCAGATAATTATCAGTCTGCTAATTTAATAAACTTTTGAAGTCTCCTTGCTTTTAACAAGTCAAGCTTCCAGTCTTCGCATTTACTGTGGATCTGAAATTCAGGATGGGTGGGTGTGGGGTGCGGCTCGCTGGTGGTGCCGGCAAACCCCAGGTGATTCCTCCCAGCCCTTCCGGTCCCGGAGTCACAGGTGAGGTGCGGCTTCTATTTCTGGGCGGAAAAGCCAGTGGACAGAGCTGCCGGTCAGCAGTGACGGAATGCCACTTGCTACTACCTTGCTTCAAAGAGAATGGAATTCCCAATGAGGACGTGGTGCCGTCACAGAGACACCGGCAAAAAGCAGTGCTTGGTGCTTCCAAGCGTCGGACCATCCCGTGTGGACGAGCTCAGGCCGACAGTGCACGTCTGGTCAGGCTGCTCTCCAGGCTCTCCTTCCTCCTGCCTGAGGTCTCACTTCCCAGGGCCCACGGCCATGGCGCGCGGGGACGGCGGTGCAGGGTCAGAGCCGCCTTTCTGACGTGGGTGTCTCCAGCCTGCAGGAGTGCAGTGCTTTGTTTTCCTCAGGGTTTGTCATTCTTCTAACTGTTCCAGCAGAACTCCCTTGTCCGTACATGGGCTGCTTCCCTGTGGGAAGGCGGACCCTTAGGACCAGGCAGTGGGACGTGGACAGCTGCTTCTCCCAGCAAACCGCGCCCTCCCCGTGACACGGGCTGACAGTCTCTTCAAAAAACTCGCTCTGCCAGCTGCCTACCGCCTGCCCACCGATCACCTATGTTAGGAAAGCTTCTCCTATTATTTCTCACTAACATGTGGCCGTCTTCCTTCCAGAACTAGGAAGAATTCCCCACTGTGCGCCCGGGCACTGCTGCGAAGCAGCCCCGAGCACCTGACCGTGGACGCCCCTCAGAGTCCCGGGATGCGGGAAGCAGACTGGAAACCAGAGAAGAGGCATCTGCTCACGCGTCTGGTGGGGTCTGGCCCTGGGATGCAGACTGAGGTGGGGGTCTGGCCCCTGGGATGCGGACTGAGGTAGAGAGCGGGTCCCGGAGGCCAGGAGAACTTACAGAGGACGCTTCCGGGTGCATCGCGGGAAGGGACAGCCACGGTGTCGTGGCCCCGCTCACGTGGCCCTGAAGCCGTGTCGTGAGCTCGGAGCCCCGGTGGGTCCAGTCTGGGTGACACATCTGCTTGTCCACTGAGTCAGTGCTCCGACTTACCTGACGCATGGGTGGCGGGCGTCAGGCCGGCCGAAGCCGAGGGCCGTGAAGGGAACAGACCTGCTGGACGAGCAGGTCCAGGGAGCACGTGCAGGGTCCTCTTCTCAGACACCTTGCCCTGAACAGCTTCTGCCCTGTGGTGTCATCATTTGGGTCAAAGGTTTCCTCCCTACCCGCTGGGGGGCTGGGGGTCCCATCAGCCCTCGAGGGCGCTCACAGCTCACGGGCCTGCCCGGGCCACACGGACCTGCCGCGGCTGGGACCCCGGAGGAGCGCAGGGAACGGGACTGGGGCGAGCCCGGCGGCCCCGCCTGCCCAGACAGCGCTCTCCCTCAGCACAGCCACGCGTTTCTCAAGACGGTCGTGTGGGACTTAGAGCGGGGGCTCCAGCCACTCAGTTCCCTGGGTTCAGCTCAGGCTCACTACTTCCCAGCTGCGTGCGCGGGTGACTGGCTCAACATCTCACTCACAAATGGGGACAGTAATCACAGTTACCACAAAAAAAGACAAAAGAACTTATTTACAAAATGGAAACAGACTCACAGACGTAGAAAACAAACTTATGGTTACCGGGGGGAAAGGGGTGGGAAGGGACAAGCTGGGAGTCGGAGATTTGCAGATACTAACACACATAAAACAGATCAACAAGTTCGCATTGTGCAGCACAGGGAACCGTATTCAGTATCTTGCACCAGAGACGGACCCAGCGTTGTAAACTGACTACATTTCAATAAAATATATATGTAAAAAAAAAACTACCACAAACCGTTGTCCTGAGGATTATGTTAGTAGACGCATTCAAAGAAACCAGCACAACACCGACTCCCGCAAGCTCCCAGCCACTGTCAGCGTTATTTCCCACAGTGACTTTCTGAAGGCACACCCACTGCAGACAGATGGGAGCGTTGGAAGAGAATTTAAAAGTGTACTGTCATTTGCAGACGGGCTGTTATTTTTACATACCACTGGAAGTCGTCCCTACCCGGTGCCAGGCCAGTGTGCTTCCTCCCCTCCCACCCTTCCCCTTCTCCCTCCCTTCCTTCCTTCCTTCCTTCCTTCCATCCTTCTGCATTCGCCACCCAGAGAAGACCGCGAGGCCGTAAGCAAAGCGGTGACCACAGCACACCTGCTCCCATGCTTGTCCGGATCAACGGCAGGGACACTGGACAGACTTAAGGGTCTTTGGTCTTCGTGGGACTCCAGAGAAGTCCACCTCCATATTTTCCACTATTTTTAAACACATTAGCTTGAAGTTCACTTGTCTTCGAGGCAGTGTTTTAATTGGGATTTACGAGGAATTCATTCTGCATTGCCGGCCGCTCCCAAGCCCCTGAGACTCGGTTACTGACAGACATCTGTGCTCTGGGAGCCTGAATGAGACCCTTATCAGAGGGGCGGAGCTCTGTTCCCCAGCGCCGTGTAAGGCAGGAATAATCTCCGCTGACTGACGGCCCCAAGATCTGCAGGTATAATGTTCCACTCGAAGGATTTTGCAGGGACATGCACACACGGTCAGCGTCCCAGCGGGTGCTCCTGTCTAATTCTGGGGTTTTACGGTTGTTTTTGGTTATGCGTGCTACTAAATTTACAAAATCTTTCATCCGCTGCAAAATCCCAGGGTGACGCTCACACGGAGAGGCCTCCTGACCAGAAGGCTCGCTGCTGCCGAGGCTTCAGAAGAAAACAGCTTCTTGTGGTTGTGTTCCGGTTTTGATCTGGATCCAGCTGAGACAGTTTAGTCGCCCGTGGGTCGGTTTGCGTGCGCTCGGCCGGGTGCCCGAGGGTCCGCACCAGCCCCCACCCTGCGTCTCCCCTCTGCGTCTCTCTCCCCTGCGTCTCTTCCGGCAACACTGAGGAAGGCCGCACAGGCAGAGCCAGCGCGCGTGCAGGACGGCTGTGAGGGCAAACAGCCCGCAGAAGCAGCAGGCAGCGCAGGTACAAGGGGAGAAACAGAGCCACGCAGGTGGCTGCCCACGACGGCACCAGGCGAGACGCAGCAGCGTCCGGGAGCTTTGCCGGATAGACCCAAACAGCAGTTCCAATTTCACGAGCAGACTCAGGAGAAACAGTGGGGAGGGGAGACCCAGGTGTCGTGGGAAACGGGGGACAGGCTTGTGCGGGGAGACCCGAGGGGAAGAGAACGTGGGCTCAGCGTCGGAGGGTCCAGGCCGCCGCCCAGGGGCCGCGGCCAGACGCTCTAGTCTCTGAGGTCCTGGGCACTGAATTTCGAGGTCTGATCCCAGGTTTTACGTGAGTCGTTTGTACATCTGAAAACGGCAGTATTTTTATGTTCTAAACGTCAAGCTTGGCTTCTGCAGCTTCACCGCAAAGGCCCCGAGCAGACGGGAGGAAGCAAACCAAAGCATTGATCTCGTCGCTGATTCTGTGAACACCCGTTCACTCCTGAGACCTCAGTTTTGCCCCAGTTTTCACAGGTGAGGAATACAGTCAGGTGTGGGAGCTTCTGCCTGGAATCCCGGCACACGCTGCCCTAGCCTTCTCGTCCATTATCGTCTGGCTTTGCGTCTCAAATATTAGAGTGGCTTGTGAACCCTGCCTGGGCCCAGCGTCAGCTCTGGCTCTTGGTCTGTGCCTCCTGGGGCTGGTTGTTGGGACACAGAGGCCTGAACGCCTGGAAGTTCCCTGTGACACGTGGGGCGGGACTCTGACAACCTCAGGGGAGTCTGCAGAACAGCAAGGACGCAGACAGTGACCATTTCATGCAGGGACAAGAGGGGTTGGCCAGAAATGGACTGACTGGGCTTGGTGGGGAAGGGGCAGGTTTTGTGGGGAGACGCACCCTGATCCACACATTCGTGGGCCCCTTCTTAGGGGAGCGTCGTGAATGAACCCCTGGGATTGCTGCTGACATCGGAGACTCGTGGGAATCACCCACCCCCACTCTCCCTCCCCCCGTGCTCCCCTGTGGGTGCTGACCTGTGCCTGGTGCTCGGAAAGACGGGGTCTCTGCCCCGGGGAGCGGGCAGTGGGGCTGGAGAAGCAGGTGTCAGACCCATGCAGGGGCCGAGGGGCCGCGTCTACATGGACTGGAGGTTCTGGAACGCCCAATGGGATGGGTGAGGGAGGGTGAGGACCCACACTTCTGGCCAAGGCAGAGCATGGAGGCTGGCACGTCAGGCTGGAGCGGCCAGAGCTGCCCGAGCTGTTTCCTCCAGGTGACCTGCCTGGGCCTCACCCGTGCCACCAGGGGCTGCGGTGTCAGGTGGGGACGCCTGCCACTTACGGGACAGAAGGTGCTTCCAGGGACTCTGCTCCGCCTTGTCCATCACTGCCCCGCGTCCGCAAGAGTCCCTCGACAGGAACTTCGCAGCTTCCCTGTGCGAGTGAAGCCCCAGGCGACTTGGCCATCGCACCCGGGCTGAATCTGCCGGTTTCACTGCGGAAGGTCAGTCAGTATGAAGGCGAGGAAGGCATCGCTGTGCAACGTGGTTTGCGCCTCCAGGCTGGAATGACAGCGACCTTTTCCTCGAATGAACATTGACCTACGACATTCTATGCATTTCTGTGCACTTTTCCGGGTCAGCGTTCCCTCCTGGTGAGCTCGTCAGCGTCACATGCACAGAGAAGCAGCTACCTCTGGGCTCTTCAGCAGGTTCCCAAGCCCCCACACGGGGGCCGCTCGGGTGCTGGTTAAGTCAAGGGACAGTGCGGACTCTGCCCTGAAAATCCTGCTGTGGTGGGTGGGGGCGGGCGCGGGCTCCACGGGGTGTCTAGTGAGTGTCCACGCAATTCCTGGTCGGGCTGGTGAGGGCGACAGTGTACTTGGTTCAGTTTGTTGTTGTTGTTGTTGTTGTTGTTGTTGGGAGGTAATTAGTTTTATTTATTTAATTTTTTTTTAATAAAGGGACTGGGGATTGACCCCAGGACCTCGTGTGTGCTGAGCACGTGCTCCGCCGTTGAGCTGTGCCTCCCCCAAGAGTGTGCGCAGCACATTCCCGGACATCAGGCACCAGAGCCCTCCTTCTAGGGTGTGCGAGGCACGCGCGGTGGTGCTGCTGGTGGTGGACATTGTACAGGGAGGACCTGATGCCCACGTCACGACACAGCGTCTGTAAGGAGCGGCGTGGCCTCGAACCCAAAGCTGCCGGGGCCCCGACACCGTGGACTGAACGATGGACATCAGGGCGGTGGGATCTGGTTGTGACACGTCAGGCTTTGGAAATGACATTTTTTAAAACCAGGTCCGTTTTTTTTAAGCTGCTCTACTTCAGATGCCCATAGTTTTTAGTGCAGTGGTGGAAAGTCGTTGTTCAGAGCAATCAAGCTAAGCTGGGTTGGTTGGAATCTGACTTCATGAATCCAGAGGTAGCTGAGTTAAAACAGTCTTGTTTCCAAAGAAGGCTCTATGTTGTCTAAAGAGTAAAAGACGTCAGTTAAGTAAACGTGCTTGTCTCTTTTCAAAATAAAACAAACCAAAAATAAAGCAGAACATGTCAACACACAAGTTTACCGGAGAATCAGTCGCACCAACCAAATGACTTCACGTCACTAATTCTCTCCCACAAGCCAGCTCTTTCTAATATTTGCTAAGTGAAACCAAATAGTTCTTTAGTCTACCTGAATTCACGATACTTCTGTAAGAGCCAGACTGAAACCTGCCTGTGACTTACTCACCAGAGAACTATCTGCTCAGTCGATCGGCAGCGTCTCCCCAAGATCTTCTGTGCACACAGCGTCAACTACAGACCTCTCGGCACACCCCGCAGACCTGCGTCACATTCTCAGATATGTTGAAATGGTGTTTAGGGTGAAAAACCCGTCGTTCATACTCCGTGATGCATTCACTTTAGTTCATTATGTTTGCTTCTCTCTGATCAGCTCAACGGAGAGCAGCTTTCCTAAGCTTCACGATGGAAGAGGTGCTCGCCGCGAGGCAGCGCTTCAGTCCTGCAGCGGAGCGGCTGGGCGTCCTGCTTAACGGGGGAAGCTGAGGCAGTAACGCTCGTGGTGGTGGCCACACTTACACCTTCAGCGAAGGGCAGTTTTCACCTGGTCACTCAGGCGCGATTACTTCCTAGGGTCCTCGCCAGGTCGCTGGAACAGACCCGATCCTTCCAGGAGCTCAGCGTCCTGCAGGGAGGCCGGTGTGGCCTTGGTCTTCACTCCACAGTGGGTCGAGCCTCCGTCTGGAATGTGCCCAGGACGCTTCCAGGCCAGAGAAGATGTAACGGCCTCAGCCGGGAAGGGCGGGGAAAGGCTTTCCAGAGGAAGATGCTGTAAAGACATGTGATTTGGCCTGGCGGAGGGTTTGGGGTCTAGGCTGGGCTGGGGGGTGGGCCGGCTCCCCACCGCACGGCCTGCTTTCTCTTGCTCCTTCAGTGACTCAACACTACCCTGCACGATGAGACTATATTTCCCTTGTGGAGGCTTTTCTTTGTCTTATGGTGCATCTAGCTGCATGGTACTTAAACCCCCAGGATCGTTTACACCTCGATGTCCTTGTTTTATATGCTTTACAAGTAGAAAAACGTTGGTAGTTTTGGACTGTTTTCTGTGACAGTTTATTGTAGTGTTACGAGAAGTGAATCTAGGACCACTGACAATATTCACTAGCAGAGGGTTCATGAAGACTGAACTCCAGGTGAATCACTTACTTTTGAAAAGCGTGACCTAGCTCCATGGGTCTGCAGGAGGGCAGGCTGGGGCGTCCCACGTGGGGCTGTTTTGCTGGGGGTCCGTCTTTCACAGCGGGGGCTGAGTGAGAGCCCCTCCCCCGCCTCCTGCTCAGAGCTTTGGACGCCAAGGTGGGCTTTAAGTTCACAGACATGTCCAGTCAGAGATCCAGCCCCTCGACCGACTTCTCTTCACTGCCGCTGACCTCCAAACCTCTCAGGAAATCCCTCTGTCAGTAAGTGCCCGTCGGCCCCGGCTGTTCAGTCTGTGCCGCATTAAGCCTGGGCCTTCTTCCCCTTTGACCGGCAAATGGAGCCTTGGGAGAAGCAAGTGCAACAGCGACCCCGCCAGCACTCCTGCCCGCCGTCTCCCCAGCCTGCAAGCGCTTACATCTGTCTGGGCTGAAACATGGCAAGAGCTTCACAGGAAACACACCCTCCTCCCGAAAACACCACGACCGGTCAACACAGTTTCTCACAGAAGCAGCTTCCAAGCTGTGGGGACCTGAGTTACTCAACAGCTTGGAACTTTGACTCTTGTCAAAGGAAGAAACAGCTCAAACTGTTTATTTTCACTGACGATGAAGTTAATTGTTTGATTAAAAGTCACCAATCATGAAGCTGGTGATCAACATGGGCAGAAAACTAAAGCTGACTTACCCTATGACCCAGCAGTCCCACTCCTGGGCATGTATCTGGAGGGAACTCTAACTCGAAAAGACACCTGCACCCCAGTGTTCACAGCAACACTGCTTACAATAGCCAAGACATGGAAATAGCCTAACTGTCCACCAACAGATGACTGGATAAAGGAGCTGTGGTATATTTATACAATGGAACACTACTCAGCCATAAAAAAAGAATAAAATAATGCCATTTGCAGCAACATGGGTGGACCTTGAGATGATCATACTAAGTGAAGTTAAGTCAGAAAGAGAAACAAAAATATACAGCATCGTATGTGGAATCTAAGACACAAATGACCCTATTTACAAAACAGAAACAGACTCACAGACGTAGAAAACAAACTTACGGTTACCGGGGGGAGGGGTGGGGAGGGATGAACTGGGAGCTGGAGATCTGCAGGCACTCACTACTACATATGAAATAGACAGACAAGTTCATGCTGTGCAGCACAGGGAACCATACTCAGTATCTGGTAGTGACCCATAGTGAAAAAGAACGTGAAAACAGATGTATGAACTTGGACGACTGAAACATTATGCTGTGACCAGAAACTGACACGGCATGATACACTGATTCTCCTACAATTAAGAAAAGTTGGCCAGAAACACAAGAAAGTCATGACAATCTTCAAAATAAAAAAGAAGAAAAAGATTTGAAGGTAAGAAAAATTAAAAGGGCAAATTTGTTTTTAAAAAAGCACAAGCAACCAAGGGAAACCAGACAAACTGGACTCCAACAAAATGATAAACCTCCGTGTTCATGACATTGCAGGAAAATGTTACAGCTCAGTTGTGACAGCAACCTGGATCCAGACCAGAGACCACGCAGCACTTGGAGAGCTGGAGAATTCAGGTTTATTACACCAGCGTGCCCAGAGAAGTCAACACTCCAAGCTCCGGACCCCGTCTGCAGGTTTACACAGGCCTTTATAGGCTGCCAGTTTACACTTTGCAACATCCTATGCAAATAAAGTATAACAGAAGTTGACCAACCAGGAACAAGCTTTGTAGAAATGGACCAATCAGGAGTGAGAGAAATAACCAATCAGGAGTGAGCCCCATGCAAATGAAGTACTACAAATGGACCAATCAGAAGTTAGAGAAGTGGACCAATCAGAAGTGAGAGTAATAACCAATCGGGAGTGAAGGAAGTAACCAATCAGAAGTGAGCTCTGGGAACCAATAGAATTTTAGGGGCAAGTAAGCCGTTTCAGAGGCAAAAAGTGAGATAGAGCCTCTGGGCCACGGAACCGGATGGTGCTGGCAGGAGGGTAGCGGCCCTGCTTGGGGGCCCTGCCGGTTTTTTATGGGGCTTCCCGCCTCAGTGATACTGTCAGAAAGTGAACAGACGAAACACTTGCAAATCACAATCCTGTACGGGGTGTGTGTCTAGAATATACAGATGCTGCAGCTCAATGACAAAAAGACAAATAACCCAATTAAAAGTGGACAAAGAATCTGAGTGGGCAGCTCTTCGAGAACAGAACTCACGGGCCAGTGAGCACAAGGCAGCAGGGACGAGCCATCGGGGCAGGAACGGAAGCCAAGACCCGACACCACTTCCCAGCACCGGGGTGCCGCGCGGAGCTGGACGGCGGCAGGTGCTGCGAGGTCCTGAGCACGGTGACCTCGCTCGGTGCTGGTGGGGGTGTAAGACAGTGTGGCCACTTTGACATTTTTTCTCAGAAAGTTGAAGATTACCAAACAACCGAGCATTTCCAGTCTTAGGTGGATGCCCAGGAGATCTGAAAGCTCGAGCCCACAAGCACCTGTGCACGGACGCTCCTGCCGGCGTCACTCAGAGCAGCCAGAAGGCGGAAACAGCCCCCATGCCCCTCGGCCGATGAACAGGTAAGTGAAGTGTGCTGTATGCATGTAATAAAATATTTCCAGCCACAAGAAGGAATAAAGTACTAAAGTAACAGAAAAGACCAAACCTGACTCCGTGTTAGATCTTTTCCTTTGGCTTTAACCCTGTGCCCTGTTTTCCAGGCTTAGTTGGCTAACTGCACTTTTTGTAAAAGGATGTTAACATTTGTGCACTTATATAAAGATAACAAGCTGCAGAGTGAAAAAGAAGGTTTGTTTTGTTGCAGGTTTCACAGGGGCGCCATGACCTGACCCGCGTGCAAGAACAAAGGGTCCCAAGAACAAAGAATTCCGACACCAAGACGTCTGCAACAACCAGCCACCCCTCCTCCCCTTTGTAGTATAAAAGGAGCCTGAGTTCTGACTTGGAGAAGATGGTTCTCCAGGACATCAGTCTGCTGTCTTCTCCGTCTGCCGGCTTTCCGAACAAAGTTGCTATTCCTTGCCCCAGCACCTCGTCTCCCGATTTATTGGCCTGTTGAGTGGCGAGCAGAACGAGTTTGGACTTGGTAACGCTACCATACGCTGTGACGTGGCTGAACCTGGAAATTCATGCTGAGTGAAGGAAGTCAGGCACAGACGGTCACGTGCTGTGTGACTCCAGCTCCACGAACCGTCCGAGTAGGCAAGTCCATCACCTGGATTAAATCCTGGAGGACGAGGGAGGAGGAGACGGGGACGGGGTTTGCCGGGATGACGAGCAGGCTTGGAGTTAGGGAGAGGTGATGGTGCGCAGCTCAGGGACACACTAAAACCACTGAAGTCGCACACTTTAGAAGCGCGAGCTTTATGGCATGCAAATTACATTTCAAGTTTAAAAAATCTATGTGAAAGGAATGAAAAAGTGCTGAAGTATCCCCTTAAGCCACAGATGGGAGAAAATATTTGCGAAAGACTGATGCAGGATCGACCCGCTCGGTCTCCATTCTGCTGGGTGCTTGCTGCGCAGGGCAGTTTAGTTTAGATTGACGTCGCCTCTCTTGCTTGGTTTTGCCTTTGTTGCTCGGGCTTTGGGTGTCCTGTTCCGGAAACCCTCGCTCAGATCCACATCGAGGAGACCGACCCCCGTGCTTCCTCCTGGGAGGTTTGTGGTTCGGGCCTTTGGCCATTCTGAGTTGACTGTTGGGAGTGGTGTAGGACGCGGGTCTGGCCTCACCCTTCCGCGTGGGACCACGCGTCTTCCCAGGGCTCCGTCCCGAGGAGCCCGCTTTCTCTCCTGAGCGTTGTCGGCTGCTTTGCCCAGCGCTGGTTGACGGTCTGTGCGCAGATATATTTTGGGAGCCCTTGATTCTGCGTTTGTTCTGTGGCCAGCGCTGCCCTGTTTTGGTGACCGCGGCTTTGTTGCACAGAAAGTGGAGGGTGTGATTCCTCCAGCTTTGTCCTTCCTTCTCAGGGTTGCTTTGGCTGTTTGGGGTTTTTTGTAATTCCATAAAAACTTTAGGCCTGTTTCTTCTGCTTCTGTAAAAAATGCAGTTGGATTGTTGATGGCTTTGGATAGTGTGGACATTTTAACAATATTAGTTCTTCCAATCCGCGAACATGAACCACTTTCCATTCATTTGCGCCTCCTTCAGTTTCTTTTATTAACGTCTTAATGTTTTCGTGCCGCGATCTTTCACTGGCTTGGTTACATTTATTCCCGAGTATTTTACTGTTTTTGTGCCATTGTAAACGGGATTTTTTCCTTTCTCCTCATTCAGGTGCTCGTGGTGGGTGTGGAGAAACGCCGCTGAAGTAGGTATGCCTGCCACGTGTCTGGTGACTTTGCTGGACGTGCTGGCCGAGCAGTCTGGTTTTTGGTGGAGACGTTTACACACAGCACTTCCACCTGTGAAGCCACGTCCCCTGCAGGGAGAGGCCCCTTCGCTTCTTCCTTTCCAGTTCTGATGCCTCCATCTCCTTTTCCCGCCTGGTTGCCCTGGCCGGGACCTCCAGTACCAGGCCGAGCCGGAGTGGTGGGAGTGGGCAGCCTTGCCTTGTCCCTGCTTCTACAGAGGAGCCTTGCGGCCTCTCCCTGTCGGTGTGAGGTCAGCTGGGGGCTGGCCCATGTGCCTTTGTTAGCTCGAGGACTGCACTGCTGTTCAACCCAGCAGTGCAGAGCAGCGAGCACCCACCACCTCCCAGCTCTGACGTCAGGACTCAGGGCGCGTCCTCGCTGGTGCTTCCAGCTCAGGCCGCTCAGGAGGCCTCAGCCGAAGCTGCGCTGGTTCTGAGCTCATCCTGGCCTCATGGGCAGGCCAACACTTCTTGCTGGCTGTTGGGTGGAGACTCCAGTCCCTCGTCATGTGGGCCTGTGCCAAGGCTTCCAGCAGTGTCCTCCAGCACGTCAGCTGGACGCCCCTGGAGGGAGGGACAGGGAATCTAAGACGGACTGACCGTCTTCTCCTCATAACATGATCTGGGAAGCACCGAAGCACCATTCAGTACAAGCTGGTCACGTAGACGTGATGGTGTCTCAGATGGGCGGTTGGAATCTGCGCACCTGCTAGCCATGGGCTGAGAGAGGGTCCAGGACCGCGCTGCAGGCGGGTGGGGCTGGAGCAGCCCATGAGGCCAGGCGAGCCGGGCGTTCTGTTACGGTGCCAGGTGCGTCTGCTGCCTCTGGGGCTGCTGGCTGGATATCTGTCCATCCTAGGACTGAAGGCCTCACATGTCCTACACGCAGAGACCGGCTGCGGGCACTGACGCAGGATGCGTGCGCCCCACGCAGAGCACCCTTCCAGTCTTGCACGTGTGCTTGCTGCTACTTCCCACCTGGTCCGGCCTGTGCCGAGAAGCTCTTCCCGGAGAAGGGATTCCCGAGGCCTCGATGCTCTCCCGTGGCTGTGTGCTCAGAGCCCACCCACGTGGTATTTCCCAAGACAGGGCGAGTTTTAAAACATTCATAATTTTAGAAAGTAGAGTAAGGGGTTAAAAGAATGTCGGTCTGTGAGGTTCCACTGCAGAAGGCCTGGCAGGAGGGGATACATGCCGGCCCCTTCCAACGTTGTGCCTGCTGCTCCGAAACGGGGCTCCAGGCAGGTCTTCCCCGAGGTCTAATTACAGTTTTGCTCTGGTTTGAGAAGTCACATGGCACAGAGCAGGTCTGGGCAAGAACCTGGTTCCCTGACTGAAGTCTGAGCCCCGAATGTCGGGGAAGCATCTCCTGAGGCCGAAATCCCAGCGAGCCGACGGTCACACCAGCACGTGTGTCCACTGTGCCCGCTTCTCCCAGAACACACAGCAGCTTTGCCTCTGGTCTCCTTCCAGCCCGAGAACGAGCCACGGACTTCGTGCTGCCTGCAGACGGCCTCCGGGAGCATCAACCTCCCACGGAGAGTCCGCCGGCTCCAGCGACACAGTGCGACCACCCACGTTTCAGAACGGCGCACTGAGTGGCCCAAAAGCCATCCACAAGAGGAGATTAAGTCCTAAGGAGCCAGTGAGACGTGTAGAGACCCGGTGGCTGTGCTTTCATGTGGACGAAGTAAACGTCCAGTTCATCATTGTAAGTTTATCCAAAGACATTGCGTGGAGAATACTGATTAACAGGTACGGCAGCCTCAAGCACATCGAGACCCCTTTTCATGCACATGTGGGGGCCCTCCCGGAGGGGGAGGTCAGCTGTCCGTCCTCCCCAGGGCTGGGCCCACCCAGCGGCTCCCCGCGACGGGCACAGAGCGTCTGACACTGAGCTCTTTTAGACGTGCATGCCTTTTTCACATTTTAAAGATGGCTTCGTATAAACTTCATAAACAAGGAAAACATCTTGAGCAGGTAAGCCTGGACGGAAGCCAGCCACTAGGAGCGTGCACTCTGGGTTCCGCGTCTCGTCAGCCCTCGGTTACAGGTGAGTCTGTGCCACATTCTGGGGCCCGACCTTTGTGGTTGCAACAGACCCCTCTGCTGCCACCCCTGCTGCCACCCTGTCTCACTGACTGATGCCACCGTGCTTCCCTGGAAGACGGGAAGGGGGGAAAATGCTTTCCGCTTTTCCACACCTCTGGCCGTTTACTAAGTCAGAGGGTGAAGCTCTGGGTGGAGAAGGGAGCGCTGAGTTTATTCTGACACTTCCCCCTGCGTGATGCGCGCACGGCTTTTCCATCTGTGCAAGCGAGGCCGCGACTGTCGGGGTCTGGCTGCCTTCCCGGAAGCAGAGGCGAGGGACGGCGGCAGCCGCTCCCGGCGGGTCCAGCGGGGCTGGCGCTGCTGTGGGGACGGGAGCACGTGCTCCGGGCAGACACCGGCTCTCGTGCTCTGTCTGCTTTCACTTCGGCAACTGGGACGCTTAGTGTTGGAGCAGCGGACGGTTTTGAAGACATAAAGGGAAGAAGCGTGTCAGATTCCACGCCTGACCTGCCACGAACCGCTTGCCAAGAAGGGGAACCCTGCGCAGAGCACCCAGGGGCAGAGGACGCCCTCCGAGGAAACCTTTTGAACGAACGGTGAGTTAACTCTCGGGCTGGCCCAGACCTCCTCACTCCTGGTCCATTTTGATCTGAGCCATCGGGTGTGATTTTGTCATAAAAGAGGAACTGTCGTGGGGGCGGGGGGCTCCCTATCCGTCCTGAGTGTGCTGCGGAGGCTGGGACGGCCTCTTTGCTGCTGGGTCCCCACGTCATCCCAGCGTCCGCCCTGAGTGTCGTGGACGCTCACCAGCACCTGGGCTCTACTGACCGCCCAGGGATGCACCGGGCGACAGCCTTCTGAGAGCCGCAGTTCCTCTGATTTAAACTCCGCTTTGGCAAGTGGTCTTTTCCAGAAGAGGCAGACCACGTCACCACGGAAAACACGCCCTCGAAGCGTGCAGGCTGCACCCTCCGGCAGACGGCAGGCTGGGGGCTTTGGAGGTGGAGCCTGGTGACCAGGGCCGCATCCAGGCTGCGGTGAGCAGGGCGGGGCTGGACGGGCGTCATTCTTGCCTCCCATCTGCAGTGTGCCACCTCGGGCTGTTTGGCTTTCGATGCTGTGGGCTGAATTACGCTTCCCCCAAATTCAAATGTTGAAGTCCTAATGCCCAGCACCTCAGAAAGTGCCTGTTTGGAGCCGAGACCTTTGAGGGGCAATTGGTTTAAGATGAGGCCCCTGGGGTGGGCCCTAGCCCAGCCTAGCTGGCGTCCACATAAGAAGAAGAGACCAGGCCATGCAGACCCCAGGGACGTGCAACAGAGGAGGGACTCCTCCCTGTGAAGACACGTGCGGCCGAGTTCTGACAGGAGGCTCTGCCTGGAGGGTCCCCGACCCCACCTCTCGCGTGTCTGGGGGCCCCTTGGACGTGTGGTCTTTGCAGGATGAGGAAGGTGGGCCACGTGGAGCTCATGTGTGGCAAGTGAGGCTCATGGGCTCCTTGCCAAGCACCATCACGGTTTCGCTGCCGCAGGCCGCTCATCTGTAAGGCATCTCGTGCGCTTTCGGAGACAGCAGTAAAGGAATCCACAGCAGATCGTTAAAGTCCCGGTGTGGGAGGTCGGGGGGGAGGGTCCGTGCGCACTCCGCATGACGGTCCAGACCCCCAGCCCTTGGAAGGGCCCGTGGCACGAGATGGCGGGGGTCTTCTAAGTCTAAACAGTTCCTGATGCTCTATATATTTTTACGTAAAACTAAACTGTATCTACAAAGAACGCATTAGTGCACACACACACTCACTCACTCATCTCTACCCAAATAAACGTTGTGGGTCTGATTTCGTGTTTCCTGCGAGCAGCTGTTGGCGCGGTGCGTTGTCCGAGGTGCGGGGTGGGTGTGAGAGCGCTCCCCTCTCTCCTGTCGGGGCGGGGCCCGTGGCTGACGCCAGTTCCTTCCTGAGAGCATAATCCTGTAATGCACAACAGAGAGAATTTGCTTCTTTGCATCAAAGCTTTAATACTATGCTTAATTTTTGTTGGAAGTTTTCTTTTTGTTTTTTTTGAGTTGAGGCAATTCAATCTAAAAATGTTAAGTAAACTCCAGCTCTCCTATTCTGTTTAACGTGTGTTTCATCTTAGAACCACCCAGGAGGAGGGTGGAAAATCGCGTGTCCGTGGGCAGGCCAGTGCCCCCTGACCGTGACCGAGACGGCTGAGCACAAGCTGGCTCACACCCAGCGGTGAGGGCGTCTTCGTGACGTTCACGTATCTCCCAGCAGACCGTGAGATCCACCAACACCACGTTGCAGGTCTGACCCTAATCTGAGAACAGTCCTTTCTCCGAAATGGCCTTCGTTGCCCAAATTTGTGGTTGCGAAGACTGCACAAGACACGCGTGCCACGGCAGCGAGCCACCCACCTTTGTCCTGGGCGAGAACAGCAGGCGACTTAGGGAAAGCCGCCCGGCAGGTGAGTCGCCGGCACGGGGAGGACGGGAGCCTCGGAGTCCAGATCACGTGCTCTTCACAAAGAGGAAAACGGAATCGGGGGCTGTACAGTTGCTGAGCGTGCAGAGTTGGCAGGGCTGGGCTCTGGTGAAGGTCCACTTTGTGGGGCAGAAACAGGGATATTTTCTTCCCACGAAGACTTTGACTCCATTTCGCAGTCGAGCGCCAAAGCCCTCGGAGTCCGACTGCTGGTGTCGGGAGCGGGCGAGAGGGCCTCGGTCCTCGACTCTCGCCGCTCACCCGCGACCCCGGCCGGCGGGCGTCTGGGGTCTGCCAACGGCGTGCGGCAGGCTTGGTCTCTGCCTCTCCTGTTGAGTAGAAGGCGCCTGTTTTTCCGGTCTCTTTGGAAAACAGGAAGTGCCATAGAAAACATTCGTGCTCAGAGACAGAAAGCCGAAGACGAAGGGGGTTCCTGGAGTCAGAAGCTTCAAAAATCTTTCAGCTGCAGAAAGCATGGGGTTGAAAACTGAAAGTTTGCTAGTCTTCTGCAAAAACAAGTCAGTTGTAGCTTTTTTTCTCTCATACTAAAATTAAAAAAAAGATTGCATATATTTATACAAGTGAGAATGCTGACCGGAGCCTCGTATAAAGATGGTAACATCGCCGCAGAATGCATGCATGCTGCGTGGGGCATCCTCGCCTTCTTGGATCAGTCCCGTCAGAAACGTGGCCAGACACTGAGGGCACGCAGCGTGTTAGAAATAACCTAGAGCCGTGTTCAGAGCCAGCACTGGAGGTTCTAAAACATGGTTTATTTAACTACGATGTTTTCCCGAACCTTTTTCCTTTTGGTTCCTAGAAAACGTCCCCAAGATACGTTCTTGTCAAGAGGACACGAGGCAGTCCGGGCTTCGGCAGTGGTTCACGTCCTGCTTGGCACAATCTGGCTTTTATTTTATTTTAAAGTCACTCCAGGGCCTGCGAGCATTTATTTTTTGCCTCTGACGAAAACACCCCTCGGGGAGGCGGCAGGGAAGGGCTCGTGCGTCTCTGAGTTTCCCTGGGGCTATGTGAGGGTGCCCTCCCCGCCCACCTCTCCTCCGCTGTTCCCAGGAGAGCGTGGGCGCAGACCAGGCTGGTGGAGTGAGCGGGCGTGTTGTCCGTCTTCCCCAGGAGGCCTTGCAATGTGGTCCCAATCAAAGCCACACGTTTAGGAAGGTGTCTTGGCTGCCCGCCCGGGACATCAGGGTTTCTCCTGATCTGCAGGTTTTGATGAAAACACTGGGTACAGAGGAGTGAGTGACTGTACCTCCAGCCTCACCCGTGAGCCAGGCCCTGCACCAGGGCTGGGACAAAGGGGGCCTCGGAAAGCCCAGGTAGCCCTGCTCATCAAAATGCTCATGGTCTCCAAGGGTCCTCGTTCAACCCGACAGGGTGTTTGGCTCCCGGAGGCCTTCACATTCTGCAGGGCTCCCTGGAGCAGGCGATGTGTCCAGCTGAAGCCCAGAGGGTAAGTGAACATGAGGTGGAGACGCCTACACGGAGGTCCCCAGGGCCCTGCGGGCTCCGCCTGGCCCACCACTCAGGTATCAGTGGCCTGACCTGTGAGGCCAGGACCGCCCCCTGCACGGGGACCCTTGGTCACTGTGGGGTCATCTGGGAAGGGGTCTGAGGGCAGCCAGGCAGGAAAGGCAGGTAACTTCTCCGAGTGTCTCCTCCCCCTGCCCTGCCCAAGAGCGAGCAGGGCTCCTGGACGGAACCCGACTGCTCCAGACGGTGTTTCCGCAGCTAATTCAGTTTCCAAAGGCTAATCTCGGTGGCATTTCTCATGCTCATGATAAGTCAGGCGCACCCCTTTCTAGAACCCCTTTATCTTACCCAAATAAGGGCTCCCTCCTCTCCAAGTGAGGACAGTGGCTCCTTTACACATTACGCCTTCCCTGAAAGAAAGCTGGTGATACGGTCGAATGGACCGTTTATCAGCTCCTGTTCCGATACCGGTTTGGAAGGATAAACAGCGATGGAAACAGTTACTTAAGATTAGGGCTGGTCGGAGCAAACGCCGAGGGCGAGGCCAGGCTGACCCAAACCGCTGGACACAGGGAAGGACCAGGAGGGAAAGTCACGAGAAGTGTGAGCGAGTGAAGCCCAAGCAAAGAAAGGTGTGGCTGTTGTTGGAGAACCTTCCACGTCCCCTTCTTTCCTTGGCCCGAAGGGGTCTTCGTCTTCCTTGCTGGAGACGGCTGGCCCAGTCCCTTGCCCCTGCCCCCGCCTGGCACCCTGCAGACGCCTGAGCAGGTGCATGAGGCCGGAGGGTGTTCAGCTGAGTTCGTCAGTGCTGGGCCCGGGACTTCCTGAAATTATTATGGTTTTTCCCCTGAAGAATCATCTGTTGTAAAAATGTCAAATGTGGCAGATCTCCGCCCCAAATAGGAGTGGAGGGCAGGTTTGCTGGCATTTTTGTGGTTTTTTTTCTTCTCTGGCGCCTGAGCAAGTGGCCTGAAGGAGGTGTGTGGTGAAGGGAGGTGGGGCGGGAGAAGGAAGAAGGCCAAACGCAGGACTTAGACGACTTGCCTCGAGAGACTCGGATAAATGGGCCAATTTGTCCCAGCGAACGAGCCAGCGGACTGTTAGCCTGTATTTGACTTTAAGAAAAACAGGCAGAAATGCTGATAACCCTTGGCACGGGCCCCGTCTTCAGGGAGCAGGTCTAGAACCCTGCCGGGCCAAGACCGGCCTCCCGACCGTCTGCGCGGCTGCTGCTGCTGGCGGGGAACCCAGAGAGTCGGGCTGAGCTGACGTGTGACACAGCAAATCCCACGTTTTGTGGACTTCGAACTAAGATTTGCTCTAATGACTTAAATGAAATGACTTTTGCCAATGAGAACCCGCGTTCAAGGCTGTGGGTCTGTTCCTGAAGGCGGGTGGACAGGCTCTCTGGTCTAGGGTCTGCTTCAGTACCCAAGGACCTCAGCCAACCTTGACCTTCGA
Source organism: Camelus ferus (assembly GCF_009834535.1). NCBI lineage: Eukaryota > Metazoa > Chordata > Mammalia > Artiodactyla > Camelidae > Camelus > Camelus ferus. The sequence continues at coordinate 1,025,101 of NC_045715.1, forward strand.
ACTGGAACCACTGACTCTTCATAGTTGGCGGTGACCTCAGGGGCCATTGGGCCCAACCCTCCCTCAGCCCTCCCTCAACCAGAAGTCTGTTAGGGTGCTCCTGTCCCCCAGGAGTTTCCTTCTGGACACGCTCACTGGGGGGTGCTGGGTCAACCCCTATTTTGCGCAGATCTTTCTTGTTTGAACAACTTGCCACCTCCTGCCTCTCCCCTCGCTTTTTGGCTCTCCCACGACCTTCGATGCTTGGAGTCACCGCCCGTTGGCCCACCTTTCCACCCTGAGTCCTCTCCAGCTCGCCTGTGCCCAGCGCGGTCCTCAGACCCTCTTCCTGTGCCCCAGGGGAGACCCCGAGGTGAGGGCCTCTGGAGCAGTCTGACCCACGAAGAGCAAAGCAGAGCCACCCGCCTCGTCTCCCGCGGCTGAGTTCTGCCCTCTGGGCAACGAGCCTGACGCCGGAGGAAGGGTCAGGATGGAAGGTATGGAGACAAAAGTTTGAAACAATCTCACCTTCTGCCCGTGAGGAGGACTGGCTACTTCCTGCTCCCCTGGCCCGCCTCGCACCTTCAGCACGACCCAGGCCCCCCGGCTGGGATGGTGGCCCCGCCTGTGCAGAAGCTCCATGGGGAACCCCGGAACATGCGCCAGGAGGGCCTGCCTTGGCGTGTCTGTTCCCTCTCCTCCTTCCTCACAAGGCTCCAGCCCCTCGGCCCCCTCTCCTCAGGGAGGGAGGCTCTGGTGTAAGACTGAGGACTGACGGGCAGGGGGCTGGACCTGTCAAGCCTGGAGAGACGGACGTTGAGGACAAGGGGGCTCTGCTCCGTTGGGCCCTTCTCAGGGGCTGTGTGTTCTGCCCCCACCTGGGCTGCTGGTGGTGGGGGTGGACGGTTTCAGAGAAAGTCCTAGTAGAGAACGTCAGGGCTCTCAGGGGTGGGAGAGGAAGACCAGTGGAGAGCCCTATGGAGGTGTCTGTCCTGGAGCGAGGGGACATTTTCTGGGCACCTGAAGGTGGCTTGGGTATGGCCCAGAGGGCAGACGTGAGGGGTCATAATCAGGGGATGGCAGTGACCTTCCCAGACCAGTGACCAGAAAGGCGAGGAGCATGTCTGCAGGACTCAGTGCTGGTAGACACCCCTGCACAGTGACACCCCAGCACGGTGACACCCCTGCACGGTGACACCCCAGCACGGTGACACCCCAGCACGGTGACACCCCTGCACGGTGACACCCCAGCACGGTGACACCCCTGCACGGTGACACCCCAGCACGGTGACACCCCAGCACGGTGACACCCCTGCACGGTGACACCCCAGCACGGTGACACCCCAGCACGGTGACACCCCTGCACGGTGACACCCCAGCACGGTGACACCCCTGCACGGTGACATCCCTTGTCTCATGTGCAGTCATGGGGACACCCTGAGTTTGTCCAGGGGTTCCCGTCACTCTGGGATGGGATGGGGGCTTTAGAAGTGGTTTCTCACACACACCCGTCTGTGAGCTGCGATCAACGCCCACCATGTATTTGGTGATAAACAGGCTTTTGTTTTGAGTTAAATTGTCTCTTGTGGGGACAAGCAAGATGGAAACACCATCACGAAACTACACTGCAGGCAGTGAGCCCAGGCTCCACAGGGCTGGGTCCACATCTCAGGATAAATGGAAGGTGGCGAGGGACGAGGGACTGAGAAGAAATGTGAGCTTTCATGCAGTCACTCACTCAACAGAGACGTAGTGTCTGAGAAGCCAGGAAGTGCAGTGATGAACAGCACAGAGCAGGCTGGTCCCCGACAGCGGCGTGGAGTCTCACCCCTCCAGTGTGTGACCGCGTCCCTGGGGGACGTCCACCCGGGCCACGCGGCCCCGGTGCGGACGGGACGGTGGCGTCGCTCCGCACTTCCTGCCGGCCTCTCACTGGGTGTGCCCACGCCCGTCCCGCACGAGGAATGGGGTGGATCGCTGACAACACTTGATGCTCTACGTGTTCTTCCTGTGGCTCCTGCTGTGGGTTTCCTGGAGGTGTGGCGTGTTTCCAGTTGAGTTTACAGAAGCAAGAAGAATGATCACTTCTCCTGGGCAGGCCGAAAGTATCTATTGTCACTGATCTATGAAGGCTGTTGGGCCAGGGGCCACGACACGGTGAACTGCCTGGTGTCAGGCATGGCGGGTTCCACTCTCTTTAGCAACAGCTTTGCTGAGACCCAGTTCACGAGCCCTCGCTCCACCCGTTTGAAGTGCACAGTTCAGTGGTGCTCAGTCCAGGCGGGTGTGCAGCCACCGCGTGATCAGTTCCAGACGGCGCGCACCACGCCAGAGGGGCAGCCCTCACGCTCCCTTCCCACCTCCTGCCCTTGGCAACGACCGGCCCACTTTCCGTCTCCACGGAGGTGCCTGTTCTGGACTTTCCATGGGAATGGAACCTGCAGGTGGGTCTTCTGGGCCGAACTCTCTCACTCAGCACCGTGTTTTCAGGGTCCAGCCACGCTGCACGTGATCAGTGGCTCATCGCGTTGACAGCCGAGCGACACTCGGCTGCCTCGGCCAGACCGCGCTTCCCTCACCCACCCGCAGGGTGGGCGCTGGGCTGCCTCCGCTCACTGGCTGCTGCGAATAACGCTGCTGTGAACATCTGTGTGGAGCTTTTGTGTGGGCACGTGTGTTCGGTTCTCTCGGATGCACACCTGGGAGTGGAGCTGCCAGCTCGCAGGGCGACCGTACCCTTAGCCTTTTGAGGAGCCTGCAGACTGGTTTTCAAAGCAGCGGCCCCATTCCACATTCCCACCAGCAAAGCGCAGGCTCCAGCTGCCCGGCGCCCTCACCGCCACCCGCTGCAGCCTGCCTGTCTGACTACAGCCGCCCCACGGGGTGCGAGGTGTCTCATTGTGCTTTCAGTTTGCACTGATCTCCCTGGTGACTAACGATGTTGAACCTTCTCATGTGTTTATCGACCATTTGTGAATCTTTAGAGAAATGTCTATGCAGATTCTTTGCCCACTTTTAAACTGGGTTACTTTTCTCTTTATTATTTGTTTGCAAGTATTCTTTATAAGTTCCTGATATGTCTCTTATCAGATACATACTTTGAAAGTATTTTCTTTTGCTCTGTGGGTCTTTTGATACACACAGTTTTCAGTTTTAATCATGCCTAATTTATGTATTTTTTCAGGACACAACTTCTTGATCTTAAACAAACACACATTTCTGAATGCCAGCTGTCTCTAGAAACCTGGTGGTAAGAATTTTTTCATGTGATGTTGAACACGAACGCGCTTTTCAGGTTTTTAGCTTGGAGGTGAAGGGCTGTGGTTAGTGGCAAGCAGAATGGTTATGGCTTTATTGACACGAAGCGATAGCTCTCCTTCTGCTGGACGGCAGGCCCCCCCCACTGGCGGGCTTTCACGGAGCCTGCACGGTGGCGCGCGAGCGTGTGTGGGATCACTTCTGTCCCGTCATCAGGCTTTGGCTACCTTCTTGGGTAAAGTTCCAGTTTCTCTCTGTCAACCTCACTCAACAGAGGGGCCAGGGTCCTGCGGACGCAGACGAAACTTTCTGGGCTGTCTGAAGACTCTTTGTAAGGAGCGCTCAGGGAGTCAGCATTCCTTGTCTGAACTGACCAGTGAACTGGGTGAAGCAAACTTTGGAAACCTTTGAGGGAGAAGAAAGCTGTGAAGGCTGTCGGCTCTGGACAGCCCGGTGCTGCCTGGCAGAGCCGGAGAACAGGCCTGCCCCTCTTCTCCTCGGAAACCCCCAGGTCCTGAGACTCGGTACGCATGTGTGGCTGCTCATCAAACCGCAGAGCAGACTGGGCCTGGCCAAGGTTTCCAGATCACTAGTGTCGGAGAGCAGCTTTGAGTGGACTTGGTTATTCAAAGCAAGAAAACAAATGAGCGAGTCCAAATCCAGGCCGAGCCCCGCCAGCCCCGTGTCGAAGCGGGACCCCCAGGACCTCAGAGGGGGCGGATTTGGAGAGACGGTCTCCGGTGGGGTGATCAGGCTCAGGGAGGTCACTGGGCCGGCCCTAACTTTGCCTGCCCGGGTCCTGACGGGGGAAGCCGGTTCTCAGACTCGCGCAGAGGGTGACCGTGTGAGGACTCGGGGAGAGGACGGCATCTCCGAGCCTCAGGAGGGACGGCCCGTGACACCCTGACCCCAGACACCCGGCCTCCTGGCTGAGAGGAGATGGCTTTCTGGGTCTAAGCCGCCCCGTCTGTGGTCAGTGGCCTTAGCAAACTAACGTACCGTTTATCTTCACTGGCTTCCGTGGATGTATGTGTTTTCCCCTCAGAAGTGGAGCAAATGCAACGTAGAGAGAATGCGGACGGTCCAGTGTGGGTGTGGCGGGTTCCGATGGCTCCAGGCAGGTGTTTGCCCTTCCTGCTGACTTTGCAAAGCGTTTACAAAGCACTTCCGTTTTCATCCTCATCGCAGTCATGGAAACAGGCCCGTGAGGTGCTTTCAGCTCCAGTTCACAGGGAGGGAGTGGGCCCGTTCCTGAGGAACTCGGCCTGAAGAGCAGGGGCCTTCGTCCCTGGATCTCAAACCCCCGCCCGCAGGTGAGGCTGCGTTCCTGGCACCAGGCTGGTTATGCGTCTGGGAAAGCACTGCAATCTGAAATGACCTGAGTCCAGTCTAATTTATGTTATATGTATAGATATTCTGCATTATTTATGTTACAATGGAGGTTAGAATACGGGCCAAGTGCCTGATTCTCCAGTTATTGTACAGAGAACAGGAATACCACACGTGGTAGGGGCCGAGTGGCACGCCCGTCCAGCACGCAGTGCAATGGCGCAGAGGACCAGCTCTAATGAAACTCCATTTCATTTTTAATACAGCCCCCAGGAGAGGGCCTGCACAGAGTGGGATGAAGGGCTGGAGGTTTTGTGGAAACAGCTGGGGTTTCCTGGTTTCCAGAGGCTTCACCCGAGGCCGGGGGCGAGGGTGAGCCATGGGAGAGGCTGGGGAGGGAGGTCGTCAGAGCCTCGTGGGCCGGCGGGCAGGAGGCAGGTGTGCGGGTGGGGGACACGGGCGAGCTGGAACGTGGGGTCTCGGGTGGGGTGGGGAGCCCCAGCCGTCCTTTGTTCTCAGGGTGGCTGAAGGGCAGCTGCGGACTGCGGCCTCTCCCCCCAGGCAGCACTGACACCTTGAGCCGTGTGTGCAGCCAGGCCCCCCACGACCCCAGTAGGCTGGGACGGCCGCCCTACCCAGAGCCCTGGAGAGGGCAGCGGCAGGCTGAGGCCCAGCAGCGAGCGTCCCTCCCAGTCACCGCAGTCACTCTGGAGTGAGTGAGAGCGTCCGTGTGGGGAGTCTGTGGCCATCTGTGTCCAGCACTAGTGATGCAGGAAGAACTTTTTGTTTTTTTAGGAAAGTCTTTGTCCTGAGCCTGCAGCTGGAGGGAAGGCCGGCCGTGGTTATTTTGGGAAGGCTGGTGTTTGTGCTGGGCGGGTGTAGACACAGCCCAGGCTGGGGTCTGCAGGGGGCCTCTGATGGGGGGTGCTCCCAGGGAGGTCCACAGCTCCTCTGGGTCCTCTGACTGGGACTACGTCCCTGACGCCACTCAGGAGAGGTGATCCGATGGGGCGGTGGCTTGTCACGTTGCCTTTTCTGTGTCCTGACGGGAAATCTCACGACAGCCAAGTTGGAAGAGAAATTTGGGGCTTTTGGACAAGAAGCACACTCACCCACAGCCCTCACTCTCTCAGCCTCCATTCAGATGAGACGGACACACACAGAGCAACCAGCAAACGAAACCCCCCCAAAACAGAGTAGCCTCCTTCAGGGCCACCCGGCCGTTTCCTGTTTCCCCTCCTCCCCTCCGTAAACACGGCGTCCGCTACTTTTCTGTGTGTCACCTGTCTGTCAATCTGTCATCCATCCATCATCTGTCTGTCTGTCTATCATCATCCATCTAATTTGAGAGGAAACCAGACGAGCACGAGAGATGCCTCTCGCCCCCCCCCCCCCCCCCCCCCAGGTTCAGTGGGAAGACGTCCTGCCTGCTGTGAAATCTCCCTACAGGGACCTTTGGCAGGACTTTGGGGCCAAGACGAGGGGCCCAACATCTCCTTTTCCTGGATCCCTGACGGGTCCTGGAACGGGAGGGAGAGGACGGGTCCTAGGACTGTCCAGCTCCACTCCAGCTTCACTGTGGGAGGCAAACCCAAACTGCCCACCGCCGACGCCCACTGGCTGTTTCTCCGCAGGCCCCCCGAGGAAGCGGTCTCCAGACGAGTTCTGGGGCTCTGCTCCCCAAGGGTCAGACTTGCTGTCTTGTCTGTTAGCGTTTTAGTGGCGCCGGCCGGGACCAGGACACTGAGCTGAGCTCCTAACGTTCACGTTTCACCCACGTCCTCTGCTCTGGACTCCTTAGGACGGGAGCACCTGCCGGCCTGAGAGCTGGGGCAACGGTGGGCGGCCTGTAGCTCGACCCCGGGCCGCCCGGGGCCCTTGGCCTCGGAAGCTGGGGCTGGCCGCCGCCTGACACTGGATTCTCGTGAGAAACGAGCAGGAGGTGCAGGAAGTGAGGCCTCGGAGCCGGTTCTCACGGCTCGGCGGGGCAGACGGTGGGACGGTCGCTCCCTTCAGACACTCAGTCGACTTTCTTTGAAGATCTTTCTTTCTCTGACCCCTCCGCCACCCCGTCCTCTCCTGGGGGTGACAGCAGGATATTTTCACAAAGCTCTGTTCCTGGAGGGGCCTGGCCTCCTTCTCCAGCCAAACCCACTTCCCACCCTGGCTCCTCGGGGGCCCGCAGACCTCCTGCGGGGACACCTCTGGACGGCCGAGGCGTTCCTGCCCCATTTCATCCCAAAGGGAGGACAAGAACCCCTTTAATCTACATAAATTGCTTTGAAGGATTAGGCACCAGCGGAAATGTCGGTTCTCCTTCTGAAGTCGGCAGGTCACCCGCTCTGCTAGAGGGGGTGATGCTCGGGGAGGAGTGGTGGTGTGGGCTGCGCTCTGGGGGCTGCAGGAGCGCTCGGTCCCCAGGGTCGGGATTGAGGGGAGCTTCCCTCCATCCCCAGGAGGAGCCGGCTGAGCAGGGACTTTGAGGATGTGACTTGTCAACGTGCTGACCACGGTGGGTCCGGGGGTTCCGTGGTCTCTGCTCCGGTCCCCGTCCTCCCAGCACCGCCGGGCCCTGCAGAGAGGATGGGTCCCCGTCGTGGGGGCACCCGGCCATCTCCCAGGCAGAGGCAAGAGCAGCTGTTCTCAGCACCTAAGCCCCAATTCTTGGCCTTTTTTCCCAATGGCTTACACTCTTCTAGGCTAAACGGCTCCCATTCAGAGAAGCCCCACTCCTGAGACCCTCTTGGCAACGTGATCTCAAGCCCAGCCCTGAGGAAGCAAACAGCTCCTCAGCGCTGCCCCTTGTCGGGGACGCCCACAACCCTGGTGGTGCTGTGAGGGACACCGGGCTTGAGGCCCACTCAGGGGCCATCGCCGCGTTTGCTCACGCTGCCATTCCCAGGGCGCTAACGACGGGCCTGAACGCGGCCGCGTCCAGCTCAGTCCTATGTGGCTCCTGCCCCGCAGTGCCCGAGGGACTCCGTCTCCCTTACTCCTGCCCTTGATGCAGTTTCTGAAACGAAGCCTTGGCCTTTCCCTGTCCTGGGAGCTGCCTTCTTCCCCAAACAACTGCATTGGAGTCAGTATCTGAAAACTGGCAGGGAAGCCAGAGCTGGCCGAGGACGGCTGGGAACTGGAGAATCTGCAGGGAGGTCTCCACGGCACCGTTTACGAGGACTCGGACAAGAGCCGGAGGGCGGTCCAGTTGCGTCCCTGCCCGCTCCCTCCCTGCCATTTAATTCCACAAACCAGTCGGGGGCCCTTCCCAGCGGCAGGTGCTCCCGGCCCCCGTCCCGGCGGGCACTGTGGGCTCGTGTGTTTATGCTCTGAACCTGCCCCCCAGGCCCCTCCACTTCTCACGTGCCCTGTCGACTTGGCACCGGGTTTCCGGGGCACCTCCCCTCTCCGCGAGGACCTCGTTGTCACTCTCACACGACAGGAGGACTAGCCATGCAGTGGACTTCCCTGTGGCCAAGCAAGACTCTTCTTCCGCTCGAAGGCCCGCAGGAGCCACAAGAGCCGGGCCCTGGTCTCAGCACCGCCCGCCGACCCCGCTCGGCCCACTCCCCCGGCACGTTCACGGCTGAGCTGTGTGTTCCAGGCGGAGTTTGCTCAACTAGACAGACTGGCCGCCTGCTCTCGCTCACTTGTTTTGGGCTTATAAGTGAATCCCCAGCTCGGAGCTCATTGCCGCAGTAGTGTCACTACTGGTTATGAGCAGCCTTGTCGTTTGCAAAGCCGCACTGCGGGCGCTGCAGGTGCGGAGCGCGTCGCCTGAGCCCCCGCCACGGGCGAGAGAGAAGCTTTGCAGGAGCGCTCGCTGGTGGAACGTTCTCCGCCAGACTCCGTCCTCCTGTGCTGTGTCCCTCTGCGCAGAAGACACAGGAGAGAAGAGCCGCAGCTCGGATACCGAGGGCGTGGTTTTGCAAAGGCAGAAATGTTTTACTTTCCACCAGGGAAAAAAACACAAGTTAAGAAGCTTGCAGGACAGTAGAAGTTTCACATGGACACGGATTTAGGATTTCTTCCCCAAACTGACAGGGTCTAAAGAACGGATTTCTCACTTTCCTGGTGGAGCCACTCTGCTCCCCAAGGCAGATGCCTCTGCTGACCCCGTCCTGGCCTAGGAGTGGCGTCAGGGGCCGTGGGACTGGCGGGGACGATGGGGCGCATCGCGTTCAGACGAGCCCAGGAGAGACATGACACATTCCTCGGGCGCCCACCTCGGCCCTCAGCATGTGCGCAAGGAGTTGTCGAAACGAGTCTGTCGCAGAAAACAAACTGTGGTTACTGCTGGGAAGGGGGTGGGAAGGGATAAATTGGGAGTTCAGGAGTTTTAGACACTAACTACGATACATAAAACAGATACACAGCAAGGTCCGGCAGCGACACAGCTGCTCAGGGACAGGCTCGGAGGCGGGAACTCTAGGCCCGAGGAGCCCTGTGGTGGGGGTCCTCCTCGTGGACTGTGTTTCAGGGTGGCCTACAAGCCGAGTCAAAGACAGCATTGCCGGCCCCAGTCGGCCCTCGGGTCACACGAATGTTCGTGTGGATCCTGGTTATTTCAGAGACCAAGTGAGAGCCCGCACCACTGCCTCCCCACGTCGCCTCTGAGAAGCGTGTGGCCTCGGCCCCGGTGCTCCCCGGCGCTCCCCGGCGCTGGTCTTTGCCTGTGTGCGTCTGCCTCTGTGAACCTCACAGAGAGACTTCTCCAAACGAGCAGAAAGCACCCGCCGCTTGGCCCCAAGTCAGGGCCAGATTCATTCGAAAACGAGAGACAGAGCTCTTACAGGCAAAGCGACAGCCCCTCCCTCGTAAGATCAGACAAGGTGGTGAGACGCAGGGTTCCTGAGCGCCAGCCTTGGTCACCAGGGGACAGAGCAGCCGACGTCGGTCCTGTCGCAATGAGGCTGTCCTGCGCCGGGTCGTCCCAGCGCCAGCCCCGAGCCCTCCACGCCTCGGACTGTCGACTTGCCTCAGGCCAGCACCAGGCTGTAGCTCCAAAGTCAACACTGGTGCCCAAGCCAGGTTCAGGAAGCCGGGCAGAGCCGTTCGGGCGGGAAATGAGCACAGGTCCAGCCCTGTTGGTCCTGGACGCACAGTGGAACCCAGGGTAACGCGGGCCTTCTCTAAGGCAGGAAGTGAGGGCTGGGGTGGTGACGGAGGCGGGGTGACTGGGCCCCCGGTGGGGGTGAAGGTTCTAGGTGAGGTGCCATTCCCGCCGAGCAGGCCGAAGCTCGCGCTGCTGGGGAAGGCAAGTCTGACGGTGCGCAGACCTACTCCGAGCTTGGCTGAGGAGTCACTAAGGAGAGGAAGCGGGAAGGCGCTGACTTAGCCACGCCCTGCCCTCTCTGGTGGGTGTTTCTGGACCGATGCGAAAAGAAACGGCCTGACTGCAGGGCTCGGCCCTGCTCCATTCTCTCCTGGACTCAGTTTCCTGCTGGGGTGTCGCCTCCCCTCCACGGGGGTGGGGGTTAGAATCACCTGGCATAGGGTCACACCTGTGAGCGCTGACCGCCCGCCCTCCCCCATCCTGCACGTCTACACTGTGATTCAGTAGTGACATGTGTGTGTGTGCTGGGTGTGCACCTGCACGATGACTGTGTGGACGCACGAAACACGGCCGACCAAGCAGCCCCTGTGAACGCCGCGGACGGAGGGGGCACAGCCCCCCACGGGAACCTTCCCGGGCTCTCCACAGTGGCAGCTCCGCGGGAAATATTTTTAGGCAGGACGAGCAATTAGCTTTATGTGTTCCACCAGGCTTAGCAAGCACTGCCCTTGAAACAAAATAAGCCCCCAAATTTAGCCTCTCTCTTTTTCTCTTTTCTGAACATCTTGAAAATTTAAATGATCTCATGAGTGTGTTTCCTGTGTCCTCAGCACAGCAGGGACGCAGGGCACAGTTCCCACCCCACCCCCACATCCCAACCCCGTGGGCTGGACCAGGACGGTGTCTCTGCTCACTGACATGTCATCCCTGGGGCGCAGAGGACGGGCTCTGACGACAAGGGACACTGAGGGCAGCTGCCCGGCTGGAGGGGCCAGGGGACGGTCTCGTCTCCGTGGTGGGTGTTCCTTCAGCGTCCTTCCCCTTCCTGATGTGGGGCTGGTTCCCCCCAGGCCTTCTTCTGCCTCCCGAGACCAGCATCCCCCGGTCTCCCCAGGGAACCTTCCCCTTCCAGGCAGGCTCCCCTCCTGGGCCCGAGTCCCAGCTCTGCAGACCCCTCCTCCGAGCTCTGGGGTGCTGGTACCTCCCACCTGTCTCCTCCGAGCTGCTCCGTTACTCCCTCCCGACACCAGGGCTGGGTCCCGAGGTTTGGGGACGGCGCTCCTGTATTAAACCCCCTTGGTCTAACTCGCTAGTGGGGTCGGTGTTCCCAGCTGGACCCCGACCGACACAGCCACGTCCCAACTAAAACACACACCAAACACCCTCGGTGGCGAGCCCTGCGTTTCATTAGCTTTATGAGAGCATCTGAGTCGCCCAGGCTGCTGGCTGCCCTGCAAAGTGCCAGTCAGCGCTGAAAACTGTTGGTTTCTAAGCAACAGTATTTTGCTTTCATTTTACCACTTGAAGTTGATTTATTTGAATAAAAAATATCAACAGTCAGCGAAGAAGAACTAGTTGAAATGTTTACACTCACAAAATTGAGATCAGTTACTTACTGACGTCAGTATCTTCTACATAGTTTAGAAATGTGACATACAAATTTGCCTATTTCTTCCCCCTTTTCCGGTTTGAAAAGTGAAATCAGTTTTAATACAAATAACCTGCTATTAACGGCCTTTACAAACCAATGAGATCTTGGTGTAAAAGACAAGCAGATAACCACTGCATTTTGTGTTTGCTTCAGGCCACGTGGACGGTACCCACATTGGGCGTGGAGACGCCCACCCTGAGTGCGCAGTCGCCCCCCTTGGACACAGCCCCGTGTGCGCGGTCGCCCCCTTACACGCCCGCTCCCTGGGCTCCTGTCTGCAGCCGCTGTGCGCTCTGTCTGCACATCCCCCCGCCCAGGCCAGGTGCCCCATGCGCTCCCATGACTCTGTGGCCCGCACCTGTCGGGGCCCTTGCCAGGCAGCAAGGGGGGCAATGTGTCAGGAAACGTCTGTCCTGTTAGACCACGGGCATCCTGGGGTCCAGATCATATTCAGTTGTCCTTGTAAATCGTGGCCCCTCAGAAGCTCCCTGAAGGTTCTGTTGGATGAAGCACTGGAAGAGGGGGACATCCTTAGCTGGGTCCCCGCTTGTGTGGAAGGGTCAGCCCTGAGCCACATGTCGCTTAGCCAGGCGCTGACAGGCTGGGTCTAGGGCAGCCCCTTGAGCACACCTGGAGCCCCGGGTACCACAGCCACCCCCGGGATGGGCGAGCGCAGCACCCTGTGTGTGGACACAGACGCCCTCGTGTGGGGACGGGACGCGGTGATGCCGGTGGGCGGGGCCCTTCTCACCAAACCGGGATGGTCCGGAGGACCCTTGTCCTCCCTCCTCCAGGGGACTCCCCCATTTGCAGGTCCCCAGAGGCCACTGGGGTCTGTCTGGGGGTCAGAGGCTGGGGAAGGACTCTTCTCTGTCTTCTGGCGCAAGTGGCCTGTTAGGGGACGCCCAGCCTGGGACTCGGGCCCCTTGCCGAGTGCCTGGAGCAGCCCCTCACTGCCCAGGCCCCTCCTCTCGTGTGCGCGGCAGATCCGTTTCTGCTGCAGCTGCTGTGAGGGGCTCACACACGCTGTTTTAAGGCTGTAAGGCTGGTTGAGACTTCGACTGGTACAACCAATATTTTTACTTATGTTCAAATTTAATTGAAATACTTAGTTTATTGGCACTAGTTAATCCAAGTTATTTTTCCCTACTTAAGGAACATGCCAAAAGCTGTAATTTGATCATTTTTATATGAACCAAAATAGATTTTAGCTTCAGGATGGGAGGAGGGACAAAGATTTTATTCCCTTTCAAAACCGGCCTGACAGTTTAACTAGCAACATTAACAGAAATGAGAAGAAAGAAGTTTCATAGGGGAAAAAAAGCCATGAAAATCCTGAGATGTTTTCACAGAAAGCTGCCTGGGGCAGCGGTCTGGCGCGTCGGGGCCCCTGCGCGAGCGGGTCGCTCTCCAGATCATCTCTCTGCGGCACGGGGGTCCCAGCCGTGGTGTGGAAGCCCAGAGGGGCCAGCTCAGCAACAGGGAGAGTGGCAGAGTCCCCTGCCCCTGTGCCCATGCCCGTGAGTCTGCCGAGGCTGGCGGGGCTGTGAGTCCCCTTGCCTCCACGCGGCACGTCCCCGACGCGGCAAGTGTCCGACGCCAGGCCGCCGGCTCACCAGCCCAGCACTGCCTCCTCCAGCAGGGCCCCTGGGACTGCAGCAGGAGTGGACGAGCCTCTGATCAGTACCTTCCATCAGTGCTTACTGACCGCACGCTACGTGGGGCACCGACGGGGCAGGAAGTGGCCAGAGTTGGGAAAAAAGACACAACCCCTACTGCCAAAATGTTTACGGCTTAGTTGGACATACAACACACACACGCGTTAAAATCCACAGGCTGACCGGAGTTACACAGCAGCCCAAGACTGTCAGACAGAAGGTGTCACTGCGAGCTGCCCAGTCAGCTGCCAGGCAGACGTCACAAACGACGTGACCTGGAAGGAGGGAGACGCAAGGGTCCTCAGGGCTGCTAGGGTCCACCACGTCCCGCAGCCCCAGCCCCAGACGAGACTTCCGTGTTGACCTGAGGCCACTCCAGGGTCCTGACATCAGCCCGCCCCCACCCTCACGGCCCCTCAGCGTCCCTCCCTGCACGTAACCATGGTCACCACGGGCACCTCTCCCTCAGCCGGCGTCCCCGGGGCCTCTGCAGGCCTGCGCAGGCGGGAGCAGGTTCAGCTGAGGGGGGCCCCTCTGCCTGGGCTTCAGGGACGTGTCTTCAGAACAGACCTGGACACATGAAACAGAATCCTGGCTTGGTCCCCGTCCACCCCACGTGGTCCCTGCGCTCTGACGGGGACACATATGAAGCTCATGACGTCCCCTCCTTCCCGGCTCCCAGGGACGTGGCCGATGTTGATTACTAATGAGACAAAGCTGGGGGCGGCTCGGAGAGCACGTTGCGCACGCGGAGCACCCTTGTCCTGTGGGTCCTGGGACTGCATGACTCTCACGTGAGATACAGCGAATGCTTTAATCAAAATGCCTTCTTACTCTAATGAAAACCACTCAGAAGGGGTCAATTTGCTCTACCAAAAATAGCGCTACGCTTTCCGAGGACCAGGCCTGCCAAGGGAGGTGGGGGCGGGGCGGTGCCAGCGGGTGGTCCTCACAGCTGGAGCCCCTCGGGGGTTCAAAGCTCTCGCGGCTCTGCTTCCCTGTCTGGGGTGTCTGGGGGCGCAGGTGGGGCTGTGTGGGGACCACGCCTGGCTCGCTTCCCAAGCTGTCTCTGCAGGCAGCCCCTGTGTGGCCTCGGGCCTCGGGGCAGGTAGCTCTGGGCCCCGGCCGCCACGGGGTCCCCCGGGGCCAGGAGCGCCTCCACTGTCCTCTTCTCACTCCTCGTAGACACTTCAGGGGTCAGAGGTCAGCAGCAAATGTTTCTGGAAGGCCAGAGTTTTGAATTTTCTGCAAAGATGTTCAGAGGTGTTTGTGCTGAGTCGTCGGGAGAAAGCACTTGGACGCCCAGCGTTGCCCGAATCTGGAATTGTTTTGCTCTAATGTAGGTCCTGGCAGAGAACATGGTGCTGCGACCCGGCCTCAGTCTACCTTACTTCCTCCCTGCTCTGAGGTCCGGGTCCACTCCGCCCCCTCCCCACATCCAGAGCCCCGGGGCTCAGGCCTCAGGAACAGGCCTCTGGCTTCGCTCCAGGCGCCGCCCTCTTCCCGCTCTGCTGGGGGCCAGAGCTGCTCCCCAGGCTGGGGGTCCTCCGGCCCCCAGACCGGGGAGGGGAGGAGGGGAGAAGCGGGCCTGTCCCCCCCAACCCCCGCTCCCTCCCTTCACAGCCTCACTCGGAGCAGCTCTGGTTGGCCCCAGATTCTGGTCTCTGGCGAAGTCGCCTCCCACTACCTCTCCGTTGCCCTCTAGCCTGAGGGCTGCTTGCTGCACCGTTTCTGCCTCTGTCTCTCCTGCGGGTCCCCCGCACACCCGCCCAGTCACCCTGCAACCAGCTCCCGTCTTCTCTGCAGTGCCGGCGTCATGCAGGCTGCAGCTCTGGCTGCTTCTCTGCCGCGGTGTGTCCTGCACTTAGACGTGGCTTCTGTGCGCAGTGACTTCAGACAGTGGCGGGCGAGGAGCCTTCCCTATGCTCACACAGGAGGCCTGGCGGACGGGCTGACTCCCTCATGGAGAAGGATGGAGGCCGAGAGCAGACTGACTGGTGTTTGCAAAGCTGGGGTCACTGGCCTCTTTCCAGGCTCTGTCACTGAACCTGGTGTCCCTAAGGACCGTCAGCCCCTTCCCAAAACGGGAGCTCAGTATTTATTGCACAGCTGCTGCCATGGGCAGGGCACACCCCCCAGGCGCTTGGGATACAAGTGGAAAACCAGATGAGACACCGGCCCTCCCGAGTTTACAGAGAGAGAGAGAGAAAGAAACCAGGAGGTGACATCGAAACGTTAATCGCGGGTCACTGTTCTCTAGTGCATCCTGTGAAGGGCTGGCTGGTTAGTGTCGACTTTGGGGCCTTCCGTCTCTGTCCAGGAGGCTCTGCCTTTAGCTGGCGCAGCTGAGGACCCGGGCGCAAAGGCGGCTGTGCACCCAGGGCTGCAGCTTCCCAGCCTCGGTGCTTGGAGATGGAGCTGATGAGGGCAGCAGAGATGCCAGCCTGCAGTGGCGGGGGGGGGGGGTGCTGCTCCGCCCTTCCCTCCTCCCCCTTCCCCTCCCCTCCCCACTCCCTCCCTAGGTCACAGCTCTCAGCTCTTGTCCTGGCCAGGAGAGGGGCTGTCTGGACCTGGCCTCGGGGTAGCTGGGCGGGGTAGCTGCCCCAGCGAGCAAGCCCACGGAGAGGGTGAGCGCCCCTGCCGCAGGGAAGGAGGTTACGGCGTGGCAAGAGGGGTGAGCCCGGAGCTGCTGAGCGGGGTTGGGGGTCGCCGTGAGCTCAGGTCCCTGACTACAGAGAGGTGTGCCGAGTGCACGCTGTGTGTAACAAGTGTGTGGACGATGGCATGGATCTGTACAGACTGTATATCACGCACGCACGAACACGTGTATGTCCCTCCGTCTCTGCGCTGGGCCTGGAAACCGCGACGTTCCGGCAGCAACAGCATGAAGTGTCCAGAACTTGGACTCTACACGCGGCCTGCACGTCAAAGAACTGGGCTCCTCAGAGAAATGGTGGAATCCAGGTTTGGGCAGAGACGGGACACAGTGAGCCTGGAGCATTTATTTCGTGCCAGAAGGTACAGAAGCGATAAAAAAAAGATCCACACGTGTTAAACCATCACAGGAACCAGTCTGAGGCCCCCCTGCCGGGCTGTCTGAGGCTCCAAGCCCACGGGGATAGTCGGTAACCCTCCCAGCAAGGCAGGCGGTCACGCGCCATCCTGATACGAACGGTGAGGGGAGAAGCGTCTGGAGAAAACGGGGCGGTACGATCCCAAAGTTCCTCCCACGAAACACCCATTAGCTGCTCATCACCCAAAGTACGAGACGCCTGCTAATGGACTTTCCTCTGGGAGATTCCATCGCAACAGGGACAAAATTGACATCACCAGTCACATCAGACCGAGGCTCGACCCAACGCTGACCTTGGGGGACAGCGCCACCTCCGCCCACAGACGACAAGGAGACCACGGCCAAGCCCAAAGCAAGGAGCGTGTTTGTCAAGAAAGACCTTCACTCTTCAAACGTTCCACGGTCACGAGAGACAAAGAAAATCTGAGAAGCGTCTGGTTGCAGGAACAGGGGTGTGGACCCCAGACCTTGACGGACAGTGTTGGCGCCACCGGGGGTGTCTGAAGGGACTGAGGGTCTGAGGCACTGCTGGGTCAGCACGAAGTGCTTGATCTGATGGTCGTACTGTGGCCATCGTTTAGAGGAAATCTGCAGTGAAGGGGTGAGTGACGGAGCGTCACGTCTGCGGCCCACAGCGCCTGGCTCAGGGACATGCACGCACACACGCGCGCGCATGCGTGTTTGCACACACAGGCACACACACGTGCACATATGCACACTGCTGTTAAGGCCGTGTGATAAAACGTGACGGGGGGTCTGGGTGAAGAGTGTCCAGACGTTCCTTGTGCTCTTTGTGCAACTTTCTGTAAAGTCACAGTTATTTCACGATGAGAAGTCCTGCCGTGGGGGCAGCTGGCGGTCTGAGGAGCGGGACTCGGGGCACAGCGTGGGCTAAGGGGCTGTTCTGCACACCCGGTTCGGGTCTGGGCCGAGAGCCGGGCGTGCTGCTAGTGTCTCCACAAGTCTCAGGCCCGGGGACAAGGTGACAGCTGTCCTCGGTGACCAGACGCTGCGGCCACAGGAGGCCCCGGGAAACACACTGTTGAGACAAATGGGCCCTAAAGCCGTGTCTGTCCTGTAACCCCAGCAGGAGAGCGCCTGCGGGCAGGCGGCTGGGCCTGGGGCCCCGAGGGCAGGAGTCTGACCACTGAGGGCCAGTGATGGGCCAGGGAGTGTGCGGGTCTCCCAAGGAGAAACCAAGTTGGCAAAGACGTGACTGTGGCCAAGTTGCCCAGCGTCCCTCCGTCTCATTACCTGGGGGCAGTTTAAGCCTTCTGACGGTGCTCACAGTGTAACCCTCTTATTCCATTCCTTAGAAGCAGCTTTGCTCCATGCAGGACACCTGTCCCTGTGAACGTCTGTAACCGCTTTCAACAGGCCTCCCGGCTGCTCCGGGCACACAGCTGCTGCGGGCCCCGGCGGAGGGACAGCTGCTTGGCTGACAGATTTGGAACCAGCGCCGGACATGTGCGGGACTGTAAACAGGAATGAATTTTCCCTAACCTTTATGAGTCAAATATTTATTTTTGGAATATTAACAAAATCAAAAGAATCACGGCGTCCTTTTAATTTTGAGTCAAAACACACTGACGCGCAGCTTTTAAGAAATTGTATTTCATGGGCGATCTTAAATGGAAGCAGAAACAAGTTCAGAAATGCTGGGATTTCTTGCCCAGTGCATACAGCACTGAAGCAACATTTAAAAAAAATCTTTAATGCTCCATAAAAGAGGTAATGAAACCCCTCTTCCCATAAACTGTCCATCAGATATTGATGCTCACATTGAAACTCCCAAGTATGCTGTGGCTGGAAAGCCCTACACGTGTGCGTGCATGTGCGTGTGTGCATGTGTGTCTGCATGCGTGTGCATGGGTGTGCAGTCTGCATGCGTGCAAGCTCCCTCATGCACCCCCCTCCCCCTTCCCCTCTCAGGAGCACACGCCCTCGGGCGGGAAGGTGTAGGAGTCCCTGTTTTAGTGGAAAAGCACATGTTTTTAGTAAAAGGAAACTCTTTCTCTTGGGTGGAGTTGAGGTGAACTGCAAAACTTCTTTCCCAGACTTTGCAAGACGTGTTTCCGCACGTGGGCTGCAACTAGAGACAGAGAAAGCACCAAAGTACCAGCCATACTGCCTCTGAGACCCTCTGCCCCTTCCTCTGGGCTGCGCTGCGACCGCAGACTGCGGAGAGCTTTCTGTAAAGGTGACCTGCCGTACAAAGCTCCCTGCACCAGAGACGCGATCCGCTGGCCCAGAGCACCACGGACAGCCAGGCCCTCGTTCAGAAGGGCTAGGAATTTCAGGGCAGGGACTGAGCTTTAAAACAAGCCCAGGTCTCGCGCCCGAGCAGCGGTGTTGAAAACGCCCACCCGTGCTGGGCTGAGAGCCTCGCGCGCGGAGGGCGAGCCAGGCTGCGAGCTTCCAGAGTAAACAAGGGGCAGGGCCGCCACTGCCGAGCACAAGCTTTAATCTGCACCTGTAGCCAAG
Organism: Camelus ferus; assembly: GCF_009834535.1. Lineage (NCBI taxonomy): Eukaryota > Metazoa > Chordata > Mammalia > Artiodactyla > Camelidae > Camelus > Camelus ferus. Next base: position 1,043,586 of record NC_045715.1, read on the forward strand.
TTCAAGGAAAACGTATTATTATTATTTTTAAACCAGTAGTTGGAAGTATGACTTCACAGTTTGAATCAAAGGGTTTTGTGGTGAGAAGTTTTCAGAACCTTAATAAGTTTCACGGCTTGTCAAATATAAACCTTTCTCCTCCTTCATAAAATGGAGTTACAATATTTCAACATTTCAGAGCTGGGAGGGTCCTCAGGAGCCCTCCAAGGCCGACCCCCTTGCTGTGCAGGTTAATGAAATCAGACCCATGACAACAAAGTGCTCAGGAATTTGAACCTGCCACTTGTGACCTGATACTTGGCACTTTCTTCTCTACTAAACTTGTATCCGTGTTTTTCTCTCATGAAGTAGGTACATGACTCCATCAGAAAAAATAAATCAGTTGAGTGGATTGACAAACTCGGTTCCAGGTGGCCCGACGGGGTGTGTAAATCACAGGTCTGGAAGCACCGAGGCTGGACCCCAGCCTCCCCGCGCGTGGCAGGCTGCACGTGGGGAGGGAAGTGCATCGTGAGCTGCGGACAACAGAGGGTCTACGCGGCACAGGGCTGGGGAGGGTGCGGAGGATTCTCCAGAGTCAGGTGCTACTCTGCAACTTAGCAATGCCATTCCTAAACATTTATCTCAGATAAAATTGTGTGTGTGTGCTCCAGGAGACGTTTAAAAATGGTCCCAGGAATATTCTTTGTAAAGACGTCAAATGAAACTGCAACCCAAACGGGCATAGAAGGTGGACAAATCTCCTTGGAGTGCCTGTACCAGTGGGTGCCGGGAGCAGGGAGGAAGAACGCGGCGCAAGCGTGTGTGACGTTACTAACACACAAATAGCACGACACCATCTGTAAAAAGTTACACAAATGTAAACAACGTTGCTTAAGATACACACACATACAGAATATTAAGGAAAGTAAAACCCAAGACAGTGGTTTCCTCAGAGGAAACCGAGCATGACGTGGTGGTGGCCGGGCAGCAGGGTTCTACTTCTGAAGCTGCGGGTGGCTGTTGTTCAGCTGCTGGTCTGATTACTCCTGTTCCTCATGATCAGTACGCCTGTGTGTCGTAACTGCCATCTGCGCATCTATGCGCCTCATCTGTCTGTCCGTCTGTCTGTCTATCCATCCATCCATATACTCCTTTCTCAGTGGTGCATATTTCATAAAAAGTCTGGAAAGACTAAATGTGGAGGATGTTGACTCAGGATAGCATGTACATGTGCACCATTTTCAGGTCCCATTTAATAATCACGAGCAAGAAACGCACAATAAAGACACAAAATTAGTGTTCTTTTCATCTTAGCACTTTGTTCCTTATCTAACTGTATCAATTTGAGGTTTTGCTTGGCTGTATTTAACTGAAAATTCTACAAGTGTTTTATATAAGGGAGATGTTTATGTTTCCCTCACTTAACAAGAAGGGAGGTCATTCTAAATCCCTGTTCTGCTATCCACAAGGAGTGAGCCTTTCCCTCATGCTCACAAGACAGTTGCTGTCACTCATGCCATCACATCCATGTTCCTGACTCAAATAAACGACAGAGCAAACGGCGCAGAGACAAGCTAGCCAAAGCTGTTCACGTTTAAAGAGCTTTTCCCAAAGTTTCACCCAACAACTTTTGCTTACATCTCATTGGCCACTGTGAGCTGCAAGGGAGGTGGGAAATGCCCTTAACAAAATCGGTCCGTTCGTAAGGAAGCGGAGGGTGCATAATGGGCAGGCAGTTGGCGTCTCTGCCCTGCAGATGTATTGTTTCTGATTAAGGAAGCCGAAAGACAGCCGTGACTCTGAAACCAAAACAAATGAGGCAGGCTACTGCTGATAAATACGGGGCTGGCACGGTGGCCACCAGTGTGGCTCACCAGTGTGGTGGGAAAATCGCTCTTTTCCTTTTCTGCCTCTGAGATTTGTTTTTATTCTTAATTCCTCTGTTTATCAGAGCATTAATTTGACTACAATTCATTTGACTTGTATGTGAATATATTTGAAATATATTATATTTGAACATACTTGAATATTATTAATTTAACTATATTTGTTGATTTATGCAAGATTGATACATTAAACTCCTATTTATCCAGAATTGAAACGCTCTGAAAGGTCAAATGCTCATTCAGGAAACACTGTATTACTGTCAGTCCCAGTTTCTCGCACTTGGCGTGTGTTTTATCGTGTGCTGTTTTAAAAATCCCACTAATTTATACACCGTTAGTGCACAGTTTTAGTAAATCAGAATCGCTCCTCCACCAGCATAAATTACAGCACCATTTTTAGCGCTGTGCTTACCTTTCATGTAACTTTTAATGTGAGAAATAAAACCTTTCTTTCAATTGTCAAACTCACTCAGGCTCCCTCTTTCAGATAAAATTTGAAATATTAAAGAAAATACTCGGAAAGCAAATTATTTTTCTCCTCTGTGACTAAAAAAATGACTTTTTACATCCGGAAGAAAATAAAGAGATTTCTTTAATCCTCTGGATTACTTCACAAAATCTGGCAGCGCAAAATTCTGTGAACACGCTGAGAATTCAACTGCCAGATAAACAAAGATCTGACGGGGACCCCCCGCCGCTAGGAACAAACTCCAGACAGGAGCCACCGACGCGTCACCGCGGCCTCAGCTTATTGTAACCCTCCGCAGTGCAGACAAAACACCCCTCGGCCTCAGATCCGCCCGGCAAAGCCGTGAGTCACCGCCCCGGGCCCGGGGCTTCCTCTGAGGCCGAGCGAGGCGCCTGTGAACAGCGTGTCCCCCCCCCCCCGCCCGCCCGGATGCAGGCGCGCGGCTTGGGCGGCAGGTGCGCGCGGGGGCGCGCGGGGGCCTGGGGGCCGCGCAGGCCCCCGCGCACAGCCCTGCGGCCCCACACCTTCCTTTCTAAGTCCCTTCACACGTTTCTCCAGGTTCTGCTGTTCTCCTACCCCCTGCAGGCTTCCGAAAGCTGAGGATGTCGCGGTCTCCTTACGTCTTCCTTAGCTCTTCAAGAACCTGGAAGGAAGTTAGAACAACAAAAGCAAACTTGAAGACACACCTGCTGGTGCTCGGGGCAGCCAGAATGCTTCCCTGAGAGTCCCAGTTTATCGGAAATGCTTGACAATGAAACTGACTGACTACTCACACTGTGTATTAGAGAAGCAGCGAGGTCCTACGGGGCAGCGCAGGGCACTCTGTCCGCTACCTTGTAACGGCCTACAGTGGAAAAGAGCGTGAAAAGGAACACACATGCACGTGTGTGCCACTGAACCACCGTGCTGTGCACCAGAAACGAACACAACGTGCAAGTCCGCGGCACTTCAATGAAAAAACTCACTGTTCGCATAAAGCTTTGCACCCTAACAACCTGTTTCACTGGCTCTCAGGCAAGAGACAAGAGGCGGTGCTTTGTCCCGCTGCCCCGACCCGCTCATCACCTCCGTGAGCCTGGGCAGAGCATCCAGTCTCTCCTGACCCCGCACCTGGGAGGTGACGTCGCCCTGCGTGCTTACCTCATGGTGTTGGGTGGGCCGTCACTGACTAAGGGGTCCACCTTCATATCAGCGCAGCAGGCGATGAGCGCACTCATGGGCCTTCCGGGCGCTTCCCCCTCGTCCTGAGAGGACCCCTCCCCTCGCTGCCCAGAGTGGAGAGCCTTCGGAACTTGAGGCTTCCACGTGAACGCCGTTCATCCCTGGCGGGTGCTGGGCCCCCTCTGCCCAGACAGAGATGAGCTCGTGGAGCCCCGGGTCCCAGGGGACTTGCAGGGGCGTCTCCCTGTGGCCCCACCTGGGGCCCAGACGCACCAGCCCTCACCGGGGCTGGGCCCTGGGCTGTAGAAATGTGGACAGTGAGGTCCGGTGTTTAAAGACACTCGCTCTGGGAGGAAGGGGGTGTACCCGTCCCATCAGCCCCCCGCCCCCCGGGAAGTGAGTGCACGTGGTAGGTGGGGGTGCTCGGTGCAGGTGTGTTAACAGAGGAATAAATGACAAAAGTGTGTTTGCACCTGAAAATAAGGGACTCAGAACAGAAATGGTGATTCGCGGTGAGAGAGCAGAAGGCGTTTGCTGCCCTGAATTCTGGGGTTTAGGAGGGGGAGGGACTGGGAGCCCAGAGGTCCTGCTAGGCGCTGCCCCCCAGTCCCCTCCAGGACAAGAGCGTGGCCACCTGCGGGCGGGGTCCACTCCTCACTGCTCACGCTGCACGTCCGCCCGCGGGTGGAGGACGCCGCTCCGGGGGGACCGGGTCTGGTGAGCCCACCCAGAGTGCCACTTCCTTCCTCGGGGACAAGCGCTCTTCGTCGTCTCGCGACCCGCTGTGCAGGTGACCTCCGCCCGGGCAGTGCGTTAAGCCAGGGTTTCCTCCTCGTTAGCCGCTTTCTGGAAAATAAGCTCAAATTCTGTTTCCGCTCTTAGAGGATTAGTAGGGAGGACCTGGCTGCTTTCCGTTCTGCCTGAGTGGATCCGAAAACCAGAAGCACGTTGTTGGCCACAAGAGGACAGCAGTGGTCTGAGATCCCGGTCTCTGCCCTCTCACTGCGGGTCACACACAGCACCTTCCCTGCGTGATTCAAAGACCCGTTTTGTCCCCTCTCCCTGGCTTCCAGTCTGAAGAGGTTCTTGTTTATCAGAACGTGCGGGAGACGCCAGGGTGGTCTCAGCGTGGCCAGGCTGGGGCTGCTGTGTATTCCGTTCTTCCAGAATTTTCGGCATCACCCTTATGACGACAGCGTCCCCCTGAGAAAGCACGCGAAGTCGTTTACTGCAGAGGCAGAGCAGAAGCAGGCCCTGCGGCGGCTGTGGCTCCGGAGCCGACCTGGCCCGTGTTCGAGATCTTCGGCAGAGCGTGTTCAGCACCAAGGGCTGCTGTTCCCACGGCTTCTGTCACGACACTGCTCTGCTCGGTGGCTCCGATACACGTTCTCCACTAAGTGAGTGCACGTCGATTGAACACGCCCCAGGCGCTGGGAATGTGTAGGTTCTGCGGGACCACAGTCGCGGAGGAGCCGCAGTCCTGGGGGTGCGAGTGGGACGCAGACAGCAGGTGACAAACCGGTGACAAGTGCAGGGGGTGAAAGGGCTGGACGGGACTTGGAGCCTGGGAGGCCGGCCGGCCGGGGGAGGGCGCTGCCGGGGCTGAGGGGTGGCACGGGGGGTCCTCTGGGAGCAAGGACTTACCCCTCGTCCCCACCTCTGAGCCCTGCTCTCCTCCAGCAGCTGGTGCTCAGCAAACTCTTACCTGGGCCAGGTGTGTGCTCCCCGCCCCCGCACCCCCCCTGCACATCTGGGAGGAGGACATGAGGACTGCCCCGCGTTCCCGCCGTGACAACCCACGCCCTGTGGACGGCAGCCCGGCCGTGCCTCCCGGTTCCCCAGTCCCCAGTCATGGGAGCCGTGCCGACGGCTGTTCTGAACCACCTCCCCAGTCCGCCTTGGGGTCCGTTCTGTACACCCTCCCCCTTCTTGGGGCCCAGGGGTCCCCTCTGCCTTCTGCTCCCCCTGGTCAGACCCCAGGGCCTCCCACCCACTCACAGGTGCTGGCACGGCCAGCGATTTGGACCACCTGGGCCCTCCCATGGCCCCGTCCTTGGTGTGGGCACCTGCCCGCCAGCTCTCGTCTCCTGACTCTAAGCTGAGCCATTTCCTGTGCCAAGTACGGGGCCTGGAGGTCGTTGTGAGAAAGCAAACCCAGGATTAGAAGGACACAAGCTCGGCTCTCTGGTCCTGAAGTCCTCTGTGGGTGGGAGCTCCAACCTGGTCTCTCGCTCACCACCCCGCCCCATGGGCTCCTCCGCAGGTCACACGACCCACAGCCCCTGCGTCACTGTCTCACCTTCTCCCCACGGGCCCACGTCTCCTGGGCCCCTGTCTCTGTCCACTGCTCTTTGCTTTTGTTCTTTGCTCTCTGTGCTCTGTTATTTCCCTGGACAAGATTTTGATTGAATCCAAGAAAACCCGATTACGGGACAGGAGAACTGTTTAAGGGCAGTTGAATTGAAACATTCTTTACATTCCCGCCTGAGATGAAAGAACGTTCTACGTGTAATTCTTTAATTGCAGCACAGTAGACTGACAACGTGCCAGGTGTACAGCAAAAGGGCCCTGTTATACCTGCACACACGCACACACACACGCACACATACATGCACACACACACACCTGCACACACACACACACACACACACACACACACAGAATTTCCGGATTCCTTTCGACTCTGGGTTACTGATTAAAGACACCCAGTGAGCAGAACCAGACCCACGTCTGGACTCCTCCCCCAGGGCTCCTTGCTCACGTGCCCCCGGGGACACCTGGGTGTCTGACTCCCTTTCCTCCGAGTCCCTTCTGTCTGTGTGTCATACTGAGATGTGCGGGCTGTGCCCACTGCAGCCTGCGCCCCCCCGACCTCGACAGAAACGTGATTTTGTGGAGCGGGAGGTTGGGGCCCAGCCCAGGTTTCCACAGCAACACGCTGGTCCAGCCAAATAATCTGGCCAACCCGGAGGAGACGTCATAGCCCAACGAGTGAGTGGGACTCAGTCGCAGGGACGTCTCCGTCTGGGGTCCCGGCCACATCCTGCCGCCCTGTCTCCTACACTTGGCACCTGCGTCGCCCTCTGGCCAGGGCTGAGTGCCTCTGACCACCTTCCAGGTCAGCATTAGATCGTGGCTGGGATCATACCACCAGGGTTTGGAGTCGTGAATAACTTGTAAAAGCAAAGACGTTCTTAAAATTTGTAAGTTTCTGTCTTGCTCAGCCTTTTCCGTGGTGCAGACAAAGTTGACACATTGACCAGGAAACACACGTAAGGTCCTTGTGCGTCAGTGAGTGAAAAGTTACCAGTTCTCACATATTTCCTCTTTTTCCTTCAAATTACTCAGGAGAAACCCCATCTAAGGTAACACGGAGAGAGAGCTTCGCTCCCAGGTGGAGCCTGCCTCCACGCTTGTGAAGCTCGGCACCTTCGGTCGGTCGCACTCACAGAGCTTGGGTCCACCGTCCACCCCGCCTCCATTTCACAGGCAGCACGGGGACCGCCAGGCGCACGGGGCCCAGTCTGCGCGTCGCTGCCGGGAACCCGCTCCCGTCTCCTGCCCGGCCCCGCCTTTCCTGCAGCAAACACTTGTGTCTGCCTTGTGCTGGGAGCTCTGGTGGCCCTGGCGGAGTCGAGGTCACGGCAACACAGTTCCCATCGAGTGGAGGAGGCCCTGAGACCGAGTCCGGACCCGGTGATGAGACGCTTCTCGGGGCGGCAGGGCCCCTGTGGGCACTTCCCACGGACGGTCCGCGAGGGCAGGAGGCTTCCGCTGGCTCTTCACGACCGTGGGCACCGAGTAGCAGGAGGAAGAAACGTACCCAGGAGGGCAGAGCCCGGGGGTTCCGGGCTCGGGGGCGGGAGGCCCGGGCTGAGCCCCGAGGACCCGCGCTCACAGGTGAGAGGCTCACAGCAGCGGCTGCGGGGGGGGGGGGGGCAGGGTCGGGAGGGGCTCGGAAGAACAAGGGCAACCAAAGAGGGCGGTGAGGCCGAGGCTGAGGGGAGAGGGCCCGGGAAGGAGGCTGCTGGTCGCTGCGTCCTTCACACCTGAGGGACTCGGCTACTGAGACATCCGCTTCTGACTTCCAGCAGAGCTTGGAGTGTGAAGCTGAGGGTCCGAGTGAAGATTAAGGCGGAATGTTTGGAGTGCGGTAGGTTGTGGGACGCTCTGGTAAGGCTCTAGGGGGCTTGTCAGGAAAGTGAGGTGGTGAAAGCCACTAAACCCTCCGGCACCCTCACGAGGCAGCACGGGGAACGGGAGGGACTCGTGGGCCTGAAGCCGAAATAGGTCAGTTCTGCAGCTTCAAAGTCCTTCAGTCACGAAGGCCCGTGCTGTCTGCTGGACCTGAAGGCCCGAGACCCGCCTGCCGGCCCAGCGCTGGTGAGGCAGCTCGCTGCTGCTCGGCTCCGCTCCGTCTCTGGACAGAGTCGCTGGGAGATTCCTCGACGTGGCTGAGGCCCAAGCGCGGGAGGCGGCGTCTGGCTATGTGCGCACTGATGTCTACGTGTGCATATTATTTACATTATATGGCTCAGGTTTTATTAAACTGTGCACCTGAAATGGGTGGAGTTTGCAAATGTCTCCTCCCTCCCTCCATCCCTCCTTGTCTGTCTGTCTCTCTGTCTCTGTCTCCCTGTCTATCTGTCTGCTTGTCTGTCTCTGTCTCTGTCTGTCTCTGTCTGTCTGTCTCTATACCTGGTTGAGGCTCACCTCGGCTCAATGAGTCGTTCAGGACGGCCCTGAGCTCCTGAAGCAGGAGGAGCTGCCTGGGGCTCATCGCAGAGGGAAAGGAGGTTCACAGAATGTTTATCTTTCCAGAAGAGACACTGGAAGCGAGTGCAAAGTCTCCCACCTCAGACGTGGAAAAGGTTCTGTTTGGAAAATCGGAGCGTGTCCTTCAATGGAGTGAAAGGTCGGGTACACCAGCTCCCTGGTGCAGGAAAGAGACAGCGCCCCGGGTTCAGGGAGAGGCGGGCAGGTGGGGTTGGGCAGGGATTTTAGGCATAACAGTAATAAAAATGGGAGTGTGTGGGTTCCCCTTTCCTAGAAGAGTCCTTGTTCTGCTTAAAGTCAGAAAACCTGGACACTGCTTTTTATGTTTTTAGCTTTTTTCCTTCCGTCTTTTACTTTTTATTACACTTCATTTACGAGATGCCGGACTAATTCAGACTAAAAAACGCTGAGGGTCCGAGTGGCCCGGTCGGGGTTGGGGGGCTTGGAGGAGCGCTGACCCCCTCTTCTGTCCTGAGCGTCTCTTGAGAGCTTTCTTTTCTCTCTGAAGCACTTTTCTTGCATGAATGCAGTTTCTTGCTCTATAAGGGGTTTGCAAAACAAGCAGACAGAAACCCCTGAACATTCTGTGTGTGGTGGTACTTGTGCTGGGCACTTGCGTGGCATTTGTTACCCTGAAGTAGATCATTTATTCATTTACATAATGTGACCCAACAAGGCAACAACCCTCACAGACGAGTGGTCCTACGTCTCGGGACCCCCAGGGCTCGGGGGAGGGGGCTCCCGGGCCCACAGGCCTGCAGGTCACACGGGGTTGTCTGCTGTTCACCCTAAGGGAGCAGCGGGTCTGTGTCCCGCCGGCGCCCCACCCCGACCCGCCGCATCCCGCACCTCTCTCTCCTGCTTTTAAGGGGTGACCACGCGGGCTCCTTTTGCAAAGACGAGGACAGAAGTAATCAGGAGCAGAAATGGTCCTAGGCTTTCTCTAAAGAAGAGAATGGCCGAACAGTTTGCGACGGTGGTGAACAGAAAAGGACTAAAACACTGCGGACTTAAGCTCATTTTGGGTAAGAGTAATTTAGTGAGCGCAGGGGCTTCTCTCCACATTCTCTGTGACACATTTTTGTAGCTTAATGGCAGAAACCACTATGTGGTTACAGAGTTACTTTCGGGGCCTCTGGCTGGACTTGTTAAAATGCGTGATCATGAGGCGAAACTTCACTGTGATGAAGCTTTTAAATGTGATCAGTTGCTTTAGGGGCATAAACCCCAATGGAAGCTTTCCAGGTATTTAATATTCGTTTCCAGTTCTAACGTCCCTCACAGGAAGGTCAAGGAGAAGTAGGCACTTTAAGCTCTTTAGCAAGTCTATTAGGGGATGATGAGTTGGGAAAAACAGCAAACACAGGATTGCAGAAATCCCAAGAATTTGCCAAGGAGACCCCAGCAAGCAACGTTCTGTGAGCCAGGAAGGTGCCCCAGACTCACACGAGCCCCCACCCCACCCTGGTACCCACAGGGACTGCCTGGAGGGGGGATCCGGTTGGACTCAGAGCTGGGGAGACTCATGGCATGTCCTGCCGGGGACGGGGGCAGGCCAGCACCGCCTGGGGACCCCGCGCTGCCAGCAGGTCCCGGAAAGGGTGTCAGGGGCCCACTCCTCTGCTGTGGGCGGGGCCCTGCCCTCCGCACTCAGCGTGAAGACATTTACTGACGCGCTCAGCGCCGAGCTGGTCCTGAGAGCTTGTGAGCATCAACACATGCTCGACTTGCCAGAAGTTTCCCCTTTTGTTGGCTGGAGGAGGTGCCAGGGCAGGATTGATTTAAGAAGCTAAATCAAACCAGAGAAACCACACCTCCCCGGTGAGCAGGGTCGCGTCACCAGTGGTGAGTCAGGTCAAGACCACGGCCCGTTGATCCAGCATGACGAGAGGGACCCCTCCTCCTCAGCCCAGCCGGGTCGCGAGAAAATAAGACAAGCCCGCGGAGAAGCATCCAGAGAAAGCCTGGCCAGCACCCTCAGAAGTTCAGGGCTGTCGAGCGGAGCGACTCCTGAGACAGTCACAGCCCAGAGGAGGCAGGGACCTGCGGTGTGACTCCTGGTGGGGTCTGGGGACAGAGAAAGGACATCAGGTAAAAACTAAGGAGTCTGACCCGAGTATGGGCTTAATACTAGTGTGTCGGCAGCGGTCCGTCGATAGTGACAGACAAAGCTACGTGAGACCTTTATAGAGAGTTGCTTGTACTGTTTTCACAGGCTTTCCATAAATCTAAAACTGCTGTAAAATAAGGTGTTATTTTAGGGAAGAAAATAGAAACAGGTAAATCTGGAGAAGGGAGAACAAGGCAGAGTGAGCGACAGCAGCCTGCATTTATGGAGATGCACCCTGCGCCCTGCACCTTGTGCCTTGAGCCCTGAGCCCTGAGTGGCACCGTCTAAGGGCTTTATGGAAAGGGGTCCTCCCCATCCATGGGTGTTCTATGGGGCAGGTGTGGCGGGGGTCCCAGGCCCTTGCTGGCAGCACCGGCCTGACAACGCACACACATTGGAGCTGAAATCGTAGGCAAATGTAAATGAATCTTAAGCAAGTTTATATGATAATGAAAAACAAATGAGAAACTCCTGGAAAAGTGATGGAGGTATTTTACATACAGCGACCTAGACAGCATCTCGCCCAAGCGCAGCATCTCGCCCAAGCGCAGCAGACACAGTGAGTCCTAGGGAAACCTCAGAGTCCCTGTCAGGGTCGGGCGGAGGCCAGGCCCCAGTGACCGCCCCATGTCACGATGACCTGAGGTCCAGGCCAGAGTGTGTGTCTCAAGAAATGGAAGAAACACACCTGATGTCATTCCCTGACTCACTTAATTTGCTGATGAGCAGATCAGAATCGAAAACACGGTGCAATCCCCATGTATCGCCAACTTCAGCCAGAAACTGAAGAGCTAACAGGAGGCAAATCCCACCAACAAGCACATCAAAAGAGGTAACGCCTCTACACTGCGTGCACCCGAGCCCACGGGCAGCACCCCCGAGCCCACGGGCAGCACCCCCGAGCCCACGCGCAGCACCCTTGAGCCCACAGGCAGCTCCCCCGAGCCCACGGGCAGCACCCCTGAGCGGGAATGCAAAGCTGAGTGAGCGCGGAGCTCGGAGTCCACGTTACCGCCTGGAAGTCGCTGTGGAAACACACAGGATCTCCCTCCAGTCGGTCAGCAGGTTTGACGCAGTTTCAGGAGCAGGACATAACTGGCTCGTCCTAAAATAAATGTGGCAGAGCAGAAGAGCAGGCAGGCTGACAGTTTTGAGCCGTAGTAAGTGGGCGTTGTCTCGGGGGGGGGGTCCAGACTTGGGAGGAAGCTGTCCTGGCACAGGGATGGGCAAAACCAAGGGAACAGGGCCAGAACCGCGTCCAGAGGCACACAGACCCTGTTGTGACGGGCGTGGGGTTACAGGGCAGCGGGCGAGACCATGGATTTCTAGGCCACGGTGCGGGGAGCCTGGCTTTCCCTGTAGGAAATAATAACGTCAGATTTTCTCACCCACCCGTAGGATGTGCTCCCTGTGTAGTCAGGGCCTCGGTGTGAAAGGCAGACAGTAGAAGTGCAGAAGCGTCAGTGGCTCTTCAGACGGTACTTGCCAGGGAGAGATTTCTCACACAAGACGAGAACAGCAGAAACCGGGAGGAAATGTTGGTAAATTGATTATATTAAAAATTCAACCTCTACGTGAGTGACTCTCTAAGCAAAGTGTGAACAGAAGCCACAAGGGGTCAAAGTTATTTATAATAAATGAAACTGACAATACCCAGAATATTAAAAAATTCTCAAAGAGACAAGAGAAAGAAAACAGATACAGTAGAACAAGGACAAAAGATATAAAAAGGGAGCGAAAAGTCCCCGCGGCCAGCGGACAGGTGAGGAGGTGCTCACCGTTGTGAGGTGAGGCAGCGCTTCGGGGAAGCCAGCCTGGCGGCGTCCGAGGGCGGGGGCACGGGGGCCGTGGGTGCGGAGGAGCGGGAATCGGGGTGTGGACGTTGTCAGGTCAGCGTGAAGGGGGGGCTCTGACATCACTTGGGCCACACCTGGAAGGCTGCGTTCCAAGTCCCCCAAAGGCAGACGTCCACGTCCAGGCGATGCCGTGGGGAGACCCTTGGTCCCGCCCCCAGAGAGGAGTCCGAGCGCGGGCGAGCCCGGCGCTTTGCGGGAGGGGACCGGGGGCCGCAGTTCTGAAACAGCCCAGCAGTTACAGCAGATGGACTGGATCTGCACATATCAGCATGGCTACACCTTACATTTTCCAAAGCCAGCCGTGAAACGTTACACGCCGTGCACTCTGCTTACGTGGTGTCAGGAAGAGGTGGTGGGGACAGAGGCTCGGTCTCTGTTTACCTGTCGGTCAGGCTTCATTTTTAAAAAGGCAGCAGCAATACAGTGAGGTGTAAGCTCCGTTCAGCCTCAGCGGACAGACAGCAGTTTAGCCGTCGTGCAACTCACCCCTGAGCGCGTTAGGATGTTTGTCCTCCCAGTAAAACAGCCTCCGGCTTAAGTAGGAGACCAGTGTCTCAGGGAAGTCAGCACGTCCGTTTCTAGCACCCAGTCCGCACTCGACTCTCTCTGGCTGTTTCGAGGATGGTTTTATGGTTGTCGGCTGTTTTTTAAGCAAGGATCCAGTCCAGGTTCCACACTGCACTTCGTTGTGCTCCTTCAGTCTTTTTTTAAATAGAAACCAACACTGTCCACACATGCAAACCTGAATATTCTAGTAGACACAGTAAAAACTGAAAAGTAATGGTTGAAATCAGTCTTTTTAAAAAACATTTTTTAACGGAGGTGCTGGGGCTCGAACCCGGGACCTCGTGCCTGCCGCGCACACACTCTTGCACTGAGCTACAACCCCCCAGTTGAAATCACTCTTAATCATTTATTTATTTACGTGACTTACATCACCCCGTCTAAATCATGATGCTGTCAGCATGTAACACATGTAAACATTTTTTAAATTACCATGTACTTTTTTCCTGCTAAGTCTCCACAGTTTGGTGTGGACTTTCCCTTTGCTGTGGGGCCCAGTCCCCCCGGCCACGTTGCGTGCTCAGGAGCGGTGCGTGGAAAGTGGCGACCAGCGTGGACCCATCCCGCCGGAACCCCTGACTTTCAGTGGTGTCTATTTTCAGCACTGCACTTTTCAAAACAAATTCAAGGTTCCCTTCAGTTGGACGACCCCAAATCAGACTTCAGTTTCAGGGTCCGAGGAAGCCTTGCACTGCCCTGGCCGTCAGCGACAGGGCCCCGGGGGTGAGAGAGCTTTATCTCAGCTTCCCAGCCTCCTCTGGACGGCCCTCTGCTTCAGATCATGCGATAAGATCACGGCAAACACAGGGGAAAGGGTCTTGCTGCTTCTCAAAGTCCGAGCCCTAACTAGGCACAGTGCACAAAGAGCAAGTTTATTAAGCGACTGATAGTTTTTTTAAAGAAAAGCAAATTAGGAAACTTGAGGGCCTCATAATACTTGCTAAATAAACAGGTTTTTAACAGAGGGAGCTCTGGCCTGGGAACGCGGGAAGGACGCTGGCGCCTTTGTACTCGGCTTTTGGCGTCCGTTCGCCGTCCACTCGTCCAGCGTGTAATTAGGGCGAACAAACTCCAGGGGCCCGGCGTAAACGGGTGGACATGCAGATCCTGCTCCTGCTGGGATGTCGGGGGAGAGGCGGAGCATAAGCCCGGTAACGTGCGTCTGTGCAGGAGGGGCACAGGGAGATTAAAGCAGGAGGGGCGCCCCGTCCTGCCTCTTTGCCCAGCCTGCACAGTCTGACGACAAGTGTAAATCACGAAGGCAGCTGCTGGTCGGATGACGAGGAGGGAGGAAAACCCTCCTCAAATCACGGAAGAGACACAGCATCAAACGTGCTCCTGGGTGCGGGGCCGCGGGCGTGAGAGGACTGTCAGCGAAAGTAAATCACTCCCTTCACTGCAGCGGCTCGGCTCCTGCTAACGCAGCCCGCAGCCCGGCGCCACCAACAATAAAAGGAATCCAATTTTTTTAAGGTGGAGATGGGGAATCTTTACTTAATGTTAATTTTAATTACTTAATGTTAAATTTAATTTTAATGTTAATTTTAATCTTAATGTTAATTTTCCACAGACCATTTCATTTTATGGCATTTAGGCACCGGATATTCTCAATTGATTCAGCAAATAGTGAATGAGAATTTGCCAATGTTTGGCCAGCAAACAGTCAGCAGTCTGGCGGTCAGTGCTGCCAACTCCCACAGGAGACGTGGGGCTAAGCCAGGGGGCGGGGGGCGCAGGGCGTCAACTGCCCCTTCTCTTTCTTTCTGATTCCAAAGTGGCATCATTGTGATCACGGAACGAAAAGTGACCTCCGCAGGCGCCAGTGAGCTCGCCCCAGTCCAGCTACAGGCTGCGCGTCCGGCCGCTCCGGCCGACGTGCGTGTTTGTCCCGTTGGGGACCCCCGGGCGGGGCTGGACCCCACCGGCCGCCCACCCGCCTGCGCCCTGGGCATCTCTCCATCGCACTGCCTGAGTCCCTCGCTTCCCCCCAGTAAGTGCGTTTTGCTTTTTCCCTCCTCCTCCTGTCGTGCAGATATGCACTTACACCCCACTCTGATTATTTAAAAATTGTATTTCTGTTCACGAAAGTAGTTGTGTTTTGGGGAGAAGATACAATGTATAAAATATAAAGAAGGAATGAAAATTACCCATAATTCTACCACCTCCTAGCAATTTCTCTAGACTTTGCTGACATGATTGCGTAACACCACATGTCACTACGTAGTAATCCGGTGCAGTGGGCAGCTGCACCAGCCGATCTTTCCTCACGCGGGCACCCCGGGGTATGAGGCACTCCTCACGAAGCGCGATTTGGGGCTCGGTGGGACGTCTTACTGAAGGTGCCGTTTAACTCGTCCTGTTGTTGAGCTGTCTCCCTGGTTTCTGACGTTTAGCTCTTAAAATGTTTCCGAAGGAAATCGCAGTCCCAGCCACAGTTTGGCTGTTCTCGTGGGTAAACTTCTTGCGTGTGAAACTCCTGGAAGGCTCCTGATGCACCTTGAACGTCTCTTTCCAGGAACCTGTGCTAGACTGTGGCCCAAGCGTTCTGGGGTGGTGTGTTTTCACTACACGACATCCCTTCCCAGCACCGGGCAAGGAAACGCGAAACCCAGCAGAGTCGTCGCTTTCGCTTGCTTTTCAGCTGCTCCCGTGGCTGCAGCCGCTTCTGGCCGGGCGTCCGGCTGACACCTGGCTCTTCCCCAGATGCCCTCGCGGCTGCATTGCTCCCGAGGAGGATCACCTTTCCCTTCTCCTCAAAACGTGCTTTATCCTCCGCCTTCCCTGCCCCAGCCGTCAGCGTTCCCCCACCTCGGTTCCCTGAGTAGGAACTTCAGGGTCGCCCTGACTGCTCCCCACCCTCCGCCACTGACGGCCGGTCTCCCACCAAAGCGTCTCTGATCACGCACCTGCCACTGCCACCTCCCTGGTCCAGCCTGCCTGAGTTCCATCACCTTCTCACGTCTCCTGCTTAGAATCCTCAATGTAACTGAAAATTAGGTACAACTATGAGATTCTCCTGTTCATATTCTAGTCTCAGAATTCTTGTCAGCGTACCACGGAGTCCCCCTCCTCATGTCCATTCACCGCCACCAGGCACATCGACCCCCCCTGCCCTTGCACTGTGTCCCCTCCTTTGCCCTCGATGGGGTTCCCTTTCCCTTTCCTCACTGGGAGATCACTTTTCAGTATTCAGTTCAAATGTCACTTCTTCCCATGGCCGACCCGACTCCTCAGACCACAAGAACCCTTAGCTAAGTTCCCTCAGCTAAGTTCCCTCTGTGTGGTGCCTTCCGGCTTGTGTCTGCTTATGTGTTCTGTGATCCTCTTCTCCCTGGAGCTCCTGCAGGCTGGTAACTCTGTCCCTTGCACCAACTGAGAGACAGAGACAGAGAGAGAGAGACACAGAGACAGAGACAGAGAGACGGGGGGCATGTGCAGAGTGTGTTTCTATGTCTATTTGTTGTGTGTTCTGTACACTCTATTTTTTTTTTTTTAAGGGAGGTGCTGGGGATTGAACCCGGGACCTTGTGTGCGCTGAGCTTGTGCTCTGCCGCTGAGCCACACCCTCCCTTGTGCATTCTTGGGTTACCTCCGTCTGTACGATATTGTCTTCACCCGCCGGGCATGTGATTCCGTGTTCTGGGCTCTGTGTGCATTCACTGACCTTAGTTTAAACCTATCTGCAAGATTTAATTTACTCCAAAGCATATTTAGATTGTCTTAAGAATTGTATCAGCTCCATTTCTGACCCACTGCTTGGAAGTGAGCACTTTAATAACCAGGGATGTCAGAGGCCTGCAAAGCTCCATCCGGAGGACCCCAGACTGGGAACCACAGCTGCTTATAATTCATGGTCAGTGGACTGGATATTTTGCCTTGTCCTTAAGGAGATTCAACACTTAAAAACAAGCAATGAAGTCACGAGAAACTGGAAAGATCCAGAGGTGGCAGCAGACAGCGACTTCTGGGGCAATAACAAAGGTTACAGATTGATCGGGGGAGTAGTTTCCGTGACCTTTGCAGGGCATTATGTGGTCTCTGAAGAAGGATCACTCCATGGGCAAGTCAGCTGTTTTCCGTACGCTGGGTGGCTGTGGTTTTCCCATGAACTTGAACTTGCTTTGCAAATGCCAACTGTATCAGCTTTTCTTCCCCTTCCTCCCCCTTTGATCACAACCCCAAGAGTTCTAGATGGAAATGCTAATATGAAAGGTTTAACGGCTCTGCAACAGGAAAACCAGCCCGGAATATTTTCCTGTGGCCAGAGTTTCCTCTTTTATCCCCAGTTGCCCCGAGGTTTCGGATCTCAGCTTGCGGTTTACTGCAGAGCTGGGAGGGCCGTCATCGGCTTTAACTCTGGGGAGCAGATCAATGGCTTCCTGGATACTAATGTCCTTTCTTAGATTAATACTCGAAACGTATGAGCCCCCCCTTATCAGATAACTTGAACAAACAGCCTCTCTGTGCGTTAATTACTATGGAGGGTTAATGTTATTTATAAAATGAAATCAATATAATCTCTATTGCTAATTAACTGACATGTTCTGGGCTCAGTTCTGTTTTATCTTCCAATTAAGTTCTATTATTTTTTCTTATTGGCCCTTGAAAAAGAGCTGCGGAAACAAACTTAATGGCTCTGAAAATGTCCGCGTCGACAAAATGCCTTAATGGAAAACCCTATACGTTTGAATCTGGAAAGGAACCCAGTGTTCAGTTACTGGAAATTGCAAGACAGTTTATCATCATCTCTCTACCCCTTCACTCTCCACTTTCTAAAAAAGTGAGTGGCTTAATGTAAAGTTCAGATAGAGGCTTCCTCTCAGTTCATTTCATTCTCTGAATAAAATCAAAGGCCTCTCGGAACTTCTGTCACTGCTGGTGCACGTGGGGCCAGCGGGAAGGCCAGCCCTCCTCGGTGGGGAAGGACCCTCCAGGACGGCCTCGCCGCCGGAGCCTGGCTGTCCAGAGGGTCCGCTCCAGCCCAGCCTCCTTTCCTGTCTTCCAGGCTCCTGGCTGGCTGAGCAATGGTCCCCGATGCCCGCATCCTACTCCCTAGACCCTGAGACTTGGCACCTGACGTCACAGGCGGGTGTTGTGAGGGGTTTGAGTTGGGGACATGATCCTGGATTATCCGGGTGGGCCCTGAATCCAGTCACAGGGTCGAAATAAGAGGGAGAGGAGGGTCAGAGAGAGGAGAGGCAAGCACACTGAAGGGAGGTCGGGGCGGCACAGAAGAGCCTTGATTCTGACCCCGTGAGATAATAGATGTGGGCAGTTCCAAGCTACCACGTCGAGGTGATTTGTTCCAGCAGCGGCAGAGAGCTAACACGGCAGGTGACTGACCTGTCGCTGGAGCCGTCTGGGCCTCAAAGGGCTGCCCGTGCGGCGCCTTGACAGAGATGACGGACCAGGGGAAGGTGACAAAGGTGCTTTCAACAACCTGGCCCGCAGTTTCTAAGACGCGGCGGAAGCCCTGCCCCAGGGAGCCCTGGAGGGCAACCCAGAGCGCGCTGCTCCTCGGGGCTTCCGCAGAAGCTGCCCGCCTGCGGCAGGCGGGGAGGGTGGACTTTCAGAGTCAGTGTACTGCTCCCTAACCAGGCCTGCTGGTCTCTTCCGGGAACGCGGTTTGGCCTTTCGGAGGAAGTAAAGAGGCGTGATTTTCTGGTGACTGTTTTGCTCGCCGTTTTTACTTTTCTTAGGTGAATATGTTTTGCTTTGCCTACAAGCTGACCAACCCCCCCCGCAGCCCGCTCCTCTGCTCCTCTGCGGGCTCGCACGCTCACAGCCTCCCGTCAGTCGTCCACCTTCCCTGCAGCAAGTCCCTCGTGAGTTCTCTCCTGTCGACCTCAGAAGAAACGGTCCTGTGGTCTCGCTGCGTTTACGCCCCGCAACCTTTCCCACTGAACGACAGCTGACGGCGTTTTCTGCCATGATCGCCGGGCGGGAGGAGCTGCACAGGTGTGCGGGCGCCGTGGCGAGTCTGGAGGGGATATTGGGCCCCCCGCGTGCACTGTCCTCAGCCGGGGTCAGCCTGCCAACCGTGGAACAGCCCCGAGAAACCAGCCCCCGCTCCCAGACACCTGAGGTGTCCGGGAATGTCTGCATTCATCCCCCCAGGCGCCAGCCTGACGATGCCCCACTGGGAACGCCGTCCCCTGTGCCCCGGATGGAGATGCTTGTCGACTCCCCACGCGGCTGGGCGCAGGGCCGTGCGGGCTGGTCTGCTCGGGCGGGTGTGCTTTTGTCGTGTGTATGGTTGTGCTGTGTGTTTCTTCAGTATGAAAATCACTCTCGAGCTCACTGTGTTCATTAGTGATTAATAGCCGCCCCGCCTACTGGCTGCGTCAAGTGTCGTCGGGGACGCGTCACGGCTCACCTCTCCATCCTGCTCGCGACACAAATGTCATTATTTTCTGTTGCCTGGGCTGGAGGACTGGGGCTCAGGCCCCAGTGACACTGGAAGTTACAGAGGTGGGTTTTGAACCCAAGTCTGTGCAGAGTGACGCCAGTGTCTGGCCCCGCCGTTCAGTGCCTCTTACAGAGGAGTCCTTGCTCCTGAAGATGCCGGGCGTGGGGTTCTTGTGTCACCCAAGGAATAATTTCCTCTGCTTACTGCTCTTCCGAACAGCAAGGTGGTCACAGAACTGACGGGGCTTCTCGCTGAGACGCAGTGATCTCCAGAACGTAACAGTTCACAATGTGTATCCGTATCCAGAGAGAACCGAGTACTCTGTGCTCAAACCACACTCAGCCCAAGACTGCTACCAGCACGTGCCGGAGGTTTCAGAGTTTCACCGAAAGACTTTCTACTGGAAACAGACAGGAGGGGCGAGTAAGAACCGAGTCGGTCTCCGGTTCCGAGCAGCCCGTAACCACGGAGCCGTCCCTCTGGGGAGGAGGGAGGCTGTGGACCAGACGGGGTGGGCGGCCTCTGCACCGGTGGCCGATGCTCTCCGTAGACAGCTGCCTTCTTCGTGGGGCCCAGGAGCACCGCCCTCCCGGGGCACCATTTTCTGAGTAAAACACAAACGAGGCGCATCCTGCACAAACACTGTTTCTAAAATTGCTCTGTTCGTGTTATTTGTTTCATCACAGTCTCTAAATTTTCCGTGCAGACTCGACGGTGCCGAGCTCTTCTCCAGGCTGGGTCTTAAGATGTGGATCAGAAGCACCTGGCTGATGTGCACAATTTTAGAAATTACTTCCCACCAAATTGTGGCGGCCTTAAAACCTGCAGCTTTCACAGAATCTCATACCAAGCGCTCTGATCAGATGCTTCCTCGTCTGGTCCCCCTGTGTTTGTGTGAAAGACGAGTGACAGAAACATTGTCTCCAACACGTTATTTCCATTATTAGACTGTTAGCAGCATGTTGTGTTTCTGAATATGGTCATACTCTGAAGCAATAATTTGACAGAAGATTCAGACTGTGCTTGGTTATTATAAATGTCCCTCAATCTACTCTCTGTTTCCAGAATGAATTTTTAAAAAATGAATCAATAGTTGTAAGAGTTGGTGTGATGTCTATTTCTTGTCTGTTTTTAGAGCAGGTGGCTGAGCTCGAGCTGGGGTGTCCAGCACAGAAGCACCGCACCACACGTGGCTGTCGACCCTTAATGGTGTCTGGCCGGACTGAGAAATGCTGTGAGTGTAAAACACAGACCAGATTTTGGTGTAGAACGTACCCACAGGTTTCACATCGAGTGTATGCTGAAGTGACAGCGTTGTGGGTATGTCGGGTTAAATACAACATGTTATTAGCATCGGTTTTACTTTTTTCCTTTACTTTCCAAAAAAAGTGACAATTAGAAAAAAATCGCAGGGCCTTGAATTTCTGCTTTTGTTCTATTTCTATTAAACACAGACAATCTGGGGTCTCCCAGCTCACAGAAGCCCCTTTGTGGTTGTTCAACCTTCTGAAAAAGGCAGAGGGATTCTTTTAGCCCAGTTTGACTCGAGAATTCAGCGGCACCACCAGTTACTAGGTTGTCGCCCTGAGCTGTAAGCCGTAGCCTGACGGCAGAAAGCACGTGATCCACCTTCGAAACGGGGCTCTCTTTACAAGCAGGGAGCGACTTTCTTTGGAAAAGTCTGGCCTAATGAATTTTAATTGAGAGCAACACTAATAAACTAGGTGGGGGTTAATTTACGATCATGGAACCAGTCATAGAGAACTCCGAGACTGGACGGAGCGCACACCGCGTCGAAGTGGCCGCCTCACTGCTGTGGTGTAGAGCTGTGTGGCTGTGTATCTGTCTGCACGCTTGTCTTCTTAGCTCCTGGTCAATTGGCAAAGGTTTAAAATATAAAATTAGCTTCTTAACAACGAGGCATAATTAGTTACAAAATCCTACGATTGAATCATTAAAACACACACCCATGCGCTTACTCGTGAAGATAATTCTCTTGTTCCCCGGCGGGGAGGCGCTCCTGGAAGAGCGCGTGCTCCCTGGGGCGGCTGCGGGCCCCGCGGAGGGCGAGGCAGGTGCCCCGGGCCAAGGCCCAGCCGGCTGTGGCCCCATCACTGACGTGCAACGCTGCTTCTGTCGTAACTGCTGGCCTGTTTCCGCGCCTGTGCAGACCAGCCGGTCGTGTTCTCGGTGGATTTGTGCCCCTTCACTCTGCCCCTGCCCGACACCCTCTCTTTCCCTCTGTCCTTCCTGACAGCAGTGAGTTGAAAGGAAGAGGAGGGGAGAGTTACATCAGTGTAGTCGACATGATTAGCTTAAAATGAGTCTCCAGTGGACAGTAGCCAGCGGTGGTTCGTAAAAAGCCGCTTCCCGAGATGGATGTTTTAACGTTTAAAACCGTAAATGCTCCATTAAACAAGAGTGACTCTCATTACAGACTAAGACGTTATGGCCACAGATGGGGTTTGGTTACAAACTGGGATTTCTTTTGGGTCATTAAAAATTTAACGTTGGAGTCACTGGAACACTGTCGGTGTGGTTTACACGCCAGAGTGCTCGCACGAGAGGATGTCGCGGGTTAGGGCAGTGAGGTTTCAGGGCCAAGCGGCATTTCGAGTTTCCTCTGGGAAGAGACAGCTAGCGCCACATGGCTTTTCCAGATGGAATCAAAGTGACAGCATCGAGAGCCACTGGCCCAGGTTCAGGTCCCTCTGAAATGTCGCAGGACAGCAGCCCAGGCGTCCACTGCCCCGGCCCCGCTAGCCTCCTTCCGCTTCCCTACAGAAATGCCGCCTCCCTGACTTCCACTGCCTCCTCCACGAAGCCTTCCAGGAGCACCCCAGCCACGACGACCCCTCTCACTCCTGGCTCGTGCCTGTTGGTGGCCAGACCAACCCCTGCCACTGACCGGGTCCTGCTGTTTGATGCTGCTTGGATTCCTGCCTTGAGAAAGGCCCTGCTCCACACATGAGCTCCTCGCCGTGCCCCTTTCTCCTCCACAAGAATGCACATCCAGAGAAGGGGGGCCGTGAGGTTCTGAGGCTCAGGGATCGTTGGTTCAAACCGTCAAGACCCAGCCTGCAAACCCCGTCCCTCCCCCCAAGGCCCTGGTCTCTGCCCCTGGATTCATTTCATTGTCCTCGGGCATCAATCAGAATTGGCTGAAAAAGCAGATACTTTGCGTAATGTTCCGGTAAGGTAGTAAAGTTTCTCTCAGTGTTTTGTTTTCTATGTAAAAGGTTCTTTAAATGTCTTTCTTTTATTAGCTAGTAGTTTTCGCCCCATTATCTCAACCGCCAGGAGGAGATGATATTCTGAAAACAGGAGGGGTGGGTGCTCCAGGGTGTCTGTCATCCTGGGGGCAGGAACTGTGATGTGGGGACAGGAGAAGGGGAGGGTGAGGAGGACCATGGGGGTGGGGCAGTGAGGGAGGGGGAGGAGGACCAGGGAGGTGGGGCAGTGGGGGAGGGGAGGGAGGACCAGGGAGGATGGACAATGAGGTGGGGGAGGATCAGCCTGGGCAGCAGGACAGAACTGGGGACGGAAGCGGGACTTCCAGCCCATCGGCTGTGGGTGGGCGGCTCACCCCCACTTCACATCAAGGGTGGTCCATAGACCTCACGGGGTTTACTGACGCCCTTGGGAGGGCAGGTTGCTTGAGGTGTCGAGTTTCACAGGTGCTTCCAGGGATGTGAGGGCTGGCAAGGCTGACCCCGGGACAGGCTCGCAGTGGTGCTGCCACCCTGGGGCTCCCGGGGAGAGGCTCAGGAATAGTTTGCATCCACAGCCACCTCAGGGCTCACAAAACCCCCTCACCCAGGGCAAGAGGGCAGATCATACCAGCTCCACAGTCAGACCTAAAAACGGAGACTCAGACAGTGAGTCCGACGCACTGGAGCAAGGGCAAGGCCGGGGTCCTCTTTGGTCACAGCCCGAGCCCTGTCAGCGGCCCGTCCTCTCCTGCTCTCTGAACCCAAGTTCTGCTGTGCAGCTGCAGACACCGCCCTGGACTCTGTCAGCTCGCTGTCGGGAACGGGAGCCCTGCGAGGCCCCTGGGCCTGAGCCCTCGAAATGCACGGCTCTGCTCAGCCTCCAGGTCTCTGGTGTGTGGCATCAAAATCTGACTTGTGTCCCCAAAGTCATGCGCGCGCGGCAGGTCCCGTCCTGCCTTTGTTAAGGCGGTTCTGCGGTCTGTCGTCGTTTCCCACCATTATCCTTTAAGATCTTTCTGTCAAGTATGCATTTTATAAACAGTTATGGCATTATTACTGTGACTATTTTAAAGATCCTGTTTCGCCGCCTCGGTTTATAGCTTGTTTCCTGTTTCCTGCGTGTTTTGCCTCAGTGTGCTTATGGACTCTCCTCTCTCTCCCCAGCTTCCTGAATCACCTGCTTGTGAGCCCCGCACCCTGTTTCCAGCTCCGTCCTGAAATCCATAATTAGATGAAGGCATTTAAAAGGTGTTTTTCCAGATGATTTAATTCTTCTTTTTTTAAATTGAAGTACAGTCAGTTACAATGTGTCAGCTTCTGGTGTGCAGCACAGTGTCCCAGTCATACATATACATACGTATATTCATTTTCCTATTTTTTTCATGAAAGGTTATTATAAGATATTGAATATAATTCCCTGTGCTAAACAGAAGAAATTTGTTTCTATCTATTTTTATACATAGTGGTTAACATTTGCAAATCTCAAACTCCCAAATTTATCCCTTCCCTCCCCCTTTCCCCCCGTAACCATAAGATTGTTTACTGTGTCTGTGAGTCTGTTGCTGTTTTGTAGATAAGTTCATTTGTGGTCTCTTTTTCCTTTCCTTTTTTTTTTTTAGATTCCACATATGAGTGATATCATGTGGTATTTTTCTCTTTCTGGCTTAGTTCACTTAGAGTGATGATCAGTAGGTGCATCCATGTTGCTGCAAATGGCATTATTCTATTCTTCTTTATGGCTGAGTAGTATTCCACGGTATAAATAGACCACAGCTTCTTTATCCAGTCAGCTGTTGATGGACATTTAGGTTGTTTCCATGTCTTGGCTGTTGTAAATAGTGCTGCTATGAACATTGAGGTGCACAGAATTAGAGTTTCCTCTGGATATATGCCCAGGAGTGGGATTGCTGGATTACATGGTAAGTCTATTTTTAGTTTTTTGAGGAATCTCCATACTGTTTCCCATCATGGCTGCACAGATGATTTAATTTTTTTGGCCTAATCACTGTGGTTGATTTCCTCACTGGAGAGCATTGGTTATCTTTTAAAAATGCAACTAATTATTTCTCTTTTATTTTTCCTTAAATAAAATCAGAAAACAGACATTATTCAATGCTCTAACACCAATTAAAATAAATGTGCTCTAAAATGACTACTTACTAGTAGTTGGGGAGATTTGTGAGAGCCTGAAAGTCCAACTCCTAGAGAGATTATTAAATAAATTATTAAAGTTTATATTATAAAAGTTTTAAAGTAGATAAAATATGAGTTTAACAAAGAGCAGTTTGGCAATGTGTATGCTCCTTATTCCAGAAATCCCAGTTCTAAAAATCAGTCCCATGGAAATTATCAGAAATACGGTTAAGGCCTTACATCCAAGGATGCCTCCTGAGCGTGATTTATAAAGACAAAGCATTGGAAACAGTTCAAAGATTCATTGTATAATTAAATATTATTGACCCATAAAAGCACGTTTTTGAAGATTTATAACAGAAGTGCTCCCAATACAAGGTTGAACAAAAAGTATTCATGATATAAAAATGCACAGTTCGAGCCCGAGCTCCCTACGTACTCAGTAAATGGTAATTCTTGGTACAAAACCAAGTGTTTTATATACATGTGCTCATCTTGCTTAAACCGGGAGCTGCATTATCACGATATTCTTCTGGTTTTCATTTTTAATGTGTCGTAAATGGCGTGTACGTTTCTAGCGTGGGTCCAAGCACAGAACGTGTACAGGAAGAAATGCCATCTGTGTGATCAGCCCCAAGCAGACGGGGGAGCGGTCGGGGGAGAAGTGGGCGGCGGGGCCCGGGTGCCCGGGTGGAGAGGCTGGGGCCTCTGGGCTCAGCGCCCCGTCTCTATGTGAGCAGGTGGGTGATATGAGGAGAAACGAGGAAGGTTTAGAGGAAACGAGGTGTCAGAAAAGAGCCTGACTGTGCGGAGCCTTTCGGCCTGCGGGGCTTCGAGGCGGCTGGATACTGAAGCAGAGATCTGAAGGCTCCTTGCACTTAAGTTACCACCAAAGAGAAGTTTGAACAGCGATGCCAGCAAAACAGAAACAGATGGCTCGCATTTTCTTTGAAATATAGACAGATTGAGGAGGAAGAAGTTTGGCACAAAAATGTGGGGGGTTTGGCCAAGCTGAAGACATTTAAGAAATGGTGTGAAACCCGGGGGAAGCATTAAAGCCCTGGAACGCTCCCGGGTGAGGCGATGGGCACGCAGGCGACGCGGGGACGGGAGACAGGACGCGGCTCCCCCGCGGTCACAGCAAGCGTTTGCCCCGGGCACCTGGACACTGCTGGCCGGCGGTTCTGTCTGTGCCCCTGAAGTCGCTCCCCAGACTGGAGGACCCGTGTGACTGCGGCTTCCGAGCCCCTCGCGTCCCCATCCTGGGGGCCACAGCAGAGATGGTCTCCACATTTCAGGGGCTGAGCTTCCCCGGTACCGGTCTCCTCCTGTCCCCGGGACCCTGACACGTTTAGGCTGCCTTTTGAAGACAGCAAGAAACAGAAGAACCTTCCTTCCACCCCAACGCTCAGTAACAGACAGGAGGTAGGCGAGGGGTGGCAGACTTGACACCACAGTAACCCGCGGCCCCGACAGCAGAACACACGTTCTCCCCTCTGCGCAGGACGCCGTCCCGAATAGACAGGTGGCTAAGGCTCCGTAGATTTTAAAAGCTAGAAGCTATGTACCTTCCGCAGTCACAGGGGACGAAGTGAGATGTTAACAGCAGGAGGAAACCTGGGGAAGCGCAGGAGTGTGGAAGTTAAACAATATTCTCAATCCGTGGGGCAAAGAGAGCCCCGCGAGGGGGATCAGAACGTGCTCAGAGATGAAGGAAAATGAAAATGCCGCGTAGGACACCTTCCAGGGAGCTTGCGAGCAGGGCTCCTGGGGAAAGGTGTGCAGTCGGCCTGCAGGGCCCAGAGATCCTGCATCTGCAGGTTCAGCCAATCAAGGATCAAAAACATTCAGGAAAAATTCCGGAAACCTCCAAAAAGCAACAGTTGCATTTGCCACACGCTGGCAGCTCCTCACGCAGCATTTACGCTGCATCGGGTGTTGTAAGGTATCCAGAGATGATTTCACCATGCCAGCCCCCCCGCCCCCCACCGTGACGCTCCCGGTCCAGAAAGCCAACCCCGGTGACTGGCAGGGGCGCAGCCCACCTCTCCCTTCCCACACCCGAATTCCCACCCGTGCTTTAAGGTCGCACGCACAGAGTGGAGCCACGAAGCCTCACGCACCACCCTGGCCCCAGTGAGAGTGCCTCCCCGCTCGCACTCCGCCCCTCTAAGCGACCGGTCTGTGTCGCTTCCTGTCCCTTCCAGGGCCTGGGTGGCAGAGCTGTTCCTCAAAGTTCCCCGGTGGCTTTTGCTGAGATGTGTCCCAAATCGTGATAAAGATCCACAGGGCACTGGCTCAGGCCAGGGAGATGTCTGCGGGCGCGGCCACAGGGAGGACGGGCCCCGGCGAGCGCCAGGCGCTCCTCAGCCACAGCATCGCTGTCCGGAGACCGATGCACAGACAGCGCGCTGCGGGAAACGACTCAGGGGAGTCAAAATTTACGTCCCAAGGAAAACCGGCACACAGATGTTTGCAGGAGCTTATCCGTAAGCGACAAAACTTGGAAGCAACCAAGATGTCCTTCAGTAGATGACTAGACAAAGTACAGTGCAGCCAACGGACTCCAACTCAAGAATAAAAAGAAACAAGCTGCCAGGCCGGCGTGAGAGTGGAGCCTCAGGTGTGCGTGCGGCGCGCGAGCTCTGTCATGGGGGTGGAGAGTTCACAGAGCTCCCCGGAGGCGCGACGCTTCGGTTTGTTTTTCAGAGCGAGATCTAAGTGTGGTGAGACAAGGAAACTTTGGCGAGAAGGACCTTACTTAAAGAGAATATGTTTCTGAACTGTGGGCTCTGGGGATGGCGTGTCGGGGCAGGTTTCCGGAGAAAGCCCCCCGCGGGGCGGGGGGCCGTGAGTGCCGGGTAGGGGCCCCTGGGCACTCCCGTATTTCTGCTCCATCTTGCTGTGAACCTAAAACTGCCTCAAAAATAAAGTCTGTTGTTAGTGGAGGAGGGTGTAGCTCAGGGATAGAGTGTGTGCTTAGCCTGCATGAGGTCCTGGGTTCAAATAATGAATGTTAAAAAATAAATAAAATAAAATAGACCTAATTACCTCCCCCACCAAATAAATACATAAATAAAGTAGATCGCACAAGATAAAATAAATGTTCCAAAATTTTCTTTGATTAAAAAAAAGTATATTTTAAAAAGAGAGAGAGAATTCAAACATACAGAAAAGCTCAGGGAAAGGATTTTTTTAAAAAAAGCCTGGGGCCTTTCCCCAGAGGCCACAGACCGCCTGGTCGAGGCAGCTGAGGGACCGGAGTCCCGTGACTCTGGGGAGCGAGGCACCGGCCCCGCACGTTTCAGCCCGGAAGCTGAGCAGGAGCTCGGGTGCCCTCTCCGTGCCTCGGTCTCCCTCTGCCTGGCAGCATTTATCTGGCTCATACCGAGTTACAGCCACCCAGTAACTGGGCTTAATTCAATATTTTGATGTTTTCTAAACATGCAAAACATGTTGTAACACCGAAGAGGCATGACTCAGTGGGTGCCCCGAGGCCGCGGGCGGACTTGTGCAGGGAACACTGGTCTGGAGAAGGCGGCAGGCGTGGGCGGGCCGGCAGGTGAACGCTAGTCCCTGCGCTTTGTGACAGCTCCATTTAGTTGACAGAGCGCCCTGGGGCTGGAGGACAATGACAGCGAGCCCCCCAGCTTCTGTGCGAGAGGGTTCGCGGCGACAGCAACAGGCAGAAGCGACGTCTGCACTTTGCGAGTGGAGCCCCGCTCCCTGCAGGACAGCGCCCACGCTGAGCCTTCGGCCGCCCCTCTCCCCACCCGAGTTGCAGACACGACCACCAGATTTCCCCCGATCCTCTCCACTTCCTTCTAAGGTTACCCGTGTGGAGGGACAGGGTCTCCTGCGGCTGCGGTGGACCCTGTGGGGGGACCGCCAGGCGTCTGGGGCCTCACTCCGCTGCTGGGCAGCAGACCCTCTGCCTGAACCGTGACCCCCAGTCCAGGAAGAACACTGACTCCTCCCATGAGGTTGTCGCCTCCACTTACCACCCCACCGTAGCCTCTCCAGCGTCTTCACCCCGTCTCTCCCAGCTCCTTCCTTCCTGGCTGGAGACGTTCTCAAGCCTCTTGTCAGAGCAGTTTTGTTTTTGGCTTTCTTCTTGAGACCCTGCCCACTGCCCTCGTCCACAGTCAGGCGTCCAGCAGCCTGACGCACAGTCTCAAGGCTCAAGCATCCTTTTTTGTTGGTAAACCACTTTTCTGAGATCTAATTTACATACTGTGCAATTCACTCATTTCAAGAGTGCAACTTCAGTGGTTTTTCGTATATTCACAGATACACAATTTTAGAACATTTTCAGCACCTCAAGGGGACCCCCGTACCCGTGGTTGCAGCCCTTCGACCCCCACGTCTCCGCGGCAGCCACAGCAGCCTGTTTGTCTCTGTGGGTTTCTGCGTCTGCACGTTTCCCCGTTCTGCCTTCCGTATGGATGAATCACGCGGTACAGTGGTGTCTGGTGACCGGCTTCTTTATTCGGCATAATGTTCCTGAGGTTCACCACGTGCAGAATGTCCCAGCACTTTATTCCTTTGCTCCGTCCCGGAAACATGCCCGAGCTTCTTAGCTCCACCAGTTGGTGGACGTTCTCGATTATTTCCGCCTCTTGGCCGTTCTGAATAACGCTGCTATGAACGCACACGTGCAAGTTTTGTGTGGGTGTGTGTTTTCATTCCTCTTGGGTGTGCACCGAGGAGTGGGCTCCCCAGGGCCATAGGTAACCCCACTTTTAACCTCTTGAGGAAAGGCCAGACTGCTTCCCAAAGGGGCCGTGTTTTGCATTCCCTCCCGCGGTGCACTGAGGGCTCTGACTGGCCACCTCCTCGTCCTGATCCCGGGATGTGAAGTCACCTCCCGTTACGGTTTTGATTTCCATTTCTCTGACGACTGACAGGTCCAAGCACCCTTCGTGTGCTTCCTGGCCGTTTGTACGTCCTCCTTACAGAAGTGTCTGTCCAGACCTTCAGCCCGTTTTTCGCTGGGCTGCCTTCTTTCTACTGAGTGGCGAGTGCTCTTTGGGCAACCAGGGCGTCACCTGCCATCAGACGTGGGTTTGCGGGCGCCTTCTCCCGTTCCGCGTGCTGCCGTTCCACTTTCCTCATGGCGTCCTTTGAAGCACACGTTCTGACGCTGATGAAGTCGACTGTCTCGGCTTCCTGTCGACATTCATGCTTTTCCGCGTTGCACGTAAGAACCCTTTCCAAGTACAAGGCAATGGATGCTTGTCCTGATGTTTCCTTCTGAGATCTGTGTGCTTCAGCTGCTGCACCTGGGCTGTTAATCCACTTTGAGTTACCTTTTGCACGTGGTCTGAAGCATGGGTCTGACTTCATCCTTTGCTTCGGCTATTCCCTTGTCCAGAGCCATTTGTTTGAAAGGTGACCTTTCTCTCATTGAATGGTCTTGAAGCAGGTGTCAGGAACTTGCTGACCACAGGTGTGTGGGTTTACTTCCGGACTCTCGGTCCTAGTACGTCCACCTGTGTGTCTGTCCTTGTGCCGGCGTGAGGGTGTCTTGGTTCTGTCGGCTTTAAGAGAGTCTTGAAATCAGCAAGCGTGGGTCTTCCTACTTCACTCCTCTTTTTCAGGATTTTTGACCATTCTTGGTTCTTTGACACCCAATGTAACTTTTACAATCACCTCACTGATTTCTGCAAAGAAGGCAGCTGGGGTTCTGATGGGGGTTGTGTATCTGAGGATGCGTGTGTGGAACATCGCCACCTGAACAGTGCTAAGTCCTACATTGCATGCACATGAGGGGTTTTTTTAGATTTTCTTTAATTCTTCCAGCAACGTTTTGAAGATTTCAGTGTATAAGCTTATTACACGTTTTGTTAAATTTATTCTTAAGTATTTTACCCTTTTTTTTTTTGGAGAGGGTAACTAATTAAAATTAAAAAAAAATTTTATTGGAGGTACTGGGGATTGAACGCAGGGCCCGCCAGCACGCTAAGCCCGTGGTCTATGCTGAGCAGCCCCCTCCCCACCAGTGTTTTTCTCTTTTTGATGCTAACGTGAACGCCGTGTTCTTTGTTTCGTTTTCAGGTTGCTCACTGCAAATGTGTAGAAATACAGTGGAGTTTTGTGTCTTGATGTCACATCACACAATCTTGCTGAATTCATTTGTTTTTTCACTCTTAGTCGTTTTTTAGTGTATTTGTGGGATTAATGATGAAAATTGAACAGAAATGTCTGAACCAACTTTGTCAGAACTTTAAAAGATAGTCAGAAGTTCACAGCCACCAGGCGAACACTGAATCAAGAGAAAGGCAACGCAGAAGCAGCCGAGCGCAGGCGGGAAGTGAGGACTGAGGCAGAGCTGCGGGCAGGCCGGCTGGGCGCCCGGGGAGCCCCAGGGCGTGAGCGATCCGCACAACCTGGGAGAGGCCCCCTTTCTCGCTTTCGTTTTCTTTTTTCTTTTTTGGCTTCAGATGTTCAAAGAAATATCTGTGAAAACACTAGGTGACCACAAACTAAAGGAGCAGAGACTTCAGAGACTACAGATGGCAAAGAATACAGGCTGTAAGAATAGTTTAGAAGATCAGTAACCCTAAGGAAAGCAAAGAAACTAACCCTAACTGAAGTAGGAGAAATCTGACATCCAGAGCCGACGCATTGCCATATTCACAGTGCCCATTTTCAACCAAAGGGCATGACGTATGCAGAGAGACAATAAAACAGGAGGCCCGCTCACAGGACAGAGGGGCAGAAATGTGTCTGCTGGACGCACAGACACTGGACGTTCCAGGCAGACGCCGTAAATCGCCTGCTCTAAGTAGGCACTCAGG
Source organism: Camelus ferus (assembly GCF_009834535.1). NCBI lineage: Eukaryota > Metazoa > Chordata > Mammalia > Artiodactyla > Camelidae > Camelus > Camelus ferus. The sequence goes on from NC_045715.1 coordinate 1,074,944, forward strand.
AAGCACAGGCAGGGCTAGGGAACGCCGGAGAACAGCGTCCACAAACACAGACCGTTCAGAACGAGGGTTACGAGAAAGTAACCAAGCAAATTCTGGTGCAAAGAGGAAAATGACTGAAATGAAAAGTCCATACAAGGTTTCAGAAGTGCCTTTGAGCAGCAGAGGAAATAAACGCATTTAAAGACGGTTGAAACGGTCCAGTCTGAAGGGCAGGATGGAAGAAGAATGAAGGAACCGGACAGAGCCAGAGACCTGTGGGGCCCCGTCCAGCACGCCAGAACGGGCGTCCCAGGAGCAGGCAGAGAAAGGGGCTGAGGGAACCCCCAAAGGCACAGAGCCTGAGGGATGTGGGGCAGGTGGCAGGGGAGGAGCCCCAGGAGCCGCACCCGCCGGGACACAGTTGCACAGGCAGCATCTGTCTGGCGTCCCTGTTACCGGGCTCTAGGCCCTGCTGAAGGGGAAGGTTTGGACGGCCCCTGACAACAGGACTGCCTTGGGCAGGTGCTCGAAGAAGGCACCTCTAGTCGTGTGGACTCCTCTTCCGAGCAGTAGCGAGCCGTCCAGCCCTGCCGTCGGAGGGAACTAAACGGCACCGAGTCCTCTGACCACCAGCTCTGACTTCCTCTGACTGGCTTTTCAGAAACATGCTTGACAACAGTGGCAGGAATGCCAAGCCGCTCCCACTGGTAGAACATCCCTTCATTTTAGACTCTGTGGGTCTATAGTCTGCCCCTGAACTGAAAGGCAACGTTCTTCAAAACCACATCAGTGTTTTCAGAGCTGCGCCCACGAGAGCACCGGGAGGGGCCCTGGACACTCGCAGACGCACCACCTGCCCTCCTGCTCGGGCCACACGCTTCTGCCACTGGAGTCCTGCTTGACAGAAATTGGTTTCTGAAGTTAGTATAGACAATTTTTACCAATCCGGAAGACTCCTCCAGCAGACTTGCGACCACAGGGCAAGTCTGAGTGGGTGTCAGACACACCACTCACGCCCTCGGACCGCCCCAGGGGATTTTGCTCTCATCTTTTTGGAAAACAAACAAACAAAACCGAAACCCTGCTACGGACTTTCTCAAAGAGCTCCGAGTTCTAACCTGCCCCCCAACCACACCCACCCTTCACTTAGAAAATGCGTGGTATTTCTCAGGAGCGGAATCGTGCTGCCCTGAGGGGCCCCAGGGGAGAAGTGGCCACGTCCCCCTGTGGTCAGGTCACGTGGGCCACTCTAGACCAGGAGCTGGCCCCGAGGTGAGGTGCCCGGGGCCTCTCCTGGTCTGCGCCTGTCCTCATCTCGGGGGTGCCAGGGGAAGGTCGGGGCCAAGCCTGCCTCCCACAGCCCCACCCTCCCCGGGCACCTCCACTGCGCCTCCCCGCTCTGCGCCTGAGCCTCTCTGGACAAAACACCCTTGGCCCTCTTAAAACCTCTAGCCTGACCCCCACCCCAGCCCGTCTGCAGATTTACCGGGGGAGGAATTCCGCAACAGCTCCTAAAAGCAGAAACCACCAACCTTCTTCTCAAACAAGAGACAATACATTCTGTAGGATTAGGGATGGAACTAGAGAAAGTGAAGTGTGGGTGGGGGACCGGGTACCCAGGTAAGTGCTCTGCAGAGCTGGGGACCTCGTCTCACCTGGGAGGCGGGTGGCACCTGTCAGGACTGTTCAGACCCTGTTGCCCTGAAATCTGGTTGTGCAAAAAGCTGATTAAAATACCAAGGCTGTGGAGGAGGGGAGACGTCCTTTGCTAAAAGCAGACGCCGTCCCATTTGCTGCCCTGGGATTGGCTGCAGGGCCCTGCTCCACGTTGGGAAGGTGGTGGGAAGGACCACCGTGGCTTCCCTGAAGTTCTGGTGTTCAGGGGTCACTTGAGCTTTGAAAACACACAGATTTCTTCTGAAGTCAAACCCTCGGAGGAGGGCGGGTCTCTACCACTGTTTTCAAAAGGTTGGGAGGGAGAAACGCTGTCTTCGGGTAAGGATTCCAGTCAGTCTGGTTCCAGACCAGCGATGTTTGTGTAAGCATCTGAGGGTCAGATGGCTGGTGGGGCGCCCGCCTCCCTCACAGCCTTCTGATGTCGCCGCGCCCCCCACTAACCATGCCGCGGAATGTTCTAGCGTAAACTCCACGATGAAACCCAAACAAGCAGTGACTGGGTCTACAGACCGGAACATGGGGCCAAGAACGCGAAGGCGAGCTGGTTCTCAGTAGTCCGCGCGTTACCCAGACCCCGCGGCTGCGGGGGAGGAGGGGCGGGGCGGGGACACCGGGACACTGCGGCCCAGACGCGTCTGCGGCCGTGGCCGCTGACCTCGAATCTCTCCCAGCCAGTGCGGCTTGTCCCCTGGTTGGTGCGGCTTAAGCTCAGCTCCTGGGAGTCCCGGGAGACAGCGGTTCTGCAGCCCCGACGTTAACCCCAAGTTCGCCCCAGCCTTGCCTCACACGGCCCCCACTGCGAGCTCTCTCTGAAACGCGGGGAAGTGCGTAGACAACTCCTCTCCGCTGCAGGCGCGATTTCCGGCCGTGGAAGTAAGCACAAGCTGAGTCAGAACAACCACATGCAGATCTGAAGCAAGGGCGGCAGTCTCCCGTCTCCCTGCGCGCCTTAATTTCATGGAAACGTGTGCAGCAGAGGGAGGTGCGTTCCGCGCCACCTTGATCGCCCATTCTCTGGGGTTAGGGACGTGGTAAACAGGCGAGAGATGGCCTGGAAGGGTGGGGCTTTGGAGTAAAACTCAACCGAGTTGGCGCTGTGCCGAAGACGCCGCCTGCTGGAAAACGTCACTGAAGGAAAGAAAGCCTTGAGCTTTGCCACTCTGCACATCAAGCGGAACAAGCCGAGGGGAGACCCAAATGTGGGGAAGGAGACTTGGGACTAGAAGGACCACCGGCTCCCTGGGCCCCAAACCCCAGGTCCCGACTGAGCCCACGGTGCCAGCCCCTCAGTCCTCGCCTTCAGCTGCTGCTTCAAAGGCTAAGTTTTCCTTAAAACAGTGCTCCGGGCCAAAAGGAGCAGCCAGAAAACTAGAGCACTGTGAGTCACATATTTATTTTTTCCAACCAGACCGTCTTGGGTACTTTTCTCCTCCACTAACCAGACCAACTTGCAAACCTAGACTCTGCAAGAGGGAAGCAACACTTTCAAATTTCTATGAGGCACCCGTTCTATCAAAAGCGTTATTTCAGATGCTATTTTTTTTACCTAGATTTTCATTTTTATACGTTTTTTATCATTTCATTTTAGAACTACTTCAGATTTACGAAAAAGTCACAGAGACCAGATGAAGAATCTCTGTGTGTCCGTCCTCCAGCTTTTCCAAGCATTAGAACCTTCCCCAACCTCAGCACTGCGGGCAAAGCCAGCAAGCTGTCTAGTCTGTAGACCATGGGCACACTCTGCCCTTTCCTGGCCCAGGACCCATCCCGGGTGACACCTGCCCTGAGGGACCCCATCTGTGGAGTCCCGGGAGATGCCTTGGCCTCTGCCTTTACTGACAAGGATGCTTGTGAGGTTCTGGGGGGAAGGCTCCTGACCTGAGTTTATCTTCTGCTTCGTGGGTCATGTCAGGAGAAGATGTGGTTCTAACAAGTCACGTTTGCAGACAGCACACACCTGGGGGTGAGCCGGGGCCCGGAACACAGTCCTGGGACACACTGCAGGGACCGGCACAGTCGTGGTCGCTGACACCCGGGTCAGACTCGGCAGACCCCGCCTGCCCCTCCACTGGGTCTCCCTCGCTCACTCCCTCTCGTCCCCGACTCCCTCCTGAGGATGCCTCCCTGGCTCGAAAGAAAGAAAGAGAGAAAGAGGGAGAGAAAGAGTGTGAAGGAGAGAGAGAGAAAGCAAGCGGGGTCTCTGCTCCCAGCTACGCACCGTCTGCCCCCACCTTGCCCGGAGGTCGTCTGGCTCTGCTCAGCGGTCCCCACCCACCCACCCTGTCACTGAGCCCCAGGGACTGTCCTCTGGTCTCTGAGGGCCCTTCACAACCTCCGCAGGCTCCTCTCCTCCGCCTTGTCTCTAAATGTCCTTCTCTGGGGAAGGAGCCTCCTCGTGGCTTCTACGTGTGTCCTCCAGGGGTGGGGGGTCTCCTCTGCCCCCCACAAGGAGGTGTCCTCACAGGACACTGGCAGCCCCTGCAGTTTCCAGTCTTGGCACTTCCCTCCCCTCTGCCACGACGTGCCGGGTCGCAGGGGCTTCCTACACTACCCTCTGTCTTTACTTCCAGCAGCTTCTCACCTTGTTCAGACACTGGCCTCTTTTCTGTCTCATCATCACCTTGAGATTCGGGATGAAGATACAGAGGGAGAAGAAAGAGGAGGGGCAGCCAAGGAGGAGAAATGGGGGAGGGAGGGAGGGAGGGAGGCTCCAGCGATGGATTTGTTTTAAGACTTTACTTTTAAGGGCAGTTTCAGGTTCGCAGCAGAAAGGGGTTCTGTGTTAGAAGCTCATTTAGAGATTCCAAGGAGCTGTGTTACGGTGCTTGAAATGCTTTCATGGGCTCAAAATAGAGTTAAATTAATCAGAAGAAAGATTTGTTCCTTAAAGAAATAACTGCTAGAAATAGCTCTGTGTTTTGCAATTCTTACCCGTGTTTAACAGCAGTTTGAGTTACTCTTTTACCCTAGTGAGTCATTGTGCAAGAGGGAAAAAGGAAATGGAGCAGAGAGCCTTCAAACTCGGTCTTCAAACTGGGGAAGCGGGAGCGAGTTCATCACCAGAGGCTTTTCCAGGTGGGGGTGAAGGAGAGTCAGGGCAGGGGAGGTGATCTGGGGTCCGTCCTCAGCCTGTTGTAGGGCGAGTACAAGAGGGTGGTGGGGAAAGGCGGGCGGCGGAGAGCGGGAGGCCGCAAGGCTGGGGCACCGTCCTTGAGGACGGCCGATGCCTCCAGGGCGGGAACATTCCAGTTCATCCCCAACAGCGAAGGCTCACGGCCACGCAGCCTCCTCACTGCTAACTGCTGTCTGTGTCCACTCAGCAGGCCTTGCTCTGTGCAGACGGGGCCTCCGGGCTCTGCAGGCTCCGGCCGACTGCCGGCCAGTGCGGGGCCGTATGTGAGCCGGGGCGTGGGTGCTGCGGGGGCCACCCGTCACCCCCACCAGGAGCAGCGACCCTTCTAACTGGGGTTCGTCCCAGCGGAGGACAAGCTGCGGTTCCCCTTGGACGTAGGACTCACTCAGGATATTTAACTGGACCTTAAATAGGCGATTCTGGAGGAGGTGCTGCGTTTATTAGGGCCCTTCCATCCTCGTAAATCTCATGGGGCTCACGCGGCGCAGTCCCAGGTGGCCACCTCCCCAAGCCCCACTCGGCAGTCAACAGAGTCCGAGTGCTTTTTTTCATATGTAAGAAGCTAATGGATTTGGCCAAGTTACCCATTAAGGGGCCAAGTGTGAACTCTGTTTACTTCTGCAGGGAAGGGCCGGGGCACTTGCCCTGGGGCGCGGTCAGCTTGCCCAGCCGGGTTGTGGCTATCTGCTGTTGAGTGGGTGTAGCCCTCTGTTTGACTGAGGGAACCATCACTGATCCAGGTGTGAGACAGATGGTCCCCTCAGACCCACGACTGGCCACACCCAACTGCGGGCAGCCACCCGGCCCCCGGCGGACAGTCGGAGGAGGACGCAGTCAGGCAGGGGGTGCTGACCGGGGCGGGGCTCCTCTGAAAAGCGAATGCTGTGTCCGGACCTTGGGGCCTCTTCCCAGCCCTGAGCCATCGCCCCCATTCGCCTCAGGTTGTCCCAAGTTTCCGGAGTCCTCCCTCCTTTCAGGCACTTTCCCCAGACCCCTGGGTCCCACCTCAGGGCCCATTTCATTTTGCTTTGACTCCTGCTCCGACCCGCACACACCCAGAGCTACAATTTGTGAATTTATTGCACCGAAAACATGCAGACAGAAGGAACAAGGCCTCTCAGGAAAGCCGGGGCGCTTTGCTCCGCCTTCACACGCGTGCGCAGATGCTGTGGACAGCGTCCTCCTGGAAGTGAGTGGATGTGGTGGCAGCAAAATGAAAACCCAGTCGGTTAATTCTGGTCGCCTGAAGTGAGCATAGTTCGCCCCATTGTCCTAGTTTATTCTAGTTTCTTTTCTTGTAAATAATGTACTTTTCTCTTGAACAACTTTCCCTCGGTGATTTGCTCAGTTCCTTTAGAAATGTGAAGTTTAAGGCCACTCAGCAGAGGGACTTCCAGCTTTCTGCCCGTTTTGATGAGACCAGAGCCCAGCCCACAGTCGTCAGAACTCGCCCTGCAAAGACCCCTAGTCCTCAGGGACCCGACACCTTTGCGCCATCCCTGGGCGTCAGCAGTCCACGTACTCCACACGCGGCAGAGAAGGTTCTGGGCGTCCTGGGCCCCAGGGAGCAGGCCAGGCGCTGCCTCGGGAGGTGGCCTCCCCTCCCCCGCTGTGTGAGGGCTGGTGTTCATTTACTGTTGCTACCGTCACAAAACCCCAAACCCAAGGGGCTCCAAACAACACAAATGCGGTATCTTACAGCTCAGGCAGGTCACAGGTCCAGATGGTGTCACTGGGCCAAAATCACGGTGTCACAGGGCTGGGTTCCCTGAGGAGGCTGCAGGAGACCCAGCCCCAGCCTCTCCAGCTCCAAGCGGCGCCCAGTCCCTGGCTTGCGGCCCCTTTTCTTCAAAGCCAGTGACAGCATCATCTGTCTCTTAACCACAGCCAGGAAGGGTCTGCACAGTTAGGGACGCCAGTGCACGCTGTGGGCCCACCTGGATGCGCCCGCAGCACCTCCCATCTGAAGCTCCTTCATCCCATCTGCAAATCCCCTCGGCCGCATAAAGCAGCATTCACAGGCTCACGGGGCCGGTGCGCGCGTCTTCGAGGTCGGCTGCCCGACCTGGAGGAGGGAGTGGGCGGGTGGGCATCTTCCGAGGCAGCCACCTGCGGCCAGCCCCGGGGTCCCCCGCTTTTCCCTGGACCTGGTCCACACCCGTCCTCGGCCCCGAGGCTCACTGCTCGCGGCTACCATGGGCCACTCTCTTCTTCAAAAACCCATTTGCCTTCCAGGTGTGATTTTCTTTCCACTGGGTGCTGCAGGGCCAGTCTTTCCAAGTCTGCCGTGTCCCCAGACCAGAGCTCTCAGCTGCCCGGCCCGGGCATCACGGCTGATGCCGTGGGACCGGCTCTCCTGAGTAGGTGCTCTGTCCCCTCCGCACGCCCTGCTCCGGGGCCCCCACCAGCTAACCAGTGTGGGTCTAAGACGCTTGCTTTGAATCTCAGAAACGTCGGGGTGTCTTCCTCCCCGTGACGTTCAGAGCGCGCTGACTGCTTAACGCACGGCTGCAGTCATTACGACTCCCGTGATGATGATGAGAGTCTGGGTTTCAGGGACCACGTGGCGTCGGCGTCGTCTGGGAGCCAGGCCAGGTGGAGGGCCGCGTTACGTGTCTGGGGCAGGCGTCGTGCCACGTGGACAGCGTCGTGGGCAAGGTTCCGCTTGCAGCTGCAGGCAGCGTCCAGGGTCTTACTCCTTGTCCTGGTTCCTCGTGAAATGACCCCAGAGTGACGGCCTCCCCCCGACCCCCTCTAGGGAAATGCTTTCCGAGCTCCCTCCACAGGAGTGACTGAGACAGAGTAGCTGTCCTCACATCCCTGAGCCTGGGGCGAAGGCCCGAGGCCGCCCCCCCACCCCGCCCCAAAGGTCGGGCCACCTCCTGGGCAGCCCCACGAGGGGACGGAACGCCCGCACCTTCGGAACAGCCGCATCCCGGCAGGAGGCTGTCCCCCAGGCCTCTCCTAGGAGGCCGGCCTCCCACAGTGGGGTCCACGTCTAGCCGGTGTGTCCCTCGTGGGGTCAGCCCCACGCCCCCCTCCCACATGGCCTCTTCCAAGTCTCACTCACTGTGTCTGACTCGCAACTTCTCCCTTCATTTGTCAGCTCGAGGCGCTTTCTGTGAACTGACATTTTCAAGAACCCGGCAAGAAAATTTACTCCCTCCCTTTTCTACAACTTGGTGCATTTAGACGTTTTTTTCCCCTCTTGAAACTTCAGCCTCCACCCACGCTCTCCTGAGAACCCATTATGGGCTTGACATGAAAAATACACGTCAGCTAAAGCTTGTGAAATCATACTGTATTTATGGTTTTGTCTTTGATTTACTTAACCATTAGGCCACGTAAAGCTGTCACAGGCTCACCACCTGTCTTGTAAAAACGTTTCACTCGCAAGTTTACGTTGGCCTGGGACGATTCTCCTGCCCCTACAGGACGGATGTTTCACGAGCTTCACATTCTGCCCTGAACATCCCCGCTCCGCGCCCTCACTTCCGCGTGTGGGCCCGACTCGGCGAGTGTGCCTCGGCGTCCTCCGGCTCCTGCCTCCCGGGGCCGGCGCGGCCCTCACCCAGCTGCTCGCCCCGCAAGTGTGTGACAGGTGGGGTGTCTGCGGAAGCCGATCAGTGAGGTGAGCCCCCCAGAGACAGACCCGTGTGCCTGGTTCTACGTCGCACCGCACGGCCCACAGAGGACACACCCACTGCAGACTTTCCTGGACTCTTTTTCAGGGTATTCGTGGCACTTTGCCCTCAGTGCAAATCCCCGGTGACGGTGTACCTGGCGACGGTGGCACCTGAGTTCACGTGGGGGATTTGCCATTGAAGAGGTGTTTCTGTAGGGGCCGGGGCCAGCCAAGCTATGGGGTCCGCTTGGGGTTTCCAGTTCATGAGCTGGTCCTGTGAGGTGAGGGAGTGGGAACCAGATCTAACGAGGCTAAATGATGTGCCAAGAACACAGCGAAATAATCCCAGCCAGGGCCAGGAGGGGCTCCTCTCCACCGCAGGCGTGGCCCCAGGGCCTGCCGGGCCTCCCGACCCAGCGCCTCCAGCGCGGGCTGGACCCAGAGGGCACTTCTAGGTGTGAGAGTCCCACAGGGCCCCAGACCAGCCTTTCATGTTGGAGGGGACGCCAGCTGCACACCCGACGCAGAACCTGGGCTGCGCTGGCCGTGTGCACCCGGCCTCCTTCCAGAGGGGGCGGGGGGATGGAGGAGTGAGTGAAATTCAAACGGAGGCTTTCGGACTTCCCTGAGTCAAAGCCCGTCCCACCGCTCAGCGTCCCACAGTGAAGTGCTGAGAGTCAGACCGCCGTCCGGAACCCTCAACCGCGGAATCACTTCCTCGCTCTGCGCTCCCAGGGCTCCGCCGGGCCCCCTGGGGCCCCCATCCCCCTGCGCTGTGACCACAGCCCCCCGCCTGTCCTACCCACTGGCCGGGCCAGGGGCCAGGAAGGCTGAACCCCCCGGGAGCGCAGCGGGCTTAGCCCATGGAAGACGCACAGTCAGCAGCCATTCCGCGACGAAGGGGTGAGGTGACAACCGATCTAATTTGTGAGGAGACACAGCGTGGTCTCGGGTAAACCATTGAAGACATTTGAACCAGGTTCCGTTTCTTCACTTGTGCAGTGAATGCTGTTTGGTCCAGTCAAGTAACCGTTGAGTTCCTCTCCAGGTGTAAGACCTGTACTGGCAAACGCTACACAAATAATACGTACACGTTAAGAGCTTAAAATCATGGACTCGTGTGCACAATAAAGGAGAACAAGAAGTTAATCGACCTTTTCCTGATGCAGAGTCTAAGGCAACAGCTACTGCTGCTAACTTAACACTGAAATGTAAATGTCAGCACAGGGACGGCGTTAGCCGCAAACTGGAAAGTGGAAACTCACATGCCATTTCCCAAAACTCCCTGAAGCCGGAGAGGCGTGACTCACGCAAGGAGCGCGGCCGGCCCTGCGCGGGCGGGGCGGGGCTCGCTGACGGGCGCGCCCGCTGCCCCCGTGAAGCGGGCGCTGGTGTGACGTGCGGGCAGGCGTGAGCTGCCACGCTTTAGAGAAAGCGGATTTCTCAGATGAACAGCGCCCTTCTCGTGGTAACCCCCAAAACGGATTTGTTCTTCCCGCTCTAAATGTGAAGGAATTCTGAGTGGAGTTTCCTGGGGAGATCCAGGCCAGCCGACCACACAAACTACCCCGACGCGGCGAGGGTCAGTGTGGGTTTTGTGAGCCTGTGACTGAAGCAGGGTGAGGCTCAGCCCTGGCACGTGCAGGTGGACTGCACCCCGTCACACACGCATCCTGATGGAGAACTCCTGGAACGCTCGCCGAAGTTCAAAGGCCTTCAGATTTTTACCCACAAAGCAAAGCCAGACGGTGTCTAACTGGTGGGGGAGGGGTTCCTCCCTGGGCCCTCCCTGCGACTGGGGGGTCACGCGGGAGGTGGGGTGTCTCCAAGGGGATTTCTGAGCTTCCAGAGCAGGAGGCCTGCGCCCCGGACGGGCTCTCCCTGGCTTGATGGAAAAGCGGAAGATGGGAGCCCCCGTCCCAGTGGGCCGCTTACCAGCGACTCTGTCTTTGAATGAGGAACTTAGAGTCTATTTTGGGCCACAACTGTTCAATGTTCTAAACTTTGCAACGTTCAATTAACATCTATTTCCTCTTAATCAAATCGATATGCACCCTTACTGTGACTTTAATTCTTCCCGGGATATGTTAGGACGCTTGCTTGCTTTCTGAGATGGTTTTGCTTGTTCTTTTCTGCTCAGTTAATTTTTACTTTAAAAAAAAAAGTGGAGGGAAAAAGTTACAGATTAGGGTCCCGTTCCTCCCACAACACGTTGTCTTTCAAGATAACAATGAACTAGGGGTCAGGGGTACAGCTCAGTGGTAGAGCGCATGCTTGGTGTGTGTGAGGTCCCGGGTTCAATGCCCAGTGCCTCCACCAAAAAGAGGTAACAATCAAGTAACACGCACTTAGCGCGTAACGAGCAGCGATGACGCGCAGTCTGCCCGGCTCCATCCATCGTCACCTTGCTGAGTCCTCATAACAACCCGGAGGTCAATGCCTCATCTCTGTTTTCCCTCTTTTCAGCCATCTCCTTGCAGTCACGTGGGCCATGCTCTGTGGTGCCCACCGGGCGTCAGAGCCCCCGGGAACGGGAGACGCGTGGTGGGCCCCGCGGCCTCACCCGGGCAGCCCCGCACCTCGGATTGCATTCGGTGTGATGCTATTTGGTTGACGACTTCTGCATCTCTGTTCATCAAGACATCAGCCTGTAACTTCCCTTTTCTGTAGTGTCTCTGGTTTTGGTATCAGGGCAATGCTGGCCTTGTGAAGTGAGTTTGGGGGTGTTCCTCCCTCTTCAACGTCCTGTGATAGTTTGAGAAGGACAGACAGTGGCTCTTCTTTACGTGTTCGGCAAGATTCACCTGTGGTGCGTCCTGGTCCCGGGCATCTGCTGCTGGAGGTGTTTAAACTGCTGACCCAGTTGCAGTGCTAGGAACCAGTGAGCGCAGATTTTGTACTTCTTCCTGATCGAGGCTTGGAATATTGTGTTTCTCTAGGATTGCATTCATTTTTTTTCTAGATTGCTCAATTTGCTGCACATGGGAGCCTCCAGGATTTTTGTTCAAAGGGAACTTGAAACCTCGGGCACCAGAACAGCAGTTTCTGCTGACAGCCTTCTGCAAGGAGGGTCACGAGGAGTGATTTTCCAGGCCCGCCGCAAGCAGGAGTGAACATGATGGGAAGCAAATGTGACACCCGTGGTCTGTTCACTCCCTTTATTCATGCTCTGTCTTCTGTCTTTAGACTAATTTCCACGTCAGGAGCATCGGAGGCAGTGGTTGTGCTGGGGTTTAATCAAGTGTATGTGCGTGTGTGTGCGCACATGTGTGTGCACATATGTGTGCGTGTGTGCATGCGTGTGTGTATGTGCATGTGTGTGTGTGCGTGGCTCCCTAATGCTGAGCTGAGTTTAATCACATAATTAATAAGCTTCCCCACGGCTGAACACTGAACGGTCACCAACGCTCCATCTTGGAACGTGTCCCTCGGGCCACAGCCACAGACCATCCTGTGGGAGAGCCCAGCTCCCGGGACAGACGTACTCTGTGACCGTGGACAAGGTGCTCACCTTCCTGCGCGCTCTCTCCCTCACGTGGGTACGCGGGGGAGCCCAGGCCACGGGAATGGGCTCCGTAGGAGCGTAAAAGCCTAGGTGTTTCCTACCTGGTCGTGTCACTAGTCTCCTTATTTAGAGCTTTCACTGTAACACAGCAAAGTTCAGGCTTCACTCCCCACCCCCTCTGCCTCTCGGGCAGCAGCCTTAGGGACCCCCAGGCAGAGCTCTCACCACCCAAAACACAGAGTCCAGCTGCCAGGGGCAGAAGCCTGGGGACAAAGGGGAGGTCACTGGGGTCACAAGTGGTGGCAGGAGCTGGGGCTCTGGGAGAGGCCTGCAGGGGTGGGGAGGTGACACATGGTGAGAGCAGCCATCTCAGTCATACACCCCGAGCCCCAGGTGACTATAACCTGCAAACCTCACTGGTGAATCTGGGGCTCCATTGTGCAGGGAATTTGGGAGTAACCTGATGGAAATTCCAATCAGATGAGTGAGATGCTTTCCCACAGGACCCTAGATTCTTAAGTCCTAACCATGAATTTGCACTGAAGAAGCCATGGTCCAGAGACGGGTGACGTGGCCACAGCCAGGAAGCAGGCACCACGACGCAGGACATGCACAGGGTCCTCTGAGCCCCTGTGGGGGGACGGGTGGGAGGGGGGTGCTGGAAGAGCCCCCACCAGCTCTGACCTTGCTCAGCTGAGCCCGGGAGCTTGCCCGAGGGCGTGCCCAGACCTGCCTCCGTGAGGCGTCCGCTCTTCTCGGCCGGCGGTGCTGGGAGCATCGCTCCCACTTACAGATGAGCAGGGTGATTCCAGGAGGCCCCTGCCCCACCAGGGTCACTTTCCTGCTGGACCCTGGACACCAGGAGTGCAAGGTGCCCCAGGGCCACCACTCCCACCGCGAACACCGTGGACACCGCAGGGTCAGCCAGAACACGAGGCCCAAGCAGACGGTTGAAGGCACCGGGGCCGGGGCCTGCCGCAGAGCCCTCCTCTCCTGCTCCACCTGCCGCTGTGGCCGGGGCTGGGGGGGAAGAGGGTTCCGCCAGTCCCTGGACACGGGCTTGCCCTGCGTGGTGCTTCATGCAGAACGCAGTGACTTGTCCTTCACTTCTGAGCAGACGTCCAGGCATCCCCGACCCCGGTGGTCCCACTGAAGCATCGGCCGGCCCTGCAGGATGTCCCCCCACTCCCCACAGGGTCTCATCACAGCCCACAGAGCGTTAACCACACTCATGTTCCATCCAGTCGACGTGAGCTCATCGGCCGGCGTGATGGGCGGCGGACTCGGGCAGGCCAGGTGTGTCGGGACAAGGTCACGACAGGGGTGGGGAGGTCTGGTCAGTCCCGCCGAGCGAGCGGTCTCTCTGGTCCTTTTTCTAACTGGTGCGGGTGGGGGGTGCTCTGCCAACCCCTGCGCCCATCTGTGGCCCCGAGCCCGTGCGCCCCTGCTCCACAGGCTGTGTCCGGGCCACCGCTTGGCTCAGTCTCCCTCCAGGCCCCACCTGGTGTCTGCAGGGGTCAGCCTGGCAATTCGGGGCGAGCCGGCCGGTGCCCCCACCCTGCAGTCTGCTGGGTCTTAGTGGAGCACCAATCTCAGCCCCCTTGCCACCCCCAGTGAGCTCAGCTTTGCTTTGAATTACTCTCTTGGAAGAGGCTGGGGGCAGGTGCAGGGCTCCTGTGGCTCCCACTTGGCCCTCCCCACCATGCACCCTCGCTCCGCAGGCTGAGGACCCTAGCGCGGGGCCGCCCCCCTGCTCCAGACCAATGCCCAGCAGTCCCTGGACTGGGAGGGTCAGCACTTTGACTTGGGTCCTTCTTGGGGATGGAAGGGCAAACTTCCCAGAATGCACTGTTTAAACCTCCGCTTGGTGGCTGATCAAGGCGTGGGAGGCTCTTTGTGAAGAAGGCCAAGCCCCATGGACACCTGGGCAGGACCCGAGCCCCCCGCCGCCCGCCTCCCCTCTGGAGCACCTGCCCAGCAAGGACGAGACTCCAGTGCCCTTTCTTTGCTCCTCTTTGCACAGCTGAGAAAGCTTAGGACTTTCAAAAGAAACTTCCTGAAACATCACAGGACAACCAACAACAAATGAACAAAGAGACAAAAAGCATAAAAGCGGCCTTCAAAGCTCTGACGCAGAGGCCACAGGGTTCACGTCCCACCAAGCTCGCGGCTTGTCTGATGACACACCGTCTGGCAGGCAGGCCCCTTCCCGAGTGATTCTGCCACAGGAGAGGGTCCTGCTGCCCAGGAGAGAGGGTGTGGGGCGATCTGGGGGGCCACAGCTGGAAGACACAGCCGTCCCTCCAGAGACGACCGGGCACCCGGACTCAGGAGCCAGGCGGACTGAGGACCTCGCCCGGGAAGGTGGTGCACTTGCAGCAGCCCAGGGGCCTTGGCCAGTAGGATGGAAGTCAGCGTGGCGCCTGCGGATGGGGCCGTGACACAGGATGATGGACACTAGGGCAGACTGGGCGGAGCTGACCAGCGGCTGACAAGTCTGATGTTCCAGCAGCTGCAACCTCGTCCTCACGGCCGCGGTGGCAGCGGCCCGTCCCCGCACGTTATGGGCTTGGACTCGCAGGTCCGTGGATTCCGCGTCCGTGGGCTGAGGACGCCGGCCGGGTCTGTTCTCACCGTCCAGAGACAGCCGGCCCCCCCGGGCACAGGCAGGAGCCCCGGGGTCCTCGGCCTGTCTTGCAGGGGGTTGGGGGGGTAAGGAGGGAGGGAATGGGAAGAGGAGGCCAAGCTCCAGGCTCTGGGGGCGGGCGGGGGGACGCCGACAGCGCGGAGAAGTGGGAGGAATTGCTCAGCAGCGTCTGCTTGAGGAGCCGCAAGGAGTCGAGAGCCGAGAACCCGGGAAGGCGCAGCCTCTTGGGAGACAGCCCGTCTCTCCCAGGACCTTCTCTGCTGTTGCCGGCACCGCCCGCTCCTTCGCCCGCCCTGTCCCTGTGTCCCTCCCGGAAAGCAGGAGAGGGGAAGAGACCGATAGTTCCTGAACTTCTTGAAAAGCAGAATCTATTTTCCTCCACATCGTGTCTTACAGGGAAGACTCCCAACCCCCAGAGGCAGGGCCAGGGCTGCCCTGATGGCTGCGGAAACCGCAGGCCCAGGACCGCGCCAGGAGACGCTCGGAATGTGTTGGCCTGACGGAAAAGGAAGAATCCAAGGCATGACGTTGAAAAATTACTAATTTAAGACTCCCAATCAAAGATCAGAAATAAACAGATCACGCTCTCATCCCTGAAGGTCACACACAGGACTGAACACAGTGAACATGGAGATGAAGGGGACGACCCCGTCCCCAGTCAGATTCAGACGGGAAGGCAGCTCCAGCCCCGCGACGGGGAGGGGCGCCCGCCGCAGCAGCACTGGGGTCAGCGGGGAGCGTGGGTCCCGGCGGCGGTGTCCCTCCCCCCGGGCCCGCCCTCACTCGCGCTTCGCGGTGACGTCAGAGTGCTCTGCGGTTCTCAAGGGGAAAGTGTAACTGAAGAATTTCCCACCCAGTCAAATTTTAGTTCATCGTATAAAAATTTAGGCATAGAATAGCCAAGAAACATTTTTGGAAAATTACTTGATGACTATATTTACTAAGAGACGAATCAAAATAAAGAATTCAGAAGTTTAGAGGAAGCAAAACGACAGAACACAGGTGGACATTATGGGTGATTATAGGGCTAAGCAAGTATATCTATTTAATAGGATCAATTTTTTTGAAGACAACTTTTCTAGAGAAGTTTCAGGTCTGCAATGCAACTAAGAAGACGGTGCAGAAATGTCCTGTCTGTCCTCTGCCCCCACACGTGCATCACCTCCCCAGGTACCGACATCACTCACCAGATGGTACATTTTTTATCAAGGATGCGCCACATTCACACATCAGAATCGCCCCACGTCCACACCTTACCAGCCTCCCCCTTGGCGTAGCACGTCCTGTGGGCTTAGCTACGTGTATGTTGACACGGGTCCATCCCTGGAATGTCATACAGGGCGGGCTCACTGCCCGGAACTCCTCGTGCTCCGCCATCCCTCACCGGCCCCAGGCCCCAGCCACCGCTGCCCCCTCACTGTCTCTGTGGTCTTTCTTTTTGCGGAACATCACAGAGCTGCAATCACACCGTGAGCAGCCTGTTCAGACTGGCTTCTTTCACTCAGTGACACGCACCTGCGTTTCCTTCTTGTCTTTCCATGGCTTGATAGCGTATTTCTTTTCAGCATCTAATAACGCTCGGTTGTCTGGATGGACCACAGCTGTGGATCTGTTCGCTCCTGAAGGACATCTCGGTTGCTGCGAAGTGTTGGAATGAAGAGTGGAGCTGCTGTGAACACCGGTGGGCAGGCTTTTGTGCGGACGCACGTTTCAGTTCCTTTGGGTAAATGCCAAGGACGTGACTGGTGGGTCACAGTTCTGTAAGAAGCCACCAGCCCGTCTTCCCCAGTGGCTGCGCCTCATGTCCCACCCGCATGGAGTTCCTTGGCCCCACGTCCTCCCGGCGTTCGGTGACATCAGTGTCCCGGGCCCTGGTCGTTCTCGCGTGCAGTGGTGCCCCGTTGTTTCCATTAACCCTGTCAGTGTTTGAAACGCAGTGACAAGTGTGGCGACCGACACATCATCACTGAGTGAGGAAGGCAAAGCCGCAGCTGAGAGGGCCGTGGTTACGTGGGGTAATGTGTGTTGGACCCTTCGCCGAGTAGAAGTGACGCTGATACAGCTGGCACCCCGGGAGGGCGGGGCGGAGGCAGCACAACGCTCAGGTCTCACATCCCCGTATGTGCCCTCAGGGAGCCAGTGACGTTACGCTGATTAATAGAGCTTTGTTTTTTAAATCCAAAGTTTAAAAAAATTTACGGAAAGGGGAAAGAGTGATCATTCCCCTCGTCTTTTTTTTTAACAAAACAATAAAAATTTCTTTCACTACGTGAAACTGCTACAAATTCACTTTTAATCACCTGAGTCCTCACTGTTTCAAAGACTGATCGAAAGTTTTATCAAACCTGATGCCTTAGACCCAGCTGAGCTGTGTTTTATATGACCCTGTAGAAACGAGTCGGGAACAGTGAGCATCGTTCTGTGGCTGCATCACTACAACGTGTTCCGATGCCACGAGTGAGTTACAGAGCTTGCTGGGCCAGAAGTAGCTTTTTGAGAAAATGAAATGCAATAGAACAGAAGGGAACAGAAAACACCGGCGAACCACAGGCAATAAAGATACGCTCTGGGTTGCGATGAGACGGTACTTCTTATAGAGCAGGTGCTGGGGACACAGTGCCCACAGGACTGGCCCTTCGCAGCCCTGGCAGAGCGCACAGTTCATGGGGCAGGTGGACAGGAAAGAAGCAAGCAAACACAGAAGCCAGCGCAGGCGACCCATGGCGCCAAGAAGGAGCGGAGGGGATGCTGGGAGGAGGTCACCGGGGCGGCGGCGGCCCCCCTGCGGGACTCGTGGCCGGAGCACTCACCCCCAGGAGGTGAGGCTCGACGTCCAGGCGGAGGATGCGAGGGAAGGTGTAGGGCATGCAGGTGCGGACCCCACGCTCTGGGGACGGAACCGGCATGGACGCAGCAGGGCGGGGCTGGTGAGCCAGGCCGGAGCCAGGCCCCAGGTGTCCGGGCCAGGGGAGGGGTTTGTCCTGAGTCCAGTGTGAGGCCACTTTCGTCAGCGCGGTGACGTGTCAGTGCAGTATAAAGACACTGTCGTGGCTTCTCAGCACAGGGGGACGGAGAACAGGGCAGGTGGCCTCCCTGGGGTTTCAGAAGGACAAGGGGAGGGGGTGGAGGAACCTGCCCTGGGTCTGCAGGCGGACGGGGGGCTGACGCAGGGGCAGCAGGAGGGAGCGCCCAGACGACGGCCAGCCTTGCCCGCTGGGTGACGCCAGCACCGTCTGCGCGTCCGCGGACCTGCTGAGATGTGGGCGGCCTGACGTGGCATCAGCCTCGGCCTCGCGGGGTCTGCGGCACACGCCGCGTGTTGGCCCGACTTTGAGCGACAGTCTGTGTGCTTGAGCGTTGTGCATAAGGCTGAGCCTTGAGCAACGCGGCTTTGACCTGTCTGTCCACTTGCACACGATTCTTTTCAATAAACACGTGTATGTACTATAAATGTATTTTTCCATGACTTTCTCAATACCATCTTCTTGTTTCTGGCTTACCTTATGGCAAGGATACGGCGTATGATACACACACAGAGTGGGTGCAAGTCGACCGTGGTGTCAACACTGAGCTATGGGAAGTTAAGTCTGGGGGAGTCAAAGGTGCAGGCGGATTTTCTGCTGTGCAGAGTAGGGGTCGTGCCTGCCTCTAGCCCCCACGTTGTTCAAAGGTCAACTGCACACACATTCCTTGTAACTCTGAGCTCTTCAGTTTATGCCGAAAAACCTGGAGCCTCGTCCCTGCCCTCTAGAGTTTTCTTCTGACCTGATAGTTCCAAACGGCGTTTCATACTGGCAGGACCCATAAAGCTGTTTTCCAAAATTTCATCAACTAGCGAGGATTTGGGCGACTTGCTCTCCTTGGAAGGTGAGCCCTCGTTGTAACTTATTCCTTGTTTCTCGTCCTGCTCTCGGCAGCAGGGACACAAGGAGCATGTCGGCCGTGCGGCGTGGTTTGTTGCTGATCTGGAGTCTGGTCGATCTTTCATATCCATTTTCAATTTTTTAAAATATTCTCAGTTTTTAACCAATAATCTATTCCTAACTTCAAGGACAAGTTAGAAAATAATCTGAAAATAGAAAATGATGAAAATCACCACCTGTGTTGGGAAGCAAACGTCCCTGTCTCTAAGTTCACGGTGACTCCGCCCTGCACGTCCCAGCGCGGTGAGGAAATGCTCCGGTGGCGCTCACGTGATGCCCCACGACAGGGTGTCAGCGGCGCGCGTGGTGCCGGGCTCAGCCCTCACCAAGGAGGGCCCCGCGTGGACGGGTGTCTGCCCCAGCAGGGCCCTGGGCTTTGGGCCGGAGGACGCCCGTGGGCTGCCCAGGCCTGTGCGCCTTGATGGCTGGGGCCTCCACAGGATCAGGGCAGAGGACAAGTTCAACTTTAAATACAGGGACTAGGAGAAAGCACATTTTGGAAAGGACCGCGAGCTCGCAGCCCAAGCCGCTGCCTTCGAGGGCTCTGCTCTTTCCTTTGGCTTTCAAACAGGTAAAATCTATTTTTCAAAATTAAATTGGAAGAGGATGTTTGCAGGACCACTGAAGCACATCTCACAGCCCAGATATTCCAGGGACATGGTTCAAAAACCACGGAAACAGGCGGGGCTGGGAGTCCGGACTCCCACAAGTCACGAGGGCAGTGAGCGGGCGAGAAGCTGCGCTGACGCCCCCTCCCAGCACCCACCCCCTCAGGATGCTCAGAAACGAGCCAAATAATGCCTGCAATTTCTGTGCAATGTCTGAAGGGCAACCCAAAGCAGGAGCGGGGAGCCCGGACATTGCCAGGCTGGCTGTGCGGCCCTGGGCGAGTAAACTGCCCGAGGTTGGTTTCCTCACCTGCCAACACCTGCCCCACAAGGCAGCTCTGGGAGGGGGCGAGGGAATTTGTGCAACCGGCCCAGCACATGGCCTGGCTCGTGAGTCCTCGCTGGACCGCAGGTGCACTGCCTGATCCATCAGCAAGGGCTTGTTCCGTGTCTCCTGGACATGGGGCCGACGATGAGAGCTGGAGCAGCAGATGAAGTGGGCGGCGGAGCCTGGCCTCCGGGCGCTCCCGCCCCCAGCAGGCAGAAGGAGCAAGAGAAGCTGTGCTGGGCCCAGAGCCAGGGGTCTGTGCAGACCGGAGCGATCCTGTGTGTCTGTGTGTGTGCACATCCAGAGCGATCTTGTGCATCGGGGTATGTGTGCACGTGTGTGCACGCATGTGCATGTACATGCATGTGTGTATGTGTGCAAAGACCGAGTGATCCTGTACGTCTGTGTGTGTGCACACGTGTGCATGTGTGTATGTGTGCATATGTATAGGTGCATGTATGAGCATATAACGCATCCACCACCCTCTGGAGAGATGCATGGTTCCCTGTCACCACGTGAGCAAGCCCTTCGCCCCTGGACTGAACTTCCTGCTCAGCACAGCTGTCAGCCCCCACTCCCTTCCTAAGCGGCTGAGCATTTGTTGTGGAAGATGCTAAAATGCTTCACTCCCTGGAAGCGGGTAAAGCAGACGTCCAGTCTAGAACAGAAGTTAAGAGTCCAACGTCCAGGCCCACTGAGGGCTCAGGGCGACAGGCCCCATGTCCTGCACCGTCCACGAGGCGGGCGGTGCGTAGCCTGGAGTCAGCTTGTTGGCATCTGACCTACTGTCTGCCTGTGTACTTAACCCAGGCTCCAGGAAGAAAAAATCCCCAGGGAAGCCATGCCAAAGGGTGGGGGCCGGGAACAAAGGACCGGAGACTCTGCCCGCAGAGCTCACCCGCTGCCCTCCTTGACGAACTGCCGCCCACACAGCCCCTGCTGCTGCTGCTGACTCAGGACCCCGCCCGCAGGGAGGGTGCTCTGGATTCCTGAGGGCCACTCCCCTAGGCCAGCCCAGAAGCACCCTCAACACAGCTGCGGCCCGACCACCGCCTGGAGCCAGGCGGGTAGCGCACGCACCCCCCCCCAGATACACACACAGACACACGGACACACACGGACACACATGGACACACGGACAAATGGACACACATGGACACACAGACACACGGACATACAGAAACACGGACACATGGACACACACAGACACACAGACACACGGACACATGGACACACAGACACACGGACATACAGAAACACGGACACATGGACAGACACACGGACACAAGCACACGGACACACACAGACACACATGGACACACAGACACACGGACACACAGAAACATGGACACACAGACACACGGACATACAGAAACACGGACACACGAACACACACGGACACACAGACACATGGACACACGGACACACACGTGTGCCAGCAGGCCAGCGCCCTCACCTTCCCCACAGGCTCTACCTGCGGCTTCGTGCTGCCTCTCTGAAGGTGCAGGGGTTCCCAGCGATGTGTCTGTGGGGGCGGTGCCATGAGAAAGAGGACAGAACAGTTAGAAGGAGGGAGGGAGAGAGAGAGAGACGGCTAGACTCCAGCTCCGAATGGTCACGCCCTTGACCACTGTCAATGCACAGGTTAGTGGTGTCGAGGGTGAGCCCATGGGTGCAGACAGCCCTGCGGGCCCTCGGAAGACACGATGTCCCCGGGGGGACAGCATCCAGCCCGTGTGCACCTGGAGGGTGAGTTTTCTGGAGCTTTGAGGTCACAGCCCTTCTGTAACAGGAGAGGCAGGGCCGGCGCCGAGGGGCTCGGGGCGGCAGAACCGTCTCAGCCCCACCCGGGGCGGCCGCCCACCCCCGGTGCCACGGCAGCCCCCTCAACCAGGGGAGACCCAAGGGAAAGTAAATGAAGCCGCATTTCTTTCGCTGATTATAGATGCTGACGGTTAAAACGCATGGGCGAGCACCACCGTGTAAAAAACGCTGTTAAAGAGAAAATGAAAAACCATGATTTCAAATGTTTAACCTACACACTTACCAGAATAAAATGTGTTAGGAATTCCTCGGTTGTTCCTGGGAACAGCATTCTGTAGCTAAGAGCCAGCCATAAAGCCCTCAGCACGGAGCCTGGGACTCGGCGTGGGCTTGTCTTCCCAGCATCGGAAACTCTCCTCCGCGGGGCACCCGGGACCGTGTGCTGAGTTCCGTGTCCCCCGGACGCGGGGCCGATGCTGAGGGGGATACAGGCTTACAGCCCCTCCCTCAAGGGCGCACAGAGTGCCTCTTGCTTTGTTTAAGGTTGTGGTAAAACACGCATAACATGAAAGTTGCAGCTTAAGCGCGGCTAAGGGTGCAGGTCAGCGCGTTGAGGTCGTTCACGCTGCTGTGCAGCCGTCACCCCCATCCATCCTCAGAACTCTCCACCTTGCAAAGCTGCAGTCTGTCCCCGCTGAACACTAACCCCTCACCCCTGCCCCCGGCCCCCACCGGCCTGCTCTCCGTCTCTGTGGATCCGACTCCTCCGGGGACCGCGTGCAAGCGGACTCGTTCAGTACTGGCGCTTCTGTGCCTGGCTCACTTCACCGAGCAGTGTCCTCAAGGTTCCGCCATGTCGTGGCCCGTGCCAGAATCTCCTCCCTTCTTACGGCCACATGTGTTCCGCTGTGTGGATGCAGTGCACTTCGCTTCTCCGTTCACCCCGTGATGGACGCATCCCACCCTTCGGATGCTGTGATGCACGCTG
This sequence comes from Camelus ferus, assembly GCF_009834535.1. Taxonomy (NCBI): domain Eukaryota; kingdom Metazoa; phylum Chordata; class Mammalia; order Artiodactyla; family Camelidae; genus Camelus; species Camelus ferus. The sequence goes on from NC_045715.1 coordinate 1,097,121, forward strand.
CTGTGGACACGGGTGTGGAAACGTGTTCCTGCTTCTTAAACCCCACGGCCGTCGGACGGATCACGGCCGTCTCACCGCGGGGCACTCGGCTGCCTTGCCGGGTTCTCAGGGTCACAGTCAGGTCTCAAGCCTGTTGTTCCCTCTTGCGATGACTTTATGGTAAGCGATCCCCAGTCAGGACAGTTTTGGTCGTGACGTCCAGCTTTCCGGAAGTCAGGGTGGGTCACTGGTTGGAGCTTTCTTGAGATTGTGCTTCCAGCCCTCTCAGGTTCACATCAAAGTCCTTGCTCACGTCGGGGGTGGAGATCTTGATGGAAGATGAGTTAAAGTGACGTGTGAAATGAAAAAAAGAGCTTGAGTCTGGTGTGGGGCTGCGATGCTTTCTTGGGGTAGCTGGTCCGAACACGGGTCTGAGACACTGAATAACCAAAACCCTGGGCCAACAGAGCAGGAAGGCAGGCCTCCGCCGGGAAGTCACGAGCAGCCCAGGGAGAAGTCCGCAGGCTACTCACACAGTCACCTACGGGCACACTTTGTCATTTAAAAAAACCACGAGATACCTGTCAAAATATAAATAACGCAAGGCAATTTCTGGGCCAGGCAGCTCTTCCTCCTGGTAGGGAGCAGAGCCTCGTGGGCCAGACCCGTCACCACGTACCTGACGGCGGCCAGGCGGGCGACCGTGGGGCCCTGGGCCACGCTGGGCTGGGCGTGGCTGCCGGGGCCAGGGAAGAAGTCCCCCTCCTGCATCTACTTCCTTTGCTGTGAGACGGAGAAGATGATTTCAACGCTGCTCTCAAGAGTATTACAGCTGTGAAGTGGCACGAGCGTTGGTGTCCGCACCCCCCCGTCCCCGAGAGACGGGCTTCACGGGTCAGGCGGGCTGTCGTCGCTGGGAGGAGCAACTTCGTCTGAGCCGAACTGGTCCAGCTGCCAAGTAAGGGAGGGGCGGTCTCTTCATGACGGATACTTTCACGAACGAACAATTCAAGAGGCAGGTCCAGGCCGGACGGGGGCCACCCTGGGACCAACAGCCCGAGTTCTCTTCCAGGCTCTGCCCTGGCGCACTGGGATGGTGCGCCGGCTCTTTTCCTCTGGGCTTTTACCAGAACTCTTGTGTCTACGGGCGTTTTTGGTCCCAGCTGCATTTACACCCACCCCGTATATGCCGCATGGCTTTCTGGGGGGCTTCACTGCCCCACGGTTTCTGCCGCAAACAGCACCTTGCTTCTCTCCGCTGCTTGGAGCCCTTCGGGCGTGTGTGCAGCGAGGGGAGGGCGCGCCGCGAGGGGAGGGTGTGTGCTGTTTGCAGAGACTTTGGTCAAGTCCCTTCTCACCCTTTCTTCAGAGAATTGTCCAGAGACGTGTCTGTTTACCAGCCATTCTGGGAGAGCACCGCAGAGGGCAGGACGCGGCGAGGAGTAGCTCAGAGCCTCGCCCCTACTCGTCTGCTCCCGGCCACTCGCTGAGCAGCTGTGACTTTGCCGCCTCTGAGAAGTGCAGCCTGTTTCTAACGTCACTGAGTCCATGTTAATCGGGTCCTTCTGAGCGGCAGGTATAGGGACGCCAAGGACGGACCAGGGCGAGGCCTCGCCCTCCCTGACCTCCTTCTGGGGAGGGTCCCAGCAGGACGAGGCCGAGATGCGGCAGGAATGGAGTTTCAGCCTTCACGATTGGGAGGAGGCTTGAGAGGGCTGACCCCCCTGGAGGACCGGGAGGAGGTGGCGTCCGCCTGCTGCTCTGAACAGATCTTGTCAAAATAGCGAGTGCCCGCAGGCACAGCTCTGTGCGTGCTGGTCGTGGGCCCTGGGCTGCGACAGGACAGCGTGTTCTCCAGGGACCCTCTGAGGCTCCCCGGCTGCTGAGACCGAAGTTCCCCAGGCGCTGGGCGCTGAAGGGGGCCCAGACCTTCCTGCTTGCCCCTGGGGAGGCGGGTCCGCAGGGAAAGAAAGTCACCAGGTGCCCCACGAGCGTCCTTCCAGAGCAGCTCTGCAGCCAAGGCTTTTATCGCTGGGAACTCTCGTCCCGAATCACGTCCTGGCGGTAGGGCAGGGGTCTGCTGACTACCAGCAGGATAAACAAGCCTCCTTGGACCTACAGAACGGCAGAACCTTCCCAGCGCCCACGGAGCAACGCAGCCCGAGGAGGGGGAAGCGGAGGGCTGGGCTTCGCATGGATTCAGGGCAAGAGTCATGGCTAAATTTCTAGCAGAATGCTTCCCGGAGAAGCAGGAAGGAGCGGAAGGCGTCAGAATCGCCTCAAGTCTCCTTAAGAAAGGCCACGGACAGTCTGGGAAGAAGAGGGGCGGCCCTGCGTCCCGGGGCACAGGCGTCTTGCAGACAATGACGTCCAAATGGGCCGTTTCTGCTGCAGGTTTGCACCCTGACTCTGCTCCACCTTACTTAGTGGAACGACAAGCGACGAAATGAGACAAAGACGTGTTCCGGCACCGGTGTAAGCGGAACGCGGGCAAGTAAGGCTCAGGGACAGGATCGTAAGGGTGACTTCTGTTTTTGTCCTGTTGCCACTGAAGCCGGCTCACGGGACTTTAAAGGCGGCGCCCTCCCTGCTCCGGGATGAAAGATCAGGCACTTCCATGACTTTGCTCGCTGCCGGGTAACAGGAGCCCCACCAACACTGCAGGGCTTAGCAGCAAACTCAGCTAGGCAACTGCAACGCTCAGCCCAGCGACAGACAGGACTCTGGACCTGACCCTACATTAAAGCTTCAGCCCCGCCTGCAGGCGGGGAAGGGGGCCGGAGGGGGCGCGATTCTGCTCTGTTCTCCACGCTGAGCACCGGGTTTCTGACCACCAGCCCTGGGCCAGGGGCTTGGGGGAGGGATGGAGGAAGGGTGCGGAAGTTTCCATCTGACTGCCGCTGCGGAGAGGCACCGGGGTCAGTGAACCTGGTGCCGGGGTGCAGTGTCTCCCCCGTGGTGTCCTTGTGGGTCCCCTGGGGAGAAGGGGCACTGAAAAACTGGCTTAACGTCCCAGGATGAAGATGGTATCTTTTCTCTGAAGAATTCCAGAAAAATACTCACACAGTTCAGATAATTTTATTAGGTGGCAAACAGAGGTCGTGTCAACAGAGAGCAAAGACTGTGCTGTTTCCACGTGGACTTAGACCAGGGCCAAACCCGACGGGTCGTTTTCGACCTCCTGGAGTATGCAGCTGCCCAGCCTCTGTGCATGTGGCCGCCAGCGTCCCCGTCCCCTTCCCGCCCCGGGCGCCCCCAGGGGAAGGTGCCCCTGCCTGTCTGCAGGGCACTGGGGTGGGACGGGTCTCGGTCCTGCTAAGGGAAGGACGGCTGTCCCAGTGCTGGACCTCGGAGCGCACACCCCACTTTGCTGCAGGAAGGGGCCTCCCACTTGGGAAACGGGAGGACGTTTCGGGATGCAGGGAGTTTACGGGACTGAGGAGAGCAAGACCCCTCACAAAGCCAAGCTGAGTGAGTGTGGGTGCTCGCCCTGTTTCTTCAACAGTTTACCGTGAAGAGGGGGGGAAGAGAGAGACAGAAAACATGTGACAGTTGTAAGTGTCGGAGTGCCAGGCACCGGCCAGGATAAACCATGCTGTCAGGACTCAGAATCAGTTGCTTTGGAGGTTAACCAGGATTTTTCAGATTAATCTGAAACTTTATCAACATTTGCTTTGCTGTTTGAGAAAAATGTGTTACAGGTCCTGAACAGCTGTTTCTACATGAAATTTTGGACTAAAACTGACAAGTGTAACATACGTATACACATAGAGAGAGATTTTATGTGTATAATGTCTGACTAGATCCATTGACTGATCGATACAATTTTGTGATGAAGATCCCGAGCCTTTCTGCTCGCAGCCCCTAGGAAATGAACTGCACCCCTGTCAGCCATCTGTTGGGCCCTCAGATAAACAAGCACCCAGAGAACGTTGGAGAGGACTGAGTCTCTCCAAAGCAGCCTGGTCATACGGGACACAGGCTTCGTCTGGGCTGGGATGTGGAGCCTGCTCCGTGTCTGCAGCCCTCCGCCCGGGGGGGTGACCTCGGGTCGCAGGGCAGGCTCACGCCCGGAGTGGGGGTGACATGAGGAGCCCGGCCCAGCCTGCAGGGCCTGCTGTCTGCAGCGCCGGGTGGGGTGGACTGAGGCCATGGGGGTGGGGGCACCCCAGCAGGAGGGAGCATCTGGGAAGCAGGTGTCTGTAGACAAGACGCACCCTGGGTGCTCCCAGGGGACCAGCCTGTGCCACTGGGGTGCTCTCTGCATTAATCCTCGTGACGGAGGGTGATGGAGGCACATGACTGAAGACCTAGGGTTTGTTGACTGAATGTCCGATGTTCACCCCTCTGTGACTGTCCCATCTTTTCTCCCCGACACTATTCCGTGTGCCATGCAGACCCCTCCACCCCGATTCTCGAGTCCCAACCCCTTTTCCTTCTCTCCCCAACTTCCTAACTTTCTCCAGGTCAGGTTCTACGTTGAGGTTCACCTGGGAAGCCTTTTTCAACTGTTTTCCATTAGAAGCTTGTAACCAGGGGGCTGCTGGCGCCTGCAGACTTGAGTCTAATTGTGCAAACATGGACTCACTCTCTTCGCACTTGAGTTTGGGCTGGACGGCGTCCCCGGCCTCATGCTGCCTCTCCCTCCTACACTGCAAGCCCTCCAGGCCTTGAAAGTGTGTTTATGATTTCCTAATGCCCCTTCTGGCTGCCCCACGGGACAGGTGCCAGCACGGGACTGAGGGAGGCGGACCGAGTGGTGGGACAGAAGCTAGCAAGCAGAGGTCTAACAGGTTCTGTCTGCAGCCCCCCAGCTGCCGGGTGGACGCAGTGTCGGGGCAGCCCTGACGGGACGTCCTGGGAGGGCGACGCCAGGCGGGCGTCCAGACCATGCTCCGCCGCCCCGCAGCCCGTCCAGCTCTCCTAACGCTCCCTGCCAGGGGGAACGTGCGCTCAACTTGTTTAGCAACACCTTTTATCGTTTTGCTAAAATCTTGATAGTTGCTCTCATGAGCAACGATTACAACAAGTTTCCACTTCTGCCTCCCACTGTTAAACACACGCAACACGGGGTCACCCTCCCCAAAGCCGGCCACATCCCTCGGCTGCGTTTAACCTTCAGGCACAGAAGTCCTGACCCCTGACCCCACCCGACCTCCACCTGGAAGAAGACCGAAGACAGCCGTGGCCCCTCCTCTGGCACCGTCACCCAAGGCTTCCTCCCGCCCGCCCTCCAGAGCAGAGACCCGAGCCTCCCCGCCCACCAGCCAGCAGCTCCGGGTAGGCTCCGGCCCTTCGCGTGTCTTTGGCGCTTGTCTTTGGCACTTGTCTTCAGCGCTTGTCTTCAGGCATCAAAATAGCAGCTCCCCTCGGGCCTTCGCCAGACACTTCCCCACCCCCACACAGAAGAAGGTAAACATCCCTGCGTCCTGGACTTCAGCCAGCTTTCAAAAATAACGCAACTTCCCTCACTTTCAAAGAGACCCGCTCTGCGACGCCCAAGCTCAGGTGTCCGGCCCTGCAGGGCTGCGGTCCGGGGCTGACCTTCCCTCCGGACCCTCCAACGACACGGCCGGCAACGCTGTGGGCTGAGGAACTAGGGCCTGCTGTCTGTTTCCTGTAGTCTGGGCGGCCGAGGCCGAGGGGCTGTGGGTCCCGGGGTCGGGGAGAGGCTGCTGCAGAGGACAGAGGTGCCACCACGGCCACAGCAGTGCCAGAAAAAGGCTCAGCGTGTCTCCACACCGGGCCTCTTTGTTCGGCTCTGCCAAGTGTGTTTTGAAGTCTGCTGGAAACGTCTGGCTTCCTGCTTCGGCCTCCTCGGCCCCCGTTTTCTTGCCCTGGGGGCGCAGGCCTGTCGGCACACACAAGCCCGGGCACCGGGAGCAGGAGGAGCAGGGCTCTGTCACCACGGCTGGCAGTTGGAAGCGGAGCTGCGGGGACAGAACAAGGCCAGCCTGGCAAACCTGGCCCCGGTCCCCCCAGACTCAGGGCAAAAACTTGTTTCTCCACCTTTAAAATCGAGGTGACTTACTAGGTTATTCTGCCTTGTGTTTTCAAGTTACAGATCTTCCGTGCAAACTTCCTCATGCTGTGCTTGCTACAAAATCGGTGCATTGTCAGCATCTTCATTGTGAAAAGCGTGTGTCCATGCTTTCTGTGGCTTCGCCGGAGCTGGGCCACAGCAGGCACGGAGGATGGCCACAAAGTGTGGGCAAGGGCTGATCTTATTTTTTTCCCCTAAACCCAGGGAAATATGCTCTGATTTTTGAAAACTGAAAACCGTGAGACACTGAAAGAAAATGAACGCTGACTCCGCTGGTGTGTTGGGTCCCCAGCCACTGAGTAGACCTGAGGCTTTTAGTCCTTCAGGTCAGAGAACAGCCACCATTCAAGCTCAAGGAAAAGAAGATACGAATAAAATCCCAACATTCTGAGCCCCAGATGCTCAGCTCAAGGGCCAGGCAAACCAGCGTCGCCTTGGGTCTCACCCCCAAGGGCATGAACAACTTTATTAGAAACGTTCACTTGACAAACTTCCGCTGAGCACCTACTGTGTGCTCTGCACGCAGCCCTAGGGACTCGACAGCAAACAAAGCCCACAGGTGCCAGGGGCTCACGTCGCTTCGAGTCTGGTCGGCATCACCACGGAGCTTTTGTAGAAGATTCTGTCAGAACTGGTGACCAGTTCCTCTGGCTGGAGCCACGGCCTCGGGGTTTCTGAAAGCGTCTCAGGTGAGTGCTACCTGCGGCCACAACGGGCGAGAAGCACGGAGGAAGGCCCCTGGAGGAGCTGGAAGCACATCGGCTTCCATTCCAGTGGGAAGGCAGGACGCGGTGGGGTTGGAGCCGAGGGGCACCACGGTCCCATTACCACAGTCCCATTAAAGTCTGAGCGCCGCGTGCATACTGGCGTGGGGAAGGCGGGCCAGGGGACGGAGGGCAGTGAGAGCGAGGACAGCTCCGCGGGACGAAGCCCTCAGCAGACAGTAGAAAGTGCGTCACAGGGAGGGAGTGGGTGTCAGTCACACGCCCAGGGAACCCGCTGTGTGACTTAAATCCTGGAAGGGGAAAGCGCTCGGCCGCGTAGGGTCGTCGGGACTTTTCTGAGGCCGTGGGTCCTGGGGCTAAAGCCTGGAGAGTGTGTGGCTGGTGGCGCAGTCCAGCACTGGGAGCAGCACCACGGAAGTCGTGGCCACGGTGAGTCGCCCGGCCTGGTCTGGAGCCGGACAGGGGACTGGCCGGCTCATCCTGGGCGGTGGTGAGAGGTGCGGTGAGCAGACGGCAGGGCCGGGCGCGGAGGGGCCTGGGGAGACTTCTGAGTAAGGAGCGTGGGGATGGGGGGCACGTCCCACCCTGCAGGGCATGTCGGGTGGGCCTGGGAGGGAAGGGGAGCGCAGGAGTCCAGGGGGTCGCAGCGGACGTCTCCCCGCGGGTGACGGGCCCCCAGTACAGAAGGACGTTGTGCCGAGGGGGAGGGCCACCTATGCCAACATTTTTAAGGAGACGATGGAGACCAGTAACTAAACTCGAGGGAAGCGAGAGAAAAAAGAGTCGAAGGCCACACGTCTTGTCCTCAGGAGGGTGGGCGGGCGGCGCGGGCAGCCTGCTGGTCTGGTCATGGCGGGGCCATCCTCTGGGGGTCCTGGCATCACTGAAGTGACTCAGTTCCACTCCTTCTCTCCCGCAGATGACATGCTGCCCTCGAGCCTCTCCCCCAGATTCCTAGCTACCCAAAGATTCCCGTGAAGGGTCCCCTGCCCTCTCCCAACGCCCCCTTCCTACCGAGACCTCAGTCTGCCCCGGCCGCTGGCACACAGTAGGTCGTCTTGTGGTTTAAATGATAGGGATTCCCCCCTGGCCATCTGGAGGCTGGAATCTGAGATCCAGGTGCGGGCAGGACTGGCTCCTTCTGAGGCCTCTCTCCTGGGCGTGTAGACAGCCGTCTTCTCCCGGGTCCTCCCAGGCCTGCCCCGTGTGTCCATCCCTGTGCGTCGCCCCTCAAAGGGAGGCCAGTCATGCGGGACTAGAGTCCACCCAAGACCCCTGGACCCTGAGTATCTCCGTAAACTTCACTCTTAACCCGGCCCGACAGCCCTCCCCCCACCCGGGGTGCACACTCTGCTGTTTCCGCAGCTGCAGGAAGCCTGCAGACCAAACCCATCTGCCTTTGACAATCAGCCCTTTGATACCACGGGGGGCTGTCCTTCAGTTGTGAAAGACGCCCCAGGATCCTGCGGTCTCGCTAACTGCACAGGTTGCAAAACCCAGGAGACAAGGATGAAGACAGTGGGGCGACTCGCCAGCAGCCCTTTGAAGTGTGCAAGCCGGGCTGCCCCCCTCCTCCCCTTACCCCCTCAGCCCGTCCTGCCCTCCAGGTGCCAACATGGGGCTTGGCGAAGCAATGAGAGGCAGGGACAGGATGGGTCTTTAGCCGGGACGCAGAGGAGAGGCTGGCCCACAGCCGGGAACTCAGCAGCCAAGGGAGGCGGGGCTGGGGGTCTGGTGGCGGCGGAAGGACCGGCCTGGGCTGCGCCGGTGGGGACGAGCCCGTCTCCACACCAACCTTCATTTTAGCACCTGGGCGGAAAAAAGTCTGTTCAGAGTCTTGGCTTACTTCCTCCCCGCCCTTGGGGGGGCTGCCCCTCCTCTGGCCAGGTGCCCCCAGCCCCCAGGGCAGCGAGGAAGGTGCAGAGGGGTATCCTGTTATTCGACGGCTCAGAGCGGCCGCTTCTGGGACTTAGCGGTGGACTCTCGGGGGGGCGGCTGCGGGGAACGGGGGAGACCAGGGACCCTCCCGTTGTCGGCAGGGATTGGTGGGGAGCATGATGCCAATGTGGAGTCAGAGCACTGAGGCTCGAAAACCCAGGCGAAGCCGCGAGCCTCCGGGCACCCCAGGCGCGGGTCTGTGGCGTCTCAGGAGACCCGTCCTCACCCGTCACGTCCGAGCGCCTTCAGTCTCGGTGCCCGACCTTCGCAAACACGGCATGGAGTGTCATCACAGCAGACAGCCCCAGGGGGCCGGCCGGCAGCAAGGCTGCGGCTGTGCCCTCACTTGGGTCACCGGGAAGGTCACTGCCAAATCTACAAGGGCCCGCAGGGCAGTGAGCTGGTACCTGAGCAGCTTAAAATACGATGCGCGGTCCTTTCCTCGCCTTCACCCACCTGCGAGCCCCTGGCGGCAGGTCCGAGGTCTGGAGAAGGGGCCCGTCTGCCACTCCCTCGGGGTCTCCCGCCCTCACTCGCACCCCTGATGCCCGTCCCGGGAGGAGGCTGCTGTGGGGTGAGCACGGGGGCCCAGCTGTGGAGCCGCCCGGTGGGGCTGGTCAAGGACAGACAGACGGTGCAGCGGGACGAGGACCTGGCACAAATCCTCGCCGTGTAAGTGCTGTGATGTCAGGGCTTGCCCGTGTGCACCGTTGACCGGGGGGACATGAAGGGAATGACAACCAAAGCTCTGGGAACCCTGGGGCACAGAGTGGGAGCATCTGTGGGAAACAGCCTGGCGATTTCTAAAAATAAAAACCATAGAATTACCGTAAGATCCAGTACTTCTACTTCTGGGTCTGGACCCAACATCATTGAAAGCAGGGTCTTGAGGAGATGGCAGGAGCAATTCAAGTGCCATCAACACGTGATGCCCCTCCACGCAGTGGAGTGCTACTGAGCCTTCAAAAGAGAGAGGCTCTGACACCTGCTGCGCCACAGACACACCTCAAGGACTTACGCCCAGAGAAACTTGCCGATCACAGAAGGACCAGGACTGAATGATTCCACTGGGACGAGGTCCCAGGAGGAGTCCGAGTCATAGACACGGACAGTGTGGGGTGGGGCGGGGGCTGGGGGAGGGGAAGGGGGAGTCAGGGTTTAATGGGGACAAAGTTTCAAGACAAAAACGTTTTGGTCACTGATGGTCATGGTTGCACCACAACGTGAATGTACTTAATGTCACTTAACTGTCACCTAAAATGTATAAAATGGTACATTATGTGCATTTTACCACCATTAAAAGAAAGAAAAAGTCCTTGCTTTGTGAACCACACACAGAAAAGAACACAAAATCTTGGAGATTCACTTTTGTTGCCATAAGAATTCAAAGCGGGAAAGGCCGGGCCGGGGAGGAGGAGAGGGCAGGGGGCGGCCGCACAGGGGCTGAGAGGAGCCCGGACCTCAGTGACGGAAACAGATGGCGCCTTGGGGGAGGGGACGAGGCACATGGTTTCTCTCTGTGCGTTTCCTGCTCAGATTTCCCACTTTGCTACTCAGAAGAGACCCAGACTCACAAAGGGCCGAAGAGAAAGGTGCCCCACGCTGGTCCCAGGAAGGCTGGTGGGTCTGGGTGGCCGAGGACTCCCGCATCCTTGGCGCCTGTTCTCCCCGCACCTGCTTCGTGTTTTCTCCCCCCCGTGTTTCTACACCTGTACCTGTATCTGCACCTGTCTCCTTTACACCTGTGTCTCTGTCTCCATCTACACCTGTGTCTTTATCCATGTCTGTATCCAGACGGTTTTACCTCTAAAATGCACATTCCCTGAAAGCAAAGAAGAAATTTTTCTACAACCACAGCACAACCATCCACACCAGGAGATTAACAACAGTGTGAAGATACAACACTGCTGACCTGTCCACAGAAATGGTCAAGATAGTCAGTTTTATGTTATGCATTTTTGCAACAACGAAAGAAAGAAAGAAAGAAAGAAAGAAAGAAAGAAAGAAAGAAAGAAAGAAAGAAAGAAAGAAAGAAAGAAAGAAAGAAGGAAGGAAGGAAGGAAGGAAGGAAGGAAGGAAGGAAGGAAGGAAGGAAGGAAGGAAGAAGGAGGAAGGAAGGAAGTAGGAAGGAGGAAGGAAGGAAGTAGGAAGGAAGGAAGGAGGAAGGAAGGAAGAAGGAAGGAAGAAGGAAGGAGGAAGGAAGGAAGGAGGGAGGGAGGAAGGAAGGAAGGAAGGAAGGAAGGAAGGAAGAAGGAAGAAGTGGGGAGCGGGAGAAACAGCAGGGAGCCTGCGCTCCAGGGCCTGACGCAGGACCAGCCTCTCCTGGGCTCTCGGGACCTCAGCGTTTATGAGGAGAACGACCGGTTACCTGCACGGGGGCCCGGAGCGTGGGGCATCTGCTGCTCCTCAAGGCGGGGCTGAGGCCGGGGGCTCCGGGCAGGAGCCCCGCGGGGACCTGGCGTTGCCGTGTCCCCACCCGACACCGGCTCTGGTCGCCTGGTTGGGGTCCTCAGGGTTTTCCCCGGGCAGGTTTCTGTTTTCTCTTACAATTTATGTGCATTCTGTGGTGAAATACTTTGAGAGCAGGCACGCTCTCGCTGTTTATCGAACGTTCACCCCCGAGTTTTAGCTGCATGGTGATTCCTGCTCGAGCAATCATGACGCTTTTGGCTGCCAGGTGGGCTCTCTGGATTTCTCTTTCCCTTCTCCAGTTCGTAGCTGCATTCTGCCGTGAGGAAGACCTCCCACCTGCTCCCGTGTATGTGCTCATGTGTTGATTTGCCTCCAGATGAGCTCACGGACTCTGATTTTATTCCGGGGGTGTAGTCTGCTCAGATGCTCAGGGTACCTGGTGTCTGGCCGGGAGGAACCCCCAGCCCGGCTCCTGCGTCCTGTCTCGTGTCTCGTCTTTGAGCAGGGCCTCACCTTCTGGCGGAAGAAGCAACTCCTGGCCCGTCTTGGACTTGCCCAGCCTGGAGTCTGCCGTTCCTGCAAGTCCTGGATCCTCCCAGGGCAGAAGCTCACTCGGCAACGTAGGACCTGAGTGTGAGATACGCTGCTTGTTCCCAGGTCTGCTGGCCCCTCAGTCCTCGCCGCAGAGCACAGGAAGAGCACGCATGTCTGTGTGTGTGTGCGTCTATGTATGTGTCTATGTGTGTGTGTGTATGCATGTGTGGCTGTGTGCATATGTCCATGTGTATGTATGTGTGTCTGTACATGCGTCTCTGTGCATGTATGTGTGTAGATGCATATATGTGTGTCTGTGTGTCTATGTGTGTCTGTGTATGTGTATCTGTACATTTGTCTCTGTGTGTGTATGTGTATATGTATGTCTGTATATGTGTGTGTGTCTGTGTGTGTGTGTGTGCGTATGTGTATATACATGTATGTGTGTGTACATCGCCCCATGTAAATATATGTCTCTGTCTGGTTGCATATTAGCAGCCCCGACTAGGCCAGCTGCCTGTGGCACCAGCACAGGGGTGTTCAGGTCTCCAGCTCTCGTGTTTACCGTGATCTTCTTGGGCAGTGAGAAGCCTGACTCCCACCACCCGCCGTGTGTCCCACCCGCTTGCCTCAGCCCCGGGCATCTCCACACCAGTTTCTCTTTGGCCCCTGCCAGGCCCTCTCCCTCCTCCCCTGGCAGGCAGCCCTCTCCAGCTCCCCCTGGCCCTGACCACACCCCACTGTTGCCTCGTTGGCCTCCTCCAATGTGTATTTTTTACATAAAATTAAAAACTAGAAGCCAAGGGAAGGGCGGGTGCTCTAATTTGAACACAATTCTGATGCTAACAGAATATTTTCTTCTCCAATTTGTGGTCCTCAAAAGTATGTGGAAAAAAGGGTAAGGAGGGTAAGAGGGCTGGGGGTGTGGTTCTGGGGGATTGTCTGTAAGCCGCCCCCACCCCTCCAACTGACAACCCTTTCTCCAGAACGACTGCCTTCCAGAGCTTCCCTTCGACCACTGGAACTAAAACACACAGAATTTATATTGGAGGATTCCATGGCAATGATTATAGGACGTGTCATGGGTTTAGTGTGAGCTTTCTCAGTGGAAAATTCCCTTTAGCTTAACTGTGTGCATTAGACAGGACAGACCAGCTTAGCTGCATAACAAGCAAGCCCCCAATCTCCTGAAATAAGAGCGCTTTTCCCTTTTCCGCATCACAGGCGCCTTCCTCTGACGGCCAGGCTGCCCAGATCACGTGGCCTCCCAGGTGGGGAGGAAATGGAGGAGCCCCACAGGCTGGAGCTGCCTCTCCTGTGAGTGACAGGTGGCCCAGACGCCCGCCCACCCACCTCTCAGACTGAGTTATCGCAAACGTCTCTTCAAATGCGTTAAAATGGCGGGGGAATGTGGCTTGGAATTAAGGGAACATGTTATTACTAAAACCTCTTAATTCAGAGAGAAGGTATGAACGTTCATTTCAATTAGAAATTTGGCAAATTTGTGTTGTATCTTTAAACTTACAGACTTTAAACTCATGCATGTCTTTCTCATTGTTTCCTTTTCCTCCAGCCAATGCTTGGCTCAGACGTGGATAAACGCAGGCTCAGTGTCGCCATCAAGCTGCACTCCTTGTCAAGGACCTCGGGTGCCTGGGGGACGTCGGCTGCCTTCTCACAAGCAAACTCTCCCTCTGCGGGCAGTCCGAGCTCGGCAAGGACGCGTCCAGACCGTGTGTGTTTCTGTCAAGCGTGAGACCCTAGTGACTCCCACTTAAAGAGTTTGCCTCATAAAGTAGATGCAGGGCGACCTAATTCTAGGGCAATTCATCTGTTTAAGGAGCAAATGAGGGGATTTAGCTAGAAGTGGGCGTGAGGATGCTCCCCCAGAAGTGAACGGCGGGGCCAGCCCCAAACGTGGTCCCAGGCCCCCGGTCTGACCTCTCTGTGCCCTGCTCTCTGGAGCCTGCGTCACCGCCGGGGGGCTCTCAGAGAACTCCGTGTAGACACTGGGAAGAGAAAGCACACCTCCTAAGCGAGAGGCTCCGCGTCGGCTGTGGCTGGGGGCCCGTCAGGGCTGGGGAACGGTGTCACACTGCAGGCTGTGAGCCAGCACAGAACAACGGAGAGGCCGTGTGTTTTTGTACCAGTGATTAATGAGGAAAACGCACACTGTTTACGCTGGGCGGTGCCAGCTCGGGGCGGCGTGTGGGTGTGTGGGGCCCTCTGTAGTGGGAACCAGCGGGTGAGTGTGGACGAATCACTCGGAGAGGCCCTGCCTCACCCCTCCTCCCAGGGAGGCCGCACACACGGGAGAAGCGTGGCTTGGCCGGACCGACCGTGTTGTGGCCTCCAAGACCCATGAGCATAGTCTTCACACGCAGGGGTTAGAGGGACATTGGACAGACTTGTGTGGACCCCGCCCCAGGCCCTGGGAGGCGGCATGAGGTCAAGGAGGAGGCCCATGGTCAGGGCCACACCACCAAGCACTTCCGTCCACCATCTCACTGGTTCCCCTCAGTAGCCCCGTGAAGGAAGGAGGCCAGGTGTCGCCCTCCCCTTCCAGGTAGGGAAACACCGAGTCAAGGGCCAGCCCGCAGGCAGACCGCGCAGACTCTGGGCGCTCAGGCTCCAGAGCCGTCCTGTGGTTCTGGGTCTCTCTGCTCAGCACAAAACTGGGTGCCTGCGGGTCTGGGTCAGAGGGCAGGTGAGGGGTGGGAGCATCCAAGGAGGCTGTCACCGCTCCAGGGCGACCCTCCCTCCCTCCTGGGCTCAGACCCCGTGCTGTCGGGCCCTCCAGCTTCTGGGAGAGCCAGGCACCTCAGTCTTGAAAGCCTTCTGGTTTAAGTGTGTTGGCAACTAATTTGATTTGTTTTTACGTCACACACTGGAGCGAGATTTGGTTTTCTGGTTGCAGCCGTGGCCCTGGGGTGTCCCAGGGCGGAGAGGCAGACGAGAAGGGGAGGCCAAGACAGGGAGGGGCCCGAAGGAGAGGACCAAGCGTGAACGTCCCTCGGAAAGGTGGAGACCCGAACACAGGAGGAAACAAAGGCGGGGACCAAATGAGAGCCAGCCCCGCCCTCCTGTCCTGCAGAAGAGCCTGCTTTCCGACATAAATGACGGAAACGGAAACGAGCTGCTAAAGATGAAGGCGGATGAACTGAGAAGCGGCTGCTGGGCCAATCGTGTGTGAGAACTTCCCTGAGAACCTCAGTCACCTGAGGCGTCAGTAACACAAAGAAGACAGGGAGGCAGCAAAGCAACCCAGAAACCCTGTGGCCCTGCATGCGCTGCACGCTGGGCACATGGGAGGTGCTGACCGCTGTCACTGTCAGGTCAGGAAGCGGGTCCCCAGGCCATGAGCGAGTTGCCTGAAGCCACCCACAGGAGTCTGAGTCGGAATTCATCCTTTGAGGCACTTTGCTGTGCCCCCCGACCTGTGGGGGAAGGAGGTCCCAAGACTGGGGGGTCCGGCCCCCACGGGACTCCTGGCACTCCTGGGGGCTTCCCATGACTCCCCCCTCTAACCAGAGTGGACAGAGTCTTGTCCAGAAACACAACGATATGGACTTTATCGATGTCTGGTCGCCCACTGATTCCCTGGGGAGTGTTCTCAGCAAGTACCAGTCACGACCCTTTCCTCCAGGAAGCCCAGGGGATGAGTTTACACGGAAGAGCAAGAGGAAACGAGGGAAGCCCAGGTCCGGGCCCACCCAAGGTGGCGGCCAGGCCACCAGCCCCACTGCACACGTGGGGGTGGAGGGGCCACCCCTTCGGTCTCCCCAGGGGCCTGCAGATCCCAGGACATGCATTTCAGCGAGCAACCCCTCTTCACATCGCCCCGATGAGCAGAGGTGTGCAGTGACAGGGGCGGGGTCCTCAGTCTGCAGACAAAGCCTGGGTCCCCGGTCTCCTGGGCACCGGCGTGCGGTGCTGGGAAGCTGGCAGCTGCCGTCAGCAGTGCCTGGGCCTCGTCTCAGATGGGGCAGGTTAAGCCACGGGGCAGGGTCGGTTGAAGGAAATGCAATGTTCCCCAGGCGTTCGTTTCTTCAGTCACGAAGCTAGGAGGAACGCACATACGAGGCTTGTCTGAGGCTGCACAGGCCAGGCAGGTGGCTCGGCCGGGATGGGCCTGGGCACAGTGGCCCAGCAGAGGCGCTGGGTTAGTTCCACAGCTGTTAAGTAATGACTTCCGATGATTTATCTAGCGTAATTTACACAGCCGCCCTCAGAAACCTGTCTCAGTGCGTGCTGGGCCTCTTATCTTGAACACGCACTAGCTGGTGAACAGCACAGGGAAAGAGCTGAGAGCAGCTCAGCGAAAGGATAAGTCCCACGTGGAAGGAGGAGGGCCGGCCAGCGCGTGAGCCCTGGAGCCCTGCACGCGACCCTGTGACGGGGACATTTCCCTGCGTCTCCCAGCCACCGTGTCCCGGCGGTGCACGCCGTGACGACCACGGGCACTTGGCGCCTTGTTGGGGCCGCTGGTCGTAGGCAGTGTGTGGCAGAGCCCTTCCGAGCTTCCAAGGCCCATAAAGGAAAGCCGCTGCCGAGGCGTCGGCGAGACCCTCCCACGGGGCAGCTTGCTCCGTGACAGACAGCGACCTTCCCTGTCACTCTCCGGGGTCTTCACAGATGCCGCTTTCAGGGCCTGGACCTGGAGCCCGCACCCAGATCCCAGGGGCCCTGCCCATGGGAGACCCCCGCTCAGCCTCAGGGCGGAGCGCCGCCTCCTCCTCCGGGAGGCCCACGGCTGGCCCAGGCCACGTAGGCCTGAGGAAGCCTCCTCACCGCCGAGCAGCACGCGAGCAGACCGGCCACGTACAGCAAGAAGGACTCGCAGGAGTGGGTTTCTGGGAGGTGGCCTGTTTATCACAGAGCAGCTTTGGAGGAAAATCTCACACTGTCTGTGAGTCTGGTGTGTTTGGGGATGTGCGTGGGGGTGTGTACGTGCGTATGAGTGTGTATACATGTGTGTGAGAGCGTGCATGTGTGTATGTATGTGTGGTGTGTGTATGTATGTATACACACAGGAGCGTGTGTGTAATTGTGTGTGCGCGTGTGCTCATACGTGTGTGTACATATGCGTGTACGCTGAGGGGTATACGTGTGTGTGTGGCCGACTCAGCCGACTCCATCCCTCGGGTCAGCAGAGGGAAACATAATGAAGGTGACACAGACACAGACAGACACGCGGGCGGAGGCTGTCTCCATCACAACAATCTTCAAAGCAGAAACAACTCAGGCCAATGGTGAGGCCGCCAGGAAGACCGAAATCACCCTTTCCTGATGGGACAGTTTCCCGGGCCCTTCTGTGGGTTTAGTGGTGCTCTGTGTGCACACGTCCTAAAAGGCACTTAAGCAGGCCCTGAGACGGCGTCTGACCCCCGCCCGGGGGAGGGCTTCCTTTCCCAGGAAAGGCGCCTCCTGGACGGGAGGCCTGCAGCCAGCGCGAGGTGACCATCTCCCTCCCGCCGCGTGTGTGCTTGTGCACGTGTGCACGTGTGCACGTGTGTGCCCGTGTGTAGAGCAAACGCCGCCCCGTCTGACCACAGGCGACCTCCCACCAGCCCGCACACACGACCTCCTCAGAGGAGAGCGAAGGTGGTTTCCTGCACTTCCGACACGAGCACTTCACTAAACGGCCAGTTTCCACGTGTCAGGCAGCGCTGCGCAGGGGTTTCCATGCCCCGTCCCGGGAGGGCCTTCAACACGGAGCCTCTTTCTCTTCAGTTGGCTCGTGTTCGTGGGCGGCAACACTGACCACCCCTGATCCCTGGAAGGTCAGAGTGGCCTGCCTCCCCCAGACAACTCCCGCCGGCCTGTCGCACCGAGAGCTGAACGCTGACTTTGAAGGAGCGTCAGCCACCCGTCTGCAACGACGTAACTGAGCTGCCTCGTCCCTGGTCCTCGGCAGTGACTGGCACCTTTTCTCTGTTTTCCACTTTTCAGAAGGTACATCGCTCGCAATCCGCTGTCTCAAGCCGTGGAGAGAGGGCCCTCCCTCACGTGTCACACACAGCGGCCAGGGGTGGGCAGGGACAGGGACAGGGAAGGGACGTCAGCCCCGGGTCCCCCCTCAGAGCTGGCCTCGCAAGGGTCTGCTGGTGAACTTCGGAGACCCGCAGGCGTCGGCAGGCTCTGTGGGGCTTGTCCTCCGGGGCCTGCGGCCGTCTGCTCTGCCGTCCGAGGGCCTGGCCCTCCAGACGGTCCCCGCTGTCCTCCGTGACTCGACACTGGTCCCCGGGCCCTGCCCCCACCCCACATTATCCTTCAGATGCTTGAAGGCCCTCGGAGTGCCCGGGCGGCCCACCAGGACTGCGCCGCCTTTAGCGCTGGGCGTCTCACCTCCTCACCCCAAGGCCGCCTCCCTGGGCAGCTGGTGACACCCCCGAGAAGCCGCAGCCCCCCCACAGCCAGCGGGGGGCAGGGGAGTGGCCCAGGCTCCAGGGAGCACCCAGCTAGGGAGCCAGAAAACAGCCCCCGGCCTGCACGCCGGGCCCGCGAGGCCTCCGGCCGTCCCAGCAGACGCCAGCTCGCGGTGACTTTCAGACTCTACGTGGGCGCCTTCTCGGGTCTGGAGCCCCATCTCCATAGCATTTCTGTTTCTTCCTCCAAAAAGGGCAGATGAATCCCAACCAAGCAGGTTTGCTCAGGGTCCATGCGCACTGGGAGCCTCAGGAGGCCCCCTGCCAGGCCCGCGCACGACGGGAGGACCGGTCCCAGGGCACGGCCTGGGCAGTAGGGACGGGCAGCGGGGATGGGCAGGGGTGGCCGCCGTGGGCAGCCCCGGGTCGGGGGCCGGGCGCTCTTCCCCTTTTCCCAGTCCGGGGAGTGAGGTGCACGTCGGTGGGCTCAGGGGTGAGGATGGGGTCTCAGGGTGGAGACACCGGGGTGTGGCAGGGGCTCCGTGACCGCCATGCTGACGCTGGGGAGGCGACGTGTGCACGCAGGGACGTGCTGAGGGCCTTCGGCACCTCTGGGAGTCACCACAGCGGCAGGCAAGCAGCAGAAGTTGGGTTTTTAACGACATCATGGTGACTCAGTTGCACACGTGTGATCTTTGTCCTGTTCTTTTCATCACGGGCTGTTGCAGCCATTGAACATGGCTCCCCGTGCTGCACAGCAGGACCTTGTCGTTCATCTGTTTCATGTACAGTCATGTGGCCTGTGGAGGAGGCTGGTTTGCAAAGAACGGTGGAAAGTGTGGGCGTCCCCACGTCAGGCGGAGATGAGAGGCCTGGGCCGGAGGGGAGGCAGCGCCTGACGCATCCAGCCCAGCTCCCCAGCCTCCTCCTGCCCCCCGTTCCAGAGGTTCCCCGCAGCTCAGGTCACACGGGGCCCCGAGGGTTCACGCCTCAAACCAGACTCTGATGAGGCAGACGCTGGGTTTATCTTGGCAATACCCCACAGGTGGCGAGTTGAACATTGGTTAACTTAAGTCCCTTGCTCTGCTCCCAGAGCTTGTTGGCAAAGTGCGCTGTCAGTGCCTGTCCCGAGGTCGCTCGGTGCTGGAGGACGGCTCCCAGGGGCAGGAGCGGGTCAGCGGCGACACGTGCAGGGGCAGCTCTCGTGTCCCCTCGGCCTCCTCGTCTCCCGGAAGCGCGAACATTTGATGGAGCAGAGGTGGAATGAACACGTCAACTTCCAAACGCGTCCTCTGCCCAAACCAGCAGCACCTGTTCGGGTCCTCATGCGCAGCTGAGCTTGGAACTTAGCAGCTGTGTATCTTTCCCACGCACCCCTCATTCAGATCATTTCAAATTTAGGACCCAAGTGCACTCCAGTGAGCTTGGGCGACTGTCCTCGGCTGTGATGACCCTGCCTCTCCCTGCTTGTCTGTGACGGGGACTGGGGATCGGGCTCAGGAGGACAGGCTGCGTGCTCCCTACGTTCGTGCGTGAAGTCCAGGCTGAGAGACGAGTCGGGCGGTTTCCATGGATAGTTTGTTGCTTCGGGTCACCAGGTGGATGAGGCCCTTCTCCCGGCTCGGAGCCCCACCCACCTGTGCCCTGAGGAGGAAAGAGGGCCGGGCAGGAGGGCTTCGGGGCAGAGGTGCAGGCGCACCGTGAGCCCGTGTGTCCACGTATTGTCTGCGGCCACTTGCTGCGCGGCGGGGTGAGCCGCCTCCGCAGAGACCAGCCAAAAAGATTTCCTCTCGGGTCCTTTCCGGAGAAGACTCTGCCGGCCCATTCTGACCTGCGCCCAGTAAAGCACCAGGAGAAGGCCCGCGCGGGCTCTGGAACTTTCCTCATGACTAAGGCGCTTCGGGCTGGAAGTTTCCGGGAGTGGCACGTTTGGAGTTCAGAGAATGTTATCAGGAGCTGTTCCCTTGACCAACACGGGGGCCTCCTTAGATAAGCTGCGAGTCGATTCTTGGGCTCCCCGCCGGGGACCTCGTGTTTTCGGGGCTGGGCGCGGCCCCGCTCAACTCTGCCCCAGTCGCCCAGGCGGGTGGAGGGGTCCCCGCTCCCGCCTCTGCCCACGGCCCGGCTCTGCACGGGCTGAGTCCTGTGCCAGGTGCAAAACAAAACCTCAGAAAGGCGGCCCTCCTCCAGAAGCTTCCGGTCACACCTGCGCTCCTGGGGACCCTGCAGACAGTGGGCACTTGCAGCTCCCACCGAGAGGGCGGGAGCCAGGTAGAACACTGGGCTAAACGCAGCCCTGAAACGGGGTGAAGGTCAGCGCAGCGAGAAAGCAGTGGGAAGAAGGCCTTTTGCCTTCAGCTGCCGGTGATCAGGATGCATTTTACCCAGAATTTTAAAACGTTCCAGCAGGACATCAGTGTAACAGAGAGAACCACTTATCAGGTCCTGTGGCAGGACGGGGTGTCTGGGGACAGCAGGGGGCAGAGGGTGCTTGACAGAGACACGCAGGGTCCCCAGGTCTGTGACTCCTCCCGCGTCCGAGCCCTGCAGGCCCAGCAAGTCACAGAGCAGTGACAGCCCCTGAGTCCTGATGTAGAAAGAACTGATCATGTGATCCAGCAAAGGGGCAAGGAGCACGAGTCAGCCCAGAGCAGATGCACACGGAAGAGAACGGAAAGGAACAAATCGGAGGGGAGATGACGGGGAGCAGGCCCCCCAGGAGAATTCCCCGCAGAGAAACCTCTGGGAACGCTGCCGCGCTGTGCCCCGCGGCCCCCGTGGGACCCTCGGCCTGGCTGGGCAGGTGGGGCCGGCTCCCTGAGGCCCTCCCACAGGCCCAGGGCGCGGGGCCCCGCGGGACGCGGGGTCGCAGTTTCCTCCCCTGCGAGGGCTCTTCCGCACTCTGCCGGGGGGCCTCTCTGAACCTGCCCCGATGCAGGAGGAGGGCGGGCCAGACCACTGGGAAGGACAGACGTCCCACCGCTGCAGCCACTGCCCTGACCCCGGCCACACCTCGGGGAGGTTCACCTGGGGCGGGAGGCCCCACCCAGCTCGCACGGGGTGTGACCTGCCCCTGGGTGCCCAGCAGCCAGCCAGGCCACTCACTTCCCACCGGCCTCCAGGAGGCACCTAAAGCAAACCCACACTCTGGGCGGGGGCTGCAGCTCCAAGCTCCTGCTTCAATAAGCTGCTTTAAGGTCATCTTGGTGTCTCTTCTGAGGAAGCCGGTTGGGGACGTCGAGGGCATAAGCCTGGCCCCCGCTGTGCACCTGTTAAAACCGCCCGGGCCTCCCTGCCCCCACCCTCAGGACCAGACGCATGAAGCATCCCCCAGGGCGCTGCCGGCGTTGCCCCCCGGGCGGAGGCAGCCGCTCCCTGCACTTCCTGTGTCACACTCGCAATTGGCAGACTGGGAACACCTGACAGGCGCAGGGGGCCGGGGGGAGGGGCTGCAGCGCGACGGGAAGGAGCTACACATACCTCCAGTCGTGGAGGGACCGCCGGCCAGACCCCCGGACTGGGTGACTGCTCAAGCATTAACCTTTTTTTTTTTTTTTTTTTTTACTGCAAATACCAGTGTGGACCAGTTTTGAGAAGGAGCTTGTATGAAAACTGCTCTGCCGCTCGAGAACTCTGATGAAGAGGCTCCCAACACCTTGGCGGTGACGAGGCCCTGGGTTCCCGAGACGGTGAGCGTGAGTCCGAGCGGCCTCACAGTGCTGAGCGCGGCCGCTGCCCCCGGGGGCAGAAGCGGCTCCCACCCCACCCCAGCTGGGGCACCTGCAGGCCTGGGCCCCGAAGGAGTGAGTATCGTCGGGGAAGGAGGGCTCCAGCATCCCCGAATCCCCCTCTCTCTGCACACCCGCTGCCTGGACCACCGCTAAGGCATCTCACATTCGGACCTGGGGAGACGTCACATCTTCCCTGAATGTGACTGTCGCTGACACCAAGGGGTCCAGACCGAGCAAAGTTAGAGCAGACTGCGGCTCTGGGAAGTCCGCATCATGAGCCAAGGAAAGAGGCTGATCCGCCAGAACAGTGAGTTTCGGCTGCAGCTGGCCTTGCTGTTTCCTGCAAACCATGGTGTTGATGCAGGGCTTCCCAGAGCAGGGCATCAACTCTCAGAACAAAAGTGACAGGTTCTGACCCTTCCTCCAGCAGGAGGCCCCTCCCCAGTGCCCACACCACATGAAACAAGTGTGTGGGAGCAGCACAGGGCAGGACTCAGACAGCCGTCGGTGCCCCTGGGCCCCAAATCCCCCAAACGCGCCTGTAAACATTTTAAGCGCCGACACTTCTTCAGTGAAAACAGCTGATTGTCTCTGAAACCTCTGACACGTGGTTTCTAGAAGGGGGTCATTTTTCTGATGAAGGAACAGGTCTGAGACCAGCAGGTGACCCTGGAGACAGCGGGCTTCAGCCCTCCGAGCTGACGGGCAGAGACACGAAGCAGTGGGAGGGCACTCCGGCCCCCACCCAAGGGCCGCTGCTCACGGAGCGGGTGACGGCGCAGGGCACCGGGCGGACCGGGAGCGGACCGGGGCCCTTGAAGCCCGCTCCTTCCTCTTCCGCTGGGCGTGTGGCTTTGCACTTCCTTCCGCCTTACTTCTGTCCACTTTAGCCCGCGAAGTGACATTTTCATTTCATTTCGTGTCCTGTTCTGAGTTGGTGCACCCCCAGAACTCCCCCATCAGCGAGCCACCGCGAGGGGGGTAGTGTTTCTCACGGGAGCAACGGTAAAGTCACGGCTGCAGTTTCTAGCTGTGAGTGCGGCCTCAAGCCAACCCCGTGCAGGAGCCATGACACTTGCAAGAGGAGGACTAGACAACCACAGGCCTTTCAAGCACTGTTCACGGCTCAGCCTCGATGACCTCATCCGTAAAGCAGGTGCAGCAGCAGCCCCCGTGACACCGGAGGACTCGTGAGGAGGTGTGAGTGGTGCTCTCTGCGCCGGCGCTCCAGACGCGCCCTTCAAGGACCAGACGGCCCTCACCAGCCACCCTACTTGAGACACTGCCTGTCTGCTCTCGTAATCCTCACGACAGCGTCAAGTCGGGGAAGTGTTACTATTCTCATCATAAAAATGAGCAAATCGAGGCCCAGAGACGCAAACAAGGTGTCCGCAGCACGTGGCAGGAAGCGACCAAGCTGCCGTCTTGACGGAAACGGCCGACCTCAGGGTCCACCCTCCCCGCTCCGGGTCTCCAGGAGAGCTGACGTGTGACAAGCAAGGCAGATACCACCCCCCTGAAACAGGGGGGTCACTGTCCATGTCGTGCAGACATGACACCGTGCTGTGAACATCGACTCACCAAAGGCCGCATTTTGCACCATTTTGCCACTGTGCAGGTGAACGCGGCAGAATCTGAACGTGCTGGTCACGGCACTGGCCCCCGTCCGACAGGACAGCACATGCAGTAACTAGGGGCGCTTCTCACAGTGTGTGACCCGTGTTGTCCTAAAACGCGGCCCAACCAAGTTTGAGCTCAAGTCCCTTTCTTCTGAGAAAATTTCTGACTCAACCCAAATGGTCTAAGCGTATTGTGTGGACTTGGTGCTCCCCACCCCTCGAGGTTGTTCAGGACACCTGAGCGGGTGTTTTGCTGCTGAAGTCATGGTTTTGACCCGTGAAAGATGTGAAGTGTCCTGACAAGGACAGAGAAGGGAGGACGGCAGGTCATGCCTCCAGCCAGCGGCGTCAGACTTCAGTGTCGGAGGCATTTCAACACCGTGTCATTAGAACTCTCAGGAAAATAGGGGTCCAGGGGAAATTCCTTAACTTGAAATGCAAAGCTACAAACACACCACGACCAACAAAGGGCTTCCTGCGTTTTCTCCTCTAAAGCTGGAAACGCCCAGACGGGCGTGCTGTCTCTGAGTCGTCACTGCTCGGAGCTGGAGGCCCGGCCACGGTGACAGAAGTGGAGGAAAGACCAGAGGACACCGCCAGCCGGCTGCCTCTTCCCCGCGGGGACGTGGGGGTGGGGGCGGGGGGACGTGGGGGTCGTGGTTTCCTGGAAACGTGGCTCGTGTGAAGACATCTCCTGGCTTTGTCTGCCATCTGCACGCGGGGCTGCTGGCCGCGGGGTCAGTGTTGGGTCGACGGCCTGGAAGCGCTTCCCCAGCCTGGGGAGCAGAATCCCCGAGGCAGAGAGGGGCTGCCCGTCACACGGGGGCAGGCGTGCTGTGCTCTGTCTCGCCACACATGACACCCAGATCGCCACCGGCAGTCCCTGCTTCGTCTCCAGGGCATCACCAAGGGTTACTCCAAACCCCACGAAGCCACATAACCACAGGGTTAACTGACCACTGGGCGCTGGAACTTCCTCTGCAAAGACCCTTCTCGCCGCAGGAACGTGCGCCAGGGAGCAGGTGCAGAAGGGCAGGGCCCTGACTCTCCAGCATCATGGACCAGTCCCTTCAACAGGGCCAGTCCGGCCCCCACTGTCCCTGCCCCTTGGGGTGAGCGGGGAGCCGGCTGAGAAGGGCCCGCAGCGTCTGTGAACACGTCTGTGACCACGGGGCTGCGATGGCGGCGGGGTTTCCACTTTCTCCTCGGAAGCCTGTCAGCTTTGCTTTCCCGCGTCTAGGTGATGTCACCAGGCTCATCTGATCTCAGATTTGTGTATTTCCTTGTTGTTTAGCGACTTAAAAAAATCTGTAATGATGCTTTTCTACCCTGATGTCAAGTTTGCTCTTACTAACGTCACCAGTCGGCTTCTGTCTCCTCAGAGTCTGGGGAAGTGGGGCCCTGCCGGGAATTCCCAGGGGAGACCTGCCCCCGGGTCCAGAACCCAGACAGACTCAGGGGCCTGGGGGCAGGACCCCTCCATTCCACGGGGTCTCTGGGACCCATCCTTCCCAGCCCCTCGAAGGTGGTTTGCAGTTCTCGGCGGCCCCCCACCGACTGCCCCGGGGGCCCCCGCCCGCCCCAGGTCACACTCAGACTCCCTGCCTGACCCCTGGAAGCAACCCCGCCTTTCTCGCAAGCTCAGCGCCACCTTTGAAAGCACGTTTGCTAACGTGTTCCTGGCGCTTAGAGACGTTTGCAGTTGGAGGGATCACAGACTACTTCCCACCACGTTTCTGGAACCAGAGAGCCTTCCTGAGAGTTGTTCTCGAAGGCCAGGAGTGACTGCAGCTCTCGCCTCCAGCCTCTCTTTGCTCTAAAATGTATCCAAAGATTGACTCAACCTCCCATCAAGATGCAGCCATCGGAGCACGTCCCGGGTCGTGGGGAGGCCGCCTGGGACTCAGGAGGAACCCACAGCCCCTGCGTGGCTGCACCTTGGCTCACGGAGCTGGACTGATGCGAGACACACAGACGCCCACGCGGCCCCTTCTCCCCTGAGCAGGGCGGCTGGACAGGACGGGGAGGAGCTCACGTCCAACACCATCCTTTCCACCCCAGGTGTCCTGGCCCCCGACCCCACGATCACGGCCCCTTTGGACCAGAGACCCACCCCAGCCCCCGTCAGGCATTCTCTTCTCTCTCCTTCCACAAGTTAAGTACTTGGGATTAGAAATAGTGACTCGCGACGGTTTCTCCCAAACCCCAGAGCAAGTCGCTGGCAGGACTGGCTTTTCACTCTGTCAACAAAGCGCTCATCAGGGCCCGACCTCATGTGCGCAAGCACGCGGCATACACACACACAACTACACACATGTACACACACACATCACACACAGGGACACACATACACACGTGCACAGGGCACACACAGACACCACACACCCACTGCACACAGGGACACATACACACATGTACACACATGTATACACTGCACACAGGTACACACGTGTGTGTGCACACAGTCGCCACACACAGGGACACACACACATGCACAGGGCACCCACAGACACATCACACACGCACTGCACACAGGGACACACACGTACACACATGTATACACCGCACACAGGGACACACACACGCATGTGTGCACACACAGCCACCACACACCACACACAGGGACACACATGTACACACATGTACACACCACACACAGGGACACACACACACGCACAGGGCACACACAGATACACAACACACACGCACTGCACACAGGGACACACACGCACACACATGTGTACACCGCACACAGGTACACACACATGTGTGCACACACAGCCACCACACACCACACACGGGGACACATGTATGTACACACGTGCACATGCACGTCTGCCTGACCCTGTGACCCACGGCCCCCAGAGCAAGTGAGCTTCCCCCCACGTGCTGTCCTCTCGACTGCTGGCTCTCCCATCACCTTTCCTTGTAAAACATGCTTATCGAGTGCCACTGTTGGAGACCCCTCGGGGGTGCGACAGTCAGGAGCGCGTCTGTGAGCACCAGCAGGCTGGGCGGCGTCCCGCGTCACCTCTCACTCCTCTCTCCCGGCGAGGTGGGATAACCATCGCACAGAGAAGCTGAGTCTCACAGAGGATAACGCACCTGCTCAGTCTTCAGAGCTGCAGCCCCAGATTCGGGGTCTCACTCTTTTCTTTCAGGGGGCAAACCTTCCCCAAGCAGCAGACAGAGCCACTGGGGGAAGCCGTCACTGACCCTCCTCCCGGCCCCCTGCCCTCCGCTGCGAGGCACCGAGCATCCAGGACGGTCACCTGCCTCCAGGCACCGCCCGCACCCCGTCCATCCCGGTGCCGCCAGCGCTCAGCACAGCTCCAGCTGAAGGAGGAGACGCTGAATTACCCAACGAGCACTCCTTCCGGCCGGGCCTGGCCCTCCAGCCTCCTGGTCAGGCCAGGCGGTGGTGACTGGCTCAAGGTTGTACACACAGCGCCTGGACGTCTTTCTCTGGCCTCTTCTGCGTCTCCCACCGGGCTTAGCCGTATCTCGCCTCTGCTGGACCCCCCGCCCACAGCCTCCCCGGGGAGCTGTCCTGCTTGCCTGCGGCACCGTGGTTTCACTCTGAATGAGAAACCCATCGTTACACCTCCTCCGTAAAATCACGGTGCAGGTTGACTTCTCAACATCAAGATGAGTTCTGCTTAATAAAATGCATTTCCAAAACCTTTTCAAAACCTAGTAACTGATGTTCTAAACCCCAACATTCCCAGAGCGCACGTTTCCTTCTAACCACCCTGTCCAGGGAGTCACTGGCTAAGAGACGGTCACGGCACACACGTGTGACGCGCCTCCCGTGCGCCGGGCACGAGCATGAACGCGTGGTCTCCAAGGCCCTTCTTCCTTCAGCCGTGAGCTCGTGGGTTAAGAGCTGCCGTCATCACCCCCGTTTCAGGAAATAAACCCCTGGAAGCACAAGGTGCCAGAGCCTCGCGTCTGCTGGTTCTGGAGTCCGCCGTCAGCCCTGTAGTTTCTCGTCTGCACGGTAATACGTTCACCTGTGTAGAGAACCAAAGCAACCGCAGAAGCAGAAGCCTTGCTCCCCCCCGCCTCCTGCTTTCTGTCTGCCCCTCGCCCCGCCCCGACTCCAACTCGCAGGCAGCAGCTTGCGCTAGTTTCTTGAGCGTCCTTTTTCAGTTGTTTTTTTAAAAAATGTCTTCGCTGTGGTATGGCTGCTGGGCAGTAAGCCACGCATGTTTCAGACGTACAGTGATGCCATTCTGATGGACAGTATCCCCCATGAAGCCACCACCATCAGGACAGCGAACGTTTCCATCACTCCCCAGGGGGTGCAGATTTCTAAATCCCCAGTTTATCCCTTCCCACCCCTTCGCCCCCGGGAAACCATGTTTGTTGTCTATGTCTGAGTCTGTTTCTGTTTTGTAGATAAGGTCACTTGTGCCCTTTTTTTAGATTCCACATAAAGGCGATCTCACGTGGCATTTTTCTTTCTCTTTCTGGCTTGCTTCACGGAGAATGACGATCTCCAGGTCCATCCATGCTGCTGCAAATGGCATTATTTTATTCTATTGAGTTCTTAATGCCAGCGAAAGAGCATGGAGACAAGTGGAAATCTACGTCCCTCCACTCCTCACACACGCCTGCCTCCCCTGCGTGTGGGCCCCGACGAGACCTTCCCTCCGCGGCTCACAAGCGCCCTCTCACCTGTCCCACGTGGTGTCTGTCCCACGCACCTGCCACGGCTTAGGCACCCAGTCCCTCCACGGAGCTTCAGGGGTTCCGCTCGTGCCATTTACACAGCGTCGCCATGAGTCCGCCTTGTCCCGTGTGCTGCGCTGTCCGTAGAGCAGATTTCCAGAAGAGCGTTTCCACTGTCGAAGGGAGAATTTTTACGATTT
Source organism: Camelus ferus (assembly GCF_009834535.1). Lineage (NCBI taxonomy): Eukaryota > Metazoa > Chordata > Mammalia > Artiodactyla > Camelidae > Camelus > Camelus ferus. Next base: position 1,125,344 of record NC_045715.1, read on the forward strand.
TCTTAGCATTGACCGGCCCCTCTCTGTGCTAACTGGCCACCCGCACGCCTCCCTGCAGGTTGAGTAAACGCCTATCTTCTCGGTGTGCTGTTCGGGGGGCTTGGGTCCTGGCCCGCCTCACAGGCGAGCAGAGCACCTCCCTGAGCCCACGTCTTCCCCGCGGCCCAGGTGGAGCGGCTTCTCCCGCGCTGCACCTTCTTTCCCACGAGCCGTTCAGCCACGTCCCTGCACCTTTTTCAGCCGGTTTGTCAGCCTTTTTCTCAGTGAGATCAGGGGGGTCCAACCAAGTTGCCACAGCGACTCCCAAGAGGAGCGAAGACAATGTCAATGCGGGTGACTGAGGTAAATGTAGCTTTATCACAGTTCTTTCAGGTAGGAGCTTAAAAACCTGCCCGATTACTTTAAACATTAGACTCTATTCATCAAATGAAATGGTTCATACTTTGTTATACAGATTCTAGTCCACTGGCTGCTCATTATTGTAACAGAGGAAAGCATTGCGAGACAATCACGTCAGAGTGTAAATAACTGGGACTGAGGTTCAGGCCCCAAGAATTTCACAAACAGCAGGTGGTTAATTTGCTCGAGTCGATTCGCAGACCGTCCCTTGTGGGCGTGACGGAGCAGCCGCCAACCACTTCTGTCCCGACCCTCTGACACTCCAAACTGCAGCCCTCAGGTCCCAGGCAGCGGGCTGTCTCTGACTGCAGGTGCTCAAAGCCGAGGAAACACTGTTTAGTCCCTGCGCCCGGCGGCGAGAGTGCCCGTGGCCGCCTCCCTGGGTGGTCGTCGCCCCAACTCTCCAGTGACTGGCGTCACTCATGCTCAGAGCGTTCGGATGAGGCGTCCAGGGCAAGGGCTGTGCGGTCCACCCTGCTCGGCCTCTGCCCAACCCGGGCCGGGCTCCGAACCCATCCTTCTGGCCCTGTTGGCACCACACGACCCTCCAAAAGGGCATGGGGGAGTCCTGCCTGTCCAGCGCCACCAGCGCTGACCTTAGGCACCGACAACTCGCCGCACGGCATGATGTTAACACAGTCCTCCCCCGGTCATGACTCCCGGTGGACGAGCGGCTGGGCTGAGTGACCTCAGGTGGGCTTCGCGCCTCTGGGCCTCAGTTTCTCCATCAGGAAAATGGGAAGGAGTCTGACGCTCCTTGCCCCTCTCCGCCCTCAGATGCGCTGAGTCCGGGCCCTCCCTCCCACCTCGGGAAAGGCGTCTGCAGCCCCAGGCCCCGGCGGTAACAGCCAGAACCTTCGGGCTCCGTGGCGACCTTGCCCTGAGCCCTGGGGGGAAGCGTCATTTGTGGTTTCGTCCCGTGACTGGAGTGGGGCAGTTTAGGGGCTCCATTGGTCTCCTGGGGGGTCTCGGGCCAGGGGGGAGAAGAGGATGTGGGGTTACTCTGGCCACCATGTGTGTCCGCCCCAACTGCTGCACTCTCGGAACCAGGGAAGGGGCTGTGGCAGTGCCTGGGCCCAGTGAGCCCGGGGGAGGCAGGCCTGACCCGGGACTTCCCTCATCCCGGCCCCCAGGACCCCCGCGCTGCGCCTGCGCAGGAGGGAGGCGCTGGTCCGCCGCGAGCAGCCCGTCTCCCCCTCCAGCCGCCGCTCCCCTGAGAGATCCCCAGACAGTCTTCCTGATAAATGCCCATGCAGAGAGGGCCTGAAAGCCACCCGGGGCCGGCGTTCCCTCTGCACTCGGCCTGGTGAGAGAAACTGCGGGCGAAACAAACAAGGCGCTGCCCCAGCGGATGGCTCTTTGCTGAGTTACAGCATGTCTTCCAAGAGTCCTGGGCTCCCTCGGGCTGCACCAGGGAGAGCCCCACCTCCACGCCCTCCGACGCGAAGCCCGCCAGGTCACGGGCCCGGAGGTGTCATCTCCTTTTGGCCGGTAGGATAGCAGCCGCTCTGTGCCGACCTGCTGGGGTCACACGGTCACGAAGGTGCAAAGCTCAGCGCCGCAGACTGTGGACAAGGGGACCCCCCCCCCCGACCAGCCCCTTCCGCTGACAGAGGCAACCTCAGCCCAGAGAGGTTGGGGCTCACGCAGAGGCACCTCGGGCAGTTGAAGGCAGAGGACACGTTTGAAGCCACGTCTTCTGAGCCTAAGCTCTGGGCTGTCGCCTGGACGTCACACTGCCTGGAGGCCAGAGGTCAGTACTTACGGAACAGACGTAAAAGCTGAGAAAAATACAATCTTGTCCTCTGGCAAATGCCTGCATTTTCTTTGGGCCAGCTTTCTTTGCAAATATCCTTAAGAAAATACGCAGAAATGAAATTTAAATGCAGCCTAGTGGTTCTTCCAAGGAATTCAAAGTCAATTACAGGAATACTATGTAAGCGAGAAGGAACAGCTTACTGAATGTTTTTGAAAACACGAATATGCCATGAAACCGTAAAATCGCACCTCATCGTATGTCTTTCCTGTTTGACAAACCTCAGTGACTGAAAAAGAGACGCAGGCAGAAACCCATCTCATCCTCACGCAGGGGATGCTGTGCCAAGAACAGGAGGAGGAGACGTGTGCAGAGAAAGGCAGTCAGGACCGACGCCAAAGCCGCCGCCTCTCCCCGTGGGCAGCCCCTCTGCCGGCCACACTGGCCCCAGAGGGTCTGCCCAGGAGGCGCTGGAGAAACCGGACTTAAATGTGACCCTTTCAGCACCAAGACACGTGACACACCCTCGGCCCGAGCTCGGCCTCGGTTCGGGTACCAGCTGGGGCTCCAGGGGAGGCCTGTCTCCTGAGAAGGGACCCCGGGACCCCGGCAGGCAGGGTGTGTGAACCCTCCGGCAGGGCCTGGCGACCTCGCAGTGAGCAGGTCACTAGTCCACAAACAGACACGCACGACCCAGTGGTGGGCCCCGAGCCGCCCGTGCTCCCCGGCGGGGACCGCTCCCTCCCAGGGACGTTACTGTAACCTCCTCCACGTCGCAACGCTCTCCCTGGCTGAGAGAACACGGGGACAGAGCGCAGAGTCCTGAAATCCCCTGACTCGGGCTTAATCTTCTGTCAGGCTCTCGGCGCGCACGGGAGCGTGAGCGTCCCTGAGTGTGTGTGTGTCCACGTGCCCTTGGGGCTGGCCTACTTGGCAGCATTAATTTTCAGAGGACACGCCCGGGGGGTTTTGTGAGGTGACCTGCTAGAATGTGGACGTTGTAAAGGGAACTGACGCTTTTCCAGGAGCAGCGGGCAGGTGAAGTCAAACGTGAGGGGAGGGGTCGGGGAGGAGGGAGAAACAGGAACAGGAAGGGCAGCCTTGGCGAGCTGAGGAAAGCACGCGTACACCTGCTGTTCCTCACCCCGAACACAGCCCGGAAGGTTCTGGGGCGGGGGTGGGATCAGCTAGCTTTTACTCTCGTACAATCCACTCACTGCTCATTAGGCCCCAAAACCAGCCATCCGGTGCAGATGGAGTGTGGAAACGGTGCCGCTTCTGAACCGACTGGATGTAAGGAAACGACTTTCCGACCAGCTTAGAGCCAGGTTATTTCTCGAGGGGGCGGGAAGCAGGCAGGCCCTCTGGCCTCACCCAGGCGCCTGGGGGTGACGTGTGTGGAGCCGGGCGGTGGGCGCCCCGCAGGTCGGGATCACCCTGTGTTGGGATAAACAGGCCCCGCTCGGCACGGAGATTGGCGACAGCCAGGGTCGCCCGTGGGAGCATTTGCCACGTCGGGCGCTGCAGACGCTGCTCCTCGTGCAGCCAGAACACAGCCCCTTCGGGGGTCGCACAGCCACACCCTGGAAGCGGCCGTGAGCAGGGCCCCTCGCGGCATCAAGGGCTCTGCTGCTGTCTCGGAGCAGGAGCGGGGGGGGGCGCGGCGGACTCCCAGGGGACCCTCGCCGGCCTGGGGAAGCTTCTCTTTCCGCCTCACAGTTGTGACGACAGAGAAAAGTCAATTTGACAAGGAGAGAGAAAACTCTTACTTTACCAGAAGGCACAGATTCCGGAGTAAATCTCACTCTGAGGCCGGACGGCAGTCCCAGCCCCTCTGCCAGTCACTTCAGTCCTCCCCCGAACCAGGCTGGTGACAGCGGTCCAGCCCGCGCCAGCAAGGAGGCGGCAGATGGAGACAGGGATGGTAGAAAATGCTTCCAGAACCTCGGAGCCGGCAGCACAAGCAGGGGCCACCCCTCAGCACTGTCACTGCTCTGGTCTGCCCCTTGGTGCCCCCAGATTTCTGTGCTGACTCCAAACCCAGTGTGACGGCGTCAGGACGGGGGCCTGCAGGAAGCAAGGAGGCCACAAGCTGGAACCCCCGTGATGGGACTTGTGTCCTTATCCCTGAGACCCCAGACACCCCGGTCCCTCCCCCCAGTGGGGACACAGCCAGAAGGCTTGGCTGGGAGGGGGCCCTCACCAGAACCACCGGATGGCGGGCTCCCAGCCCCCAGAGCCGTAAGAAATAGGTTTCTGTTGTCTGTCAGCCACTGGGTCCCGGGGCCGTCACAGCCACCCGAGCTGACCGCCGTCATCACGGCCTCGTCTCCCTGGAGAGGGGAGGACAGGTTGTGGGGCTCAGTCGCTCAAGCCCAGGGTCCCGGTGCCGGGTCGGCGAGCCATCCCACTCAGAGGGGCACGTGTTCCTGTCCCCTCTTCTCCCCGAGTTGTCAGAGAGCCACCCTCTGGAGAAAGTGAGTCCCCAGGGCAGTGGAGACAGGCCACGAGGCTCTCCTCTGTTCAGGCCAAGTGTCTGTCAGGTCGTCCTGCTCCTGGAAAGGCAGCATTTTCTGCTTTGAAAGTAACCTGCGACGTGACGCCCGGGGTCCTTCCACCCGCATCTTAGTCACTGCAATCCAGTCTCCGTAATGTTCTTTTGTGGAAGAGCAGACCCCACGTGTTTTAATGCATCTTTCCAGTAAAAAGTTAAACAGTTACGGGCTCAGGCCAGTTACCCTACTTGACGGAAAAACGTAGTTTGAAAAAGCAGAACTCAGCTCTGCGTTCAGCCGCTACAAAGTGGAGTGAAATTAAACCCACTGGATCCAGACAGAGGCCCCTGAGCCGGTCGCGCAGGTCACGTGACGCAGAGCTGGGTGCCGCACCCTTTAAACGCAACGCCAGACGCCGGGTTTGAATCCCGGTGGGACTCGAGACCTCGGGCTGCATGAGAGCATGCACTCGCAGAGGCGACGCTTTCTGAGCAGTCGGTGTGGGGCTCTCTCACGGCCGCCTGCCTCCATGGAGTGGCTGAAGGAACCTCACAGCGTTTCTGGGAACCTGGCTCACTTCCGGGAGCACTGGGGCAGGAAGCTCTCCAGAGCTGCCCAGGGCCTGCCCCAGACCTGAAGGGACGCTTCTCAGCTCACTGCTCACACAGAGGAAGACAACTGGTCACTGCTCACCAGGCGTCCCTTTCGCCAGCTTACTCAGAATTGGTGGGGCTGCTCGTCTGCGCCGGGCGGTCACGTGTGAGGACGGGGGTCCCGCCCCCCCACCCCAGCCGGGGCCCTGAGAGCCGGGGGCGGGGAGCCTGGGGGTAATGAGGGCGTGGCTGGGGGCTGCTCACCTGGGTCGCGCTGTGCGCTGGACAAATCGGGGTCCCCGCAGCCCTTCCTGCAGCCTCTCCCGGCAGGCCTGTTTTCCCTTCTCACCACAGGTGTCCTCCGGGCGGCCGAACCTCCCTCAGCGTCTGCCACTGTCTTGGGGGCTGCGCCTCTCCTCAAGGGGCTGTCAGCTTCCTAAGTACGGGAGCCGCGTCACCTTCACCGTGGAGCCCAAGGCCCTCGGCAGGTGCGGGGGTGGCGGTCCTCACGGGCCCCGTCCGTCTCCCGCCGCCCGGTGCCACACATCCCGGCTGCTCCCAGTGCACTGAGCACAGGGCAGGGCTGGCAGCCGCTGTACCACATGCAGCTGAGAACCGCGTCCCCATCCTCGCGGCCCAGGATGGAGACTCATGCTGCATGACGCCCACGTCCTCATTCACGCTCTCTGTTCTGACCCGCCCGTCCGCGTCTGCCCTAGTTACTACTCAAATGCCGGAAGCAGGTCACCAAATGGTCAGCCCATCAGTGCTGTCCAAGCTCTGCTCTGGGTTTCCGACGTCATGAGAAGCTGGGGTCACAAAGCTGGTCCACGAACAGAAAGAACTCAGGGAAAGTCATGCATTTGAATCTTCTGTCGTCGCCATAATCACCGTGTCTGTGATTAAAGTCTCCCTGTTCAGTCATCCCTGATTACGAGTAAAATGTACAAGCTTAAATTTCTCAAAAAACAAACAAAAAGAGCAGGACCCAGACCCATCCCCCAAGAAACTCACTTTCCAGAGGGCGCAAGGCCACCACATCGAACATTAGCTTTTCCGAAATCGGCATGTGTTACGCAACTGCCGCTCCTCTCTTCCTAGAAGAGCTATTACTAGACGGTGGCGCGTGCCACGGCAACTAGCCTCTCAGAGAGGAGGGGACACCCACGGTGCCGTGTGAGGGGACGAGTTGGCCACAACTCCGCTGCTTGAGCACGCGGCCTGCAGACGCCCCGCGGGAGGAGCAGCTCCTTGCGCGTCCCCAGCGGCTGCAGGGACTCCCGGCCCGAGCGGTCCACTCACTGAATTGAAAGGAGAGCTTCAACCCAGAAGCCCCCGAGCTGTTACCACCCAAGACCTGATGCCAGGGTCGCCCACGAAGCCGGGCCGCAGCGTCCTGGGAGGCAGGAGAGCAAGGGCTTAGCCTTTGAAGGTCGCACGTCTCCCTCACAGCGACTAATTTCTGCTCCAGTGCCCCAAACACGTAAGGAAGGTTGTGGCTTATGGACGCCAAGGTTTGAATTCTGTATCATTTTCATGTCGTGAAATCTGTTTTTGACTTTTCTTCAACATTTAAAATTGTGGAAACCATCCTTAGCTTGTGGGGTGTACAAAACAGGCTGGGAGCTGATCTGTCTCTGGGGACCGTGGTCTCCTGACTCTGTTCCAGCCTCTGAGGATGGAAAGTTTTCCATCTCCCCCGGGAGCTGCAGACCCTGGACCACAGGCGCAGGGCAGTTTTCTCCTGATGTCCGCACCTGACACGGTGCCAGGGCGAGGATGAAGCGTCATTTACAGAAGGTGGCCGTGGGACAAGGAGCCTGAGAGCAACTACAGCTTTTCAGAAAGGAGGAGAGTTTATAAACAGCTGGCAGGGTGTCCGCCCACCAGTGCTGTGGGCACAACTCCTCTCAGGATACGGGGAATAAATCCACCTTCTAAAACAATCATGCTCAGCCTGACACGTGGCTTTTCCATGGCCAGCGTCCCAGGATAAACGGTCACCTGTTTCACGGTGTGTTAATCCAGCTTCACCTCGCAGAAGGCGCACAGGCCCAAAGGGCAGCGAGTGGATGGAGGGGCCGCTAGCCAGGTCATTCTGACCCGCGCTCGGGGCCAAGGGCAGGGGCTCTGGCCAGATGCTGCCAGCGGGTCAGGGCCCCGGCGGTGCTAAGCCTCAGGCAAATCCACGGCCTCCCCCGGGGCTCCCCGCCCCCTCACAGACACACCTGTACTTCTCACCACATGGAGACACCTCAGCCACGCCTCCCCTTTCTGCATCTTTGCTCCTTTATTTACGAAACTAGCACATGCCGATTTTTACAAACAAATCCAGTAGCATCCGAGCTAAGTGAACAGAGGGCCAGCCGCCCCCTCCCCCGCCAAAAAAAATCGCGCTAGCAGTGTGGGGCGTCCTATGTCGTGGAAACCGTGTACTTACATCACCATGGGTTTGGGCCGTTTTTGACGCCCACAAGGTCCCCGGCCACGTCACTGTGTGGGGGGGCACCGCGCGTCATCTGTCTGCAGGGCGCACCTTCCTCACCTGCCGGCAGGTGGGCATGAGGTTATCACCTTGGGCAACGCCCAGCTCCCCCCCCAGGAGCCCGGGCTCACAGTCAGCCAAGGTCAGCGGCTTGCTGGGTTGCCGTCCTCACCCCGCGAGGCGACCACACCTGCAGACAAGAGGGAACTTCACCAAAAGCCAAATTCCTACAGGCTGACGGGGAGGGACTTGCTGCCGGAGGTCCTTCCACAGAGCATTTTTTGGTTTTAATGCCTCTGGAATGCCTGTTAAAATAACCCCAACCGGTCATGTGACAGCTGAGATACTGTCTGGGCAAATCTGACTCGAGAGGATTCCTCCAGTCAGAAGTGTCTGACTGCGTCTGCAGAAACGTAGCCTGGGGCGCTCCTCCCTGGTCAGGCTGTAAGAAGCCAGAGTCAGCGTGGGGGCACGGCTGGGGACAGAGCGAGCGCGCAGCTCAAAGCCGGGTCGAGGCCCTGTGTGTGCACCAGCACACGGCATTCACGCTCCTGAACACACAACTGGACGGTTTTCAGCCAATTCACGGAAGTGTAGCCATCACTCCGGTCTAACTTCAGAACGTCTCCTTCCCCGGCAAAGGCTTGCCCCCGTTTGCATTCACCCCCATCCCCACCCCGGGCCCCCGAAGCACCAATCCACTTTCTGTCTGCAGGCTTGCCTTCCCTGGAACTCTCATACGATGGACCATGCGCTACGTGGTCGTCAGCGACGGGCTTCTTCCAGCGTAACACGTTAGCGGCTCGTCCAGGTTGAGGCATGTGTCCGAACTCTCCTTCTTATGGCTGAGTCATGCTCCACCGAGTGGGTAAGGCTGTGCGTCTGTACGTCGCCAGCTGCCGGACGTCTGCATCATTCCCACGTCCCTGGCCGCCCTGCGTAAGGCTGCTGTGAGCAAGAGTGTGCAGGTCTCCGCGGACGTGCTCCTGGGCTGTTCTCGTTTATCCTGGGCGGACGCTTCGGAGTGGGATTTCTGGGTCATGCGGTGACTCTGCCTTTAACATTGTAAGAAACAGCCAAACTGTTTTCCACACTGCACCAAATGTAAAGTGTGTTTCTTTGCTACTTGCTTTTAAAAAAGACCTTGGGTTTGTTTTTAACTAACTTGGCAGCAACTCAAGATGACCCACGGCTCCTTGTCGGCTATTCTGTGGGAAAGGTGCTTGTTTTCGAGTTGTTCTGCACGTAACCAGTGTCACCCCAATGGTCTGTGCTGATGTGTAACATCCAGGGGTCTCCATCCCGCTCAGATTCAAAACGACGGCAATCGTGTTAGGGGACTTTGCCCCATTCTGACCATTTCCACCAGATCTGCTGTGCGGGTAGCTAATGTTTCTGACTAAAGGCTCTCCGTCGTGTCAGGGACGGGGATCCAGGCAGAGACAAAGAAACCCAGACGCAAATTCACTCCATCAGTAAACGCTTTACTCGTCTGAAAATGCTTGTGACCTTTTCTTTCTTAAAACGTCTGCTCCTGAGTTGGCCGTGCCCTCCAGTCACAATGAGCAAGTGTATTTATGCTCAGACACAGCCCTGAGGGTTTCCTATCTCCAGTAGGACTTCACGTCGCGGACCACCGAGGGGCGTCTCTGTCGTTCTGACAAGTGCGCTAAGAGACGGCGATGGCTGGGTCTTGAGAGTCCCTTGGGAGGGGGTTCGAGCTAGCGGATTAGGACTGAGCTACGTGACTTTGTTGACCGCATGGATTAGACCTCAGTCTTCTGTCTTGCATTGAGAACAGCGCTGGGGAACCAAGAAGCAAAACTGTTCTCCGAGGACGTCAGTGCCCTAGAGCCAGAGCCAGGGCTCCTGTTCTTCACGTTGGCTTTCGCCCTGAGGCCCCTCCCAGGGGCCATCCTCGAGCAGCAACCACACACGCAGTCAAAGGGCCGCGTTCAGGGCTGGCAGGGCAGCGAAGCCCTGGGAACTCCCAGCTGCCCACCGGGAGGGTCACTGCCCAGCCCTGAGACCCTCAGTCTCCCACCCTCACCGTCAGCTGGTACTCAACTCACTTCATTTGTCTTTAAATCCACTTTAACCCAGTTACCCTTCTAAGTCTCAGGAGTAATGTCCCAGACATAACAGGAATGTGCAGCAGTTAGACGTTTCCCTCTGATATCCAGCAGCATAACGCACTGCTGTTGGAAGACCCGTCTGTACGCTAGCGGAAATCATCTCGTAGAGCCATGCACCCTTGGTCTGATAACTTAGGGGAACCATGTGACATCCACACAGCAAAATATTACTCAGCTATTAAAATGTGGGAAACTGTTTACATTGTGATGTAAAGTAGGGTAATAAACACAGCATGCACTAAATTTTTTAAAACTACGTACATGAAAAATTGAGTGGAGATACACAAAAACGCCTGACTGATTGCCTCTAGGTGGCGAGGCTCACTCCTTGCTCTTTCCCTCTGTATTGACGACAGTGAGCAGGCAGTACGTTCAAACCAGGGGGCGGGCAGCTTCATCTTCAAGCCTTTCATTAAGGACCCATTTGAGGAGTCTGTGAGCTGCAGGCCTCTGTGGTACAGAAGAGGGAACAGAAGTGGGGAGAGGAGGGGATGCACGTGGGCAGAGGAGGGGACGCACTTAGACAGAGGAGGGGACGCACGTGGACAGAGGAGGGGACGCACGTGGGCAGAGGAGGGGACGCACTTGGGCAGAGGAGGGGACGCACGTGGACAGAGGAGGGGACGCACGTGGGCAGAGGAGGGGACGCACGTGGACAGGGGCCGTGAGCGAGGCTGGTGCATGCGCCCTCCCCGCGGAGCGCCCTCCCCGCGGTCCAGCGCACTTCCTGTCCCCTTCCTACTGATTGACATCAGAGCAATGGAAGCCCCTCTGAGGACTAGCAGATGTCCAGCAAGACTGCGTGGTTTGATTGGATCGCTGATCGCTGAGCCGCCTTAAAAGCGAGCCCCGGGGGTGTTTCTCAGGGTTCTCCACTTTTACAGGCGGGCCGCCTGGCCTCCTAAGACCCAGGAGAATCAGAAACAGATGAGGGCCTGGCCCCGTCCTCACATGTGAGAACTGCTGGCCCCCGGAATTCTCACAGTTGATGTGGGAGAAGCAAAGTCAACCTGCGCTCCGAGCAGTCACCTCGGCGGTCGTGGGCGATGATGTGTGACAGTGAGAAAGGGGGCGACGTTCGCACGCTGACAGTCCGCTGACAACGGTGACAAGGACTACGGCTGGCACGTCTCCGCGGGAAGCCGAAGTCTGGCTGGAGGTGAACACTGACCGCCGCCAGGGCTGCGGGACCGGCCGTGCCCTGGGGACTAAGGGCTGAGGGGCACAGCGTCCCCGCCTCAGGGCGCCCGCCGGGAGCCGGACTCACAGACCTGAATGCTCGGCTGAGAAGGGAAATTCTGCTTTTAAAACCAAGTTTTGCCACATAACAAAATTTTCTCATTCTTCTGTGGGTTTAGTTCTTCCTCTGTTCAAAGTCGTAGTTACAAGCATCGCGCCGACACAAAGAGCAGGGAAGCCTATTCGGAACGACGCGTCTGTACATGGAGAAGTGCGGCGCGCTAGTGCGGGGCGATTCTGACGGAGCTGACCGTTCCAGTCCGTAACAACCACAGAGTCCAGGAGGCTTTACAGAGATTGCAGTGGGAGCAATGACTTCTAAAATTTCAGTTCTCATTTTAGAACCAGAATCAGGAAGTTGAAATGTCCAAAGAACCACCTAGAGCTGAGCCAGGGTCTCTGTCCAAAGCTCGTTCTCGTTCAAGAAAGTGAAGGGTCTGAGGAGGAGCCCGCAGGAAGGGAGGCCTCCAGGCTCAGGTCCCCGCATCCCCCAGGACGCTCCCACTCCCACACCCAGAGACACACACACACACTCACACACACACAGAGACACACACTGACCCGCAAAAAAAGCCTACGCACAGCGAAAACACTGCATACCCAGGCCATCTTAACCCCCCCACCGAGACGACAAGGGCCCCTCGGTGCCGGGAGCCCTGAGGATCCCAGCGGGTGGCCCAGGTCAAGAGGGAGCAGCTCTCGGAGGATAAAAATCTCGGTACAAAGGATGCCTGGGAGGAGGCGTGGGAACGGTCCTTTCCTCGGGTTCTGCCCGAACGCTGAATGCCAACTCAGCTGGCCTCCCACACCAGCCCACTGGTCCCTCTGCGGGGCCAAGGGGGCACCTAGTTCTAACACTCTGGTCTCTCCCAGGTGACCCAGCTCCAAGCACACGGCGCAAGGCAGGACACGCACGGGAGACCCCGGCATCGGTCCCTGAGCGTCCTCTCCCGAGGTTCCCTCAGAGCCTCACGTCGGAGCGAGGGCTCCGTGTGGCCTAGGAACTTTCCCACCCTCGAGTGGGAAGGAAGCCCCAGCGGACTCGAGGCACACGCTCCCGGCTTTGTGCCCAAGCAGGTGCAGGGACCGCCCCAAATCAGGGTCGACACTCATACAGTGTGGTCTCTGGCTGAACTCACGTAAGAGTCAAACGTCTGCTTGTTCACATGTGACGGAACAGCGCACGACTCGCTGCCTGTATGAGCGGAGTGCTTTCTGAGCACAGAGCACGTGGGACGCTCTGTGAAGGCTCTGTCTGGGGGAAGGGGAGCGGCTCTGGGGTTGAGATGCCTAATGCTGGCTGGAGAGACGAAGCTATTTTATTTTCCTCTCATTTGTGGAGGTATAATTGACGTGTGATGTTACATTAGCTCAGGTTAACAACAGACGGAAATGACTGCTCCTCGCTGCCTCCCCGAGCCCCTCCTCTCGGGAACAGAGCCTGGGTGGCAGCCAGCAGGTGGCCCCCAGGTTCAAAGCTGCCCCCGCCAGCCATGCTGGCCCCAGGTGTGGCTGCGTGACTGCGTTCAGGGCAGCAGGCTGAGACCGTGAGCCATCTCCCGAGAAGAAGCAGCCTGGCTGTCCCTCCCTAGGAGTCGGGAAGGCCGAGGGCGGGGTCACGGGTGGAGGGCAGCAGAGCCGCTGGGACAGCCCTGGACCACCCAGCCCACCCGCAAGCTCCAGGGACGAAGCTCCGCCTCACTTAACCCGCTCCGTTTGGGGTCTTCCCCAGCCTAACTCACTGAGACAGAACCGTGACTGCACGGTTGGATGGAGGGCGTGTGGATGGAGGGCGAGTCAGAGGCAAGGAAGAAGGGACGAGCGCACGGCGCAGGTGGTCGGGAGGGATGTCCCCTGGCAGCGCCTGGGCTCTTCTCGGGGCGAGGCGGGCAGCCTGGGCCCGGCGCCGTGTGCACGGCGGGCCTCGGCAAGCGTCTGAGGGGTGGCGGCGCGGCTGGAATGTGCGTCTGCGGCCCGACCCCCCGGAGGAGCCGTAAAGCGGCAGAGGGGACGCGGGCGCAGAGCCTGAGGAAAGTCAGCTTGGCACCAGCATGCAGAATTGGGTGGGGGCGCTACAAGATTTTAAAAACAAGCATAAAAGCCCTGCAGGCTAAGGTAATAACTTATCCAACGGGCCCAGTCAACAGCGAGCAGGGCGCCTGCTGTCACTGCGCCAGGACACCAGGCACGACCCGGAACATCCCCGGCGAGCCACGAAAACCATCACCTCGGATCCAACAGGTGACTTGAATGGCCTTCCAGGGGCGCTCCTGGGTTTTAGCACCTGCTTTGACAACCCCACCCCCCAAAACTGTCTACACTGACCTGAGGGGGGTCTGGCTTCATTCTGGCTCCAAAGAGTGGGCCAGTTTTGTGTTCTGTGCGCCACTGTGTTGGCTGAGAAAGGACAGCATTTTTCAAGGCCTTTTCTCGTTACTTGGGAAATAAACACTGGTTATTTTTAACCACCTCCTCTTCCGCCACACTTTCTGGAGCAGGAGCCGGCGGTAGCTGACCCTCCCGCATTTGCGTTTTTCCCCTCCATGCTATTCACAGGAAGTAGGCCGATTTTGTCCCACCTGGTGTAGACGGGACAGCGTCGTGGGGGCTCCTCTGTGTGGAGCCCGCATCCCGGGCCAGGCTGTGGGGTGTGGACGACTCTTGGAAAGGGGCGCCTAGAGCAAGAACGGCACCCTGAGAGCGCCCCCTAAGGAGTCGGGAGACTAATTCCACAAGGCTGGGAGTCTCCACTTTTCCCTTTTAAGGGGCCCCGTGTTAACAGGCTTCCAGCACTGAGCCCCTAGGAGGGGTCTTGGCAGGGGTTCACCTGCTCCATGGTCGTGCGCTGTTAGTGTGTTTGTGGATTTATCATTTCAGGGCACAGACCAGTGTCCCTGATCTCGGATCTCTCATGGACGTAAACTCCACACAGGAAGGTGACAGCCCCCCTCCATGGCCCCGGGGGTCAGCCTGACTCTGAGCCAGGCAAGGGGCGCGTGGCCCCTGGGGGGTGAGGTGCTGGGGAGCTTCCAGGCTGCCAGGCAGGTGCAGACAGGCTGGAGCGGCCGCCCAGAAGTCAAGCAGCCACCTGTCCCAGCCCGAAAGCCGCAGGCCCAGGCACACACCCTGTGCCACTTCGTGGACCCAGGGAGGATTCTGGGCCCCACAGCCCCACCCGCGATCCGAACGGACATCCCCGTCACGTGGAGTGAGAGGAAGCCGGAGTCTGAGGCCTGACCGAGCCACACCTTCACTCTATACTCGGACGAGGGGCCTGAAAGCCCCCACAGGCGTCACCAGGGAGGGGCAGGGCTGCCGCTGCTGGCTCGGTCCAAACTCACAGCCCTGACACATCAGAAGAGCTCACCGGGCTGGGGGTGGGGAGGAGAAGCAGAAGTGGGTGGGGGCGGCCAGGCTGGTGACCTCTCGGGGAAGCCAGAGCAGGCCCAGAGCTGCGCCTCACCGGGAGGGGGAGACGCACGGGCACCAGTGTCTGCTGGTGTGTCCAGAAGCGCCCGCGAAGGGCAGGCCTTCTCTGCGCCCCGACCTCGCGGGCAGCTCTGAGCGGGGAGGCCCTGAGGGTGGGCGCAGAGTTGGGCGGCTTCTTAGATGGCAGAGCCAGCTGTCTTAATTTCAAACCCACCGTTGGTGCCTTCCTGCACCCGCCTCCGACGTTAGCCTTTGATACGCACGTCCAGAAACGGAAGGCTCTTTCTCAGTGTCTGGGCCACAGTTTGTGTTTAATACAAAAGCATGGGCTCCAACCAAGACTCAGAACAACTGATATTCTGTCTGAAACGTAGATTTTAATGCCCACGTAGCACTGGAAACCCCGTGGAGGGGGAGGCGAGGGCCGGAGGGGCAGGTGTCCCTTGGCTCTTGTTTAAGGAGGCGTTTCTGTCTTAGCCCTTGTCGACACGCAGAGACCTCGGGCCGCGCTGGAGGGCTCGGGGGGCCTGAACAGGCGGCTTCTGCACGCACAGGCGCCGGCGCACCTGCACATACGTGCTTGCTACCGGGCTTAACGCTGCAACGCCCAGGGGCTCAGCTCTCAAAGGGCAGCGTAAGGAGAAGTAGATCACAAGAGGAGGCAGGAGAACGCGGCCCGCGAGGATGCAGAGATGCCCGTGTCGGAGCAGCCCAGTCGGCCATAGGAATTCTGGCCACGAGGCCTGCAGGGAGCAGACCTCCTGGGACTGGGGAGGGAGGGGTCCCACCTGCGGGGTCAGAGCAGGGACCCTGTGCCCAGGGGGACTTGGCAGGAGGATGTGTGTACCTCGGACCAAGAAGGGGCCCTGTCCACATCTCTACCAAGGTCTGCACCTTTCAACCTCCACCTCCACATTCAGAGTCCACAAGAGCCACCAGCTGCCCACGCCTGGCTCCATCCCACACCCCGGGATAGGGAGAGGCCACGCCGGCCCCTTCAGGGTGCTGCATAGAGATGGACCGCCCATGGGTTGGGGGGGGGGGTTCCTCCACGTGCAGGTGGTGCAGACGCCGGCCAGCAAGGCAGCAGCACCAGCGGCCACGTCAGCTCAGCGCGGGGAAAGCCGGTCACGTGCACGCGTGCACGGCTGAGGGGCGGCGAGCGGGGATGGTGAGATGGGCGTGGGTGTCTGCAGAGAGAAGAGAGACAGGAAAAAAGGAGAAAGGAAAAGAAAGCCAGAGACCAAGGCTGTGAAAGACCAAACGTTGGCATCGCCCCACGGCATCCACGGCCACGTGTGACCTCTTCTCACATCAAGGAGTCGAGAACTTCCAATGAACGTCCTCAAAACTATGAACATACCAACAGTTGGGTGTGAGGAGGGCCAAGGTCTTACTCTCGTTGCTAAAGTCACACCTTGTCGAGGACGAGCCTTCAAAGGGCGGAGTGACCACAGCTTTGATGCAACACCCTGGTCTCAGGACTTCACTGGAAATGAAACCAAAGCCACGCCAGACACACCTCCCCCAAATTAAAGCCCTAATTCTTATCCCCTTCTGGAAACCACTTCACAATCGTCAAATCTTTTCTGTTTTTGAAGATGATTGTGGTGGGGCATCTCTGGTAGGACCAACATGAAACGAGGACTGAGCAACCGTATTCATTCATTCTGAGTTCTGAGCTGTTTCATCCTAGTTTACATACATCCCTTCGTAATATGTGCATATTTTTAAAAGTTATTCAGCAAGAACCCATTTAGGAAACAATTTGTCCCAACTTGTATCAAGTAGAAGTTGAACAACAATGAAAATACATAATAAATCACAAATTCTCCTCTAAATACGTGAGACAGCCACTAAGCACCGTGGTTCCTGATCACCACGGCTGTCACAGGAGAAGCCCTGGGCTCGAGCAGCACCACATGCTGGAGGCAAGATGCGCCAGAAGCCACGGTCTAAGGCCCTGAGGTCACCCTCGGGGCGGCCATGGTCATCACCATCCACACTGCTTCATCCCTCTCGTAAGAAATAAATGTACTTTTATAGAGCTTCCTCCACAGCCTTCCAAATGCAGCCCAGCGATCTGGGTAGAGGGTGACCCAAATTCAATGGAGAAGCCCCGAGCCCCTCTGCATGGCCCGGAGGTCCCAGCGCTCCCACCTGGACCCTGAGCACACACAACCTGACCTCCATCCTCTCCTCAGCACGTCTGGAAAGCGTGCTTTCCCAAGTGAACGGGCCTGGTTCAGGAATCCTGACGTTCCACTCACACGCGAGGGCGGATTGCTGAACACTAGCTGCAGAGAGACAGATGGACAGGGACACGCACAGCGTCGTCACATCTGGGAGTGGAGCTCCGCGGTCAGACCGCGGGGGAGGGGACGTTGTGAGACACTCAATCCCACGAAGGGCCACCCCGACCTTGGAAGATACAGTCTCCACCCTGCCGCCAGACCCTTGCCCCAGGCTCGGCCCCAGCGGCCCCTGCGGGCCCTCCAGACCCTGCACCAGCCCCGGGGAGGCCCGGGTGCCTAGGCGCCCTTTGCTGGCTCCCTCGTTTTCCCAATTCCAAAGCGTAACTCCAAGCAGCCAGACACCGTGACCACCCCCTCCCCTCCCCCAGGGGAACTTCAGCAAGGCCTTCACTTCGCTGGCTCCTTGCAGCTGCTGGACGATGCCAGCCGGGGGCCTTCAGGGTCAGGGATTCGCTGGGGGACCAGGCCGCGGGGCACTGACGGCCACGATCTCTCCAGACCTGCACTCACTGGAAGCATGAAGGTCAGCCCCGTGGGTCTGGGTGGAGCCTGAGTTTGGGAGGGTCCCCTCCTGTTTGCTCCATGGTCATGTTCTCGCCCCAGAGGGAGAGATGGGGGTTGAGTTCACTGCCCGCTGAGCTGGCTTCACAGGGAGCCCTGCGGAGGCTGCTGGCCCGGCTCGTCCAGTGTCCAGTCAGGGTGGTGGGCGGATGAGGGGTGTCCACTCAGAATCCGCAGCCAGGATGGGGGTGGGCCTCCCACTCAGGCTTCTGTGACTAAATTCAATGTTTTTCTTCAGACTCACGCTGAAACCTTCCTCTGAGGTTCTCAGGTTCTCAAGGTCATAGAACAGGCTCGCCCTGGCTCCGCCAGCATCTGATTCACCTAATGGTTTAATCACAGCCGAAGGCACATCGTTTCTGGAAGGACCTCTTGCTGACAGAGGTTGTGCTGGCAACTTTGCCTCCCAGCAATGGACTGGGGGGGTCCCAGCAGACAAGGAAGACCCTGCCGACCCAGGGACCCCAAGCTCCTGGCAGGAGCCCCATGAGCAGGGGTGACCCCAGCAGGCCAGGGCTCCCCGTTTAGCCACTTGGATAAAGAAAAGCTGGTGGCTCATGGCTAAATAGCAAGTCGCAGGGCAATTCTGCAGGAACTGGGGACAAAAAGGCTGTTGAGCATGTATCACTGTTGCAGGTACCGAAGCACAGAATTAAGGCAATCAGCCTCCACCCCAGGGAGCTGGTCCCTGCACCACCAAGCGCCTAAGAAGCCCCTTGAGGTGGGCTCGCCAGGGGCCAGAGGAGGGACCCCCCCTCCACAGCTGAGGGGCTCTGCTGCTTCCAGAAGCAGTGGGCTGCTGTCCCTGGAGCAACAGAGTAGACTCCAAAGGGGACTTGGATGTGGATATTTGGGGACACATAGGAGCTTCGGGCAGGACACTTTCCTGGAAGGAGGATGAAGCTCTGGGGACCCTTCCTGGGCCATCTCTTGGGGGCTCCTGGACCCACCCACCATCTGCCTCTGGGCTCCTTCCTCTGTGTCCAGGGCCCAGCCCCATCTTCTTCCTCCTGGTGAGCCGGCCTGCTGGTATTGGACTGACACGTTACAACAACCTTTCCCTGGCTCAGGTGATAGCTCCTGTGGATTGTCCCGGGGCACCAGGAATGCCCCGGTTGGGGGGGGACCACGGACAGCATCGTCCCTGGCCCCAACAGCAGGGCGCAGCACCCTGTAAACCTGGGACTGCTCACAGAGCAGCCCAATGTGTAGGAAAAACACCTGTCGAAATATAACAGCAACTGCCTGAAGGCACTGGAGAGAAACCTAAAGGAGGCAGAAGTGGGAGGGAGTCCACACTTGGGAGAAGCGGCCCAGTCTGGA
This sequence comes from Camelus ferus, assembly GCF_009834535.1. Lineage (NCBI taxonomy): Eukaryota > Metazoa > Chordata > Mammalia > Artiodactyla > Camelidae > Camelus > Camelus ferus. Next base: position 1,144,014 of record NC_045715.1, read on the forward strand.
GAGACAGCATTTGGAGTTTCAGTTCAGTCGCGTTGATCATGTGCTGAAATGAAATCCAATACTCTGAAGAGGAACATACCGTAATTCAGAGTCCCTGCAACGAATCAGTCACTTTTTCCAGAATAGGATTCAAAACCAGACACTTGAAGAATGTCGTAAGTTTCGATGGGAACTGACCCAAGATGACCCAGATGCAATTAGCAACATCTGCTAATTAAGTTCTGCTTTAGGACATAAAGGAAGTCATACTTGCAGTTAACGAGCAACTAGGAAAGCTCATGAGAGTAACGGACTTCCTTTAAGAATCAAATTGAAATTCTAGACCTAAAAGATGGAATATCTACAAAGAAAACGTAGCAGACGAGCTTAACAGGAGAGTGGAGACGTCAAAAGGAAGCCCCAGAGAGCCTGAACACCGATCTGTGGAAATCAACCAACCTGAAGAACGAAGAGCAAAAAGACAGAAGAAAAATGAGCACGTCTCAGTGACAAAATTAGACGACCTAAACCACACACAATTCGTGTGGTTAGAGTCCTGGGAAGAACGAGAGGGAGGGGGAATGGCACAGCATGTTTGAAAGATCAATTTTCAAAATTTGGTGGAAGACAAAATTTTACATATTTGAGAAGTTGAAAAGAGCCCAAAGACTTTAGAGTGACAATGTGTGGAGCATCTCTACTCAAGTCCTCATCAATAGGCTTTCTTGCTTTGTGTGCCATTAGAGCCGACGATTCGACGACAGTTGAGCTGTGTCTTGCTTCTGAGCACCTTGCGGTTACCGTGGAACCAGCCTTCTCTTACATCCCTGTCCTTGCTCTCACAGAGCATGATCAGAACACGTCTTCCTTTGGTGGTTTAGCTGTTCCTAAATTAATTTAACAGATGAGAATTTTTTAAACTCTAAAACAAACATTTGAATTCGCAGTACTGTTGAACCTAAAAAGATGGTGTGGGTTTCAAGGGAAGCACGAATTTCAGATGGCATTGAAGAGAGCCTCCTATCTTTTGCTCTCTTGGCTTTCAATTCACCTCACGAGGTGACGGCATGAGCGCTGGAACTGCGGCTTCTTCCTTCCAAAGGGAGGGCTTAATTTTGCAACAGCTGGAGCCAGGTTGTTGGATTCTGGCCCCGATTTCTCCACCCCTGACATAACAGGAAGGAGTCATCCTATGGTCGCGGCGTCACCCTCCTCGCTGGGCTGGGAGCGTGCGTCCTCTGAATCAGCCTTCGATGCCCAGGGCGCACCCAGGTCACCCTGAAGGTTGTCAGTTGTGCAACCAGCTGAGCGCTTTGGACATGAGAACTAGGACGAGGCCTGCCCAGCTGCCAAGCAAACAGAACCAGCGGTGGCTCCCCAGACCTTTCTCCAGAGCACAGGCTCCACCCCCAATGGGTCCAGAAACCCGCCTTTGGACTTAGACCAACAGCACAGGCAGCGCGTGGGGCCCGGGCCCTGGGAACCGCGTCACCGGCGTCCTGGCCGCCAGCCCTGACCCCGCAGCACAGGCTCCGTGCACACTGGACGCGGCCTCCCTCTCTTGCTGAGCGGCTCTTTCTTACTAGCGTCATTATGCAGAGGAATGTGGAAAACCTGCTGTGTGTTGCAGAAAGTCCCCCGCTGCCGGAGCCTGTGCCGCGGCCGGGGTGAGTCAGGGCCCCGGGGCTCCCTCCCGACTCTGGCAGATGGTCCCTTTCTGCAGGGAAAAGCCAGCCCGGCAGCTGAGACACGTGACCTTCCCCAGCGCCACGGCTAGTGCCAGCTCGTGGTAAGCTGGGCTCCTGGCCTATTAATAGTGATGAGTCCATTAGTGCTGGCAGGCGCTGGTTCCAAAACCAACTGCGAGTGAACGCGGTCCTGGCGGTGACTGGTCAGGTGGCAGTGGGACAGTCGCGTCTCCCCGGGCTCCCACAGACTGCAGCTCGGGGATCACACAGATAAGACGCACACTGTGGTTGGGAGTAAGGATCGGAGCTAAAATTAGAAACATGGATGGCTTGGCACAAAACCTTAAATTGCTGCAAAAACAGGACATTAAAATAAAAACACCTCTCCACAGTAGAGCTGGCCCCTCCCTCCCTGTTTACACACTTTCCCTGAGCAGCACGTAGCCTTCAATAAGAAAGACCAGAATCCCACCCCTGGGCGGTCTGCCCGTTGGCCGCATGCCCGCTTGCTTTGAAATCTAGTTTATTGAAATTACCACACAGATACTTGAAGGAGTTTGAAAAGTGATTAACGCATTTCAATTCACACGCGTACACTTCAAGAAAGGTGACGCCTGCACTTTGACAGGCCCCCGTGCACCTCGAGACAGGCGTGAGCTGGTCTGTCCCGCCGTTTACCGCCGGTGTCTGAGCGGAGGCTGCGAAGACTGTCTGCCAGGTAAACACGAGGCAGCTCGAACCTGGCCTGAGCTAGGCGTGAGTCCCGTGACGCCCTGCGGCGTTCTGTGATTATCTCAGATGATGTGACTTGCTCCACACACAGTACATGGAATTTCTAAAAACAGCCTGCTTCTTTGTAAGATCAAGCGAATTGCAAAAGTCCCTCCGAGAGACGGTCCCGACTTGCAGCATGAAGGATTCCAATGACACGGGGTCACTCCCCCGTCGTAGCCATGGGGATCTGAGGTCACAGAATCCGTAACACAGGAGAGCAATTCGTCGCACATCATCCCAAGCTGGAAACTGAGTAAGCTTCACAGCAGGGTTATGTCTAAACTGCAGTTAACGCTCGTTAGTCACGTGTGCATTTCAGCCCATCCCGCCCAACGCTGGAAGCACCCAGAGGAGGAGGGAGCGTCAGGAGGAAGGGAAAGTGACTTTCCTCGTTCTCTGATCGTGGACTCGGTGCACCCCCAGACTTGCAAGGCTATTCTGTTATCCGGAGGAGTCGGAAACGGCCTGAGTGACAGAAGGGCTATTTGGAGTCAGGAGAGCTGTTTCACAAAGCTCTGAACGGCTAAGCGGCCTTTGCACTTCTGTTTTCTATAAAACCCAATGCACTGCAAGGCCCACCTCATTGCCCCACAGACAGAGTGACGGCCTGAAAACCGAGATCTGCCCAGGAGGTTTCCACTGCCGGCACACACACCGGCCTCGTCGCCACCCTGGGCTCCTCCCCTGCCGGCGTCTCCCCAATCCCCGAGCTCCCCCAGCTGCACACACGGTCCCCCCCGCCACGGTGCCGGATGCGAGTCTGGTCCACCCACCTCTTCCACCTGGAGCCACACACACCTGTGGGAAGAGTAAAGAGCATATCCCCGAGAGGGGAGGCCAGCAGGGGTTCTTCTGCCTTAGCCCAGTTGCTTCCATCAGCTTCACGCATACCAACGAACATTTTTAGCAGACTACTTCAGTTTGGGGCTGAATCCCGAGGGCTGTGAGGGGCCTTATTTCCTTCCCGGATTCCCTGAGCTTCCCACCCCAACCCCAGCCCACGCTAAACGACAGTTTGTACCAGGAACAAAATCTTCGCAGGACTGAGGAGCAGAAAGTTGGTCTTTGAGGTATGACATAGTCAACCCAGGTACTAAAATTTAAAACTAAAACCAACCGTGTGACTTATGAATATGCACTGTGCCAGCCTTAGAGTTTCTGATGACTTTACATGAATTACTTCTCCTCCCTGACAAAGCTGCATGACTATCTTACTACTGGGGTGTTAAATAAACGAGCCAAAGACGGTCCCATTATTTTTTCACTGCACAGTGGGACCTGTCAGCTCCAAAGTCTGCTGGAACCAAACTCAAATTTTTACACACCCAATTATTTAAAATAATAGCCCAAACAAGCATATTTCTGGCCATTCAGAGTCTGTCTGCTTTGCGCACCCACAAAGCATCACCTGACAGTTGGTTAGAAGCAAAAGGCTGGAAACAGATGTGCTAACACCAGTCAAAGGAAGCTTCGGTGACTAACACCAGACAAGAGTAGATTTCAAAGCAATTTCCCAGGACAATTAGATCATTTTTCAGCGATAAAAGGGGTTCGTTAATCAGGAGGATGCAGTGATCCTAAAGCTATATTCCTTTAATACAGGGTTTCAAATACACGGAGCAAATAAAGATAGAACTGTGATGAAGAACAGATAAGGACACAATTACAGCTGGAGATTCCAGAAACCTGTTCTCTGACGCTGGTAAAATAAAGAGACAGGGAATCAGCAAAAACGTAGCAGACTTGAGCCAAACGTCAAGCAGCCTGGCCTAACTGCCATCCACAGAGCATTCCCGCGACAGCAGAACGCACCCTTCTCAAGGGCAGTTACCAAGACAGGCCGTATCCTGGGCCACAAAGCACATCTTAGCAAATTTAAAAGCATTCAGTTTGTGCAAATTATGTTCTCTGATCCCAATGGAGTTCAACTAGAAATCAGTAACAGAAAGAGATCTGGAAGACCCCTCAGTATTTAGAAACCAAATAACACACTTCTGAGTAACATTTGGTAAAAGAAGAATCTAAAGGGAAACTAGAAAGTGTGTCGCCCTCCCGTAAGGGCTGGAAAGGAATGCCCAGACGTCCACACCCTTTGATGGTGTGGAATGATGAGCTCTGCACTTTTAAGTCACTGGGTAGGTCTCTGATGCCATTAGGAGAAGCAGTTTTAAGCCCGACAGGAAAAGGAAGGAATTCAGGGTCCTAGCTGGAGGGAAATGTGGTGTCCTGAAAATCGTAATGAAAAAATGCTAAGCTTTTACCACGTTCATTGAAAGTTAGCTCCCACTTCTAAAACTTCAGACGTCTCACACTCTGCCCACCACCCCCTCCTTTTAAACTCACTTGCTTAGGTTTGCCCTCGGCCTCAGGCCTTTGCTGGAATCCACACTGCAGTCTAACGGTGCGACCTGTCTTCCCGTCCACGAGCCCTCCCAGCCTGTCTCCCGACCTGGTCTGACCAGGTGGGACCATCACTATAACCCTCCTCCTGCAAACACGGTGCTGAACCAGCCTCTGTCCGGCTCTTGGAAACCCGCCCCTGCATGGAGCCCCAGGCTGGACCTCCAGCGGGTACCCCACAGCCAGGCGCGCCCAAGGGCCGTCCCAACGGGGCTGCCTGGGTCCACTCTGGATGCGTAGCCTGACCGCAGCTGTCCTGCTCTGTGTCTCAGGAGGGCTCACCACCCAACCGTTCTTCCTGCCCACTTCCGTTCCTCAGCAAACTGACCTCACGTGTTGATGGGACCGAGTTTCCCTGCTACTGAAGCCCACCCGTAGCTTGCAGACGCACTGCGGATAAAATCTGTGGTCTTTCCTGGGCCGACCTCTCCACTCACTCAGCCATCCTCCCTCCGCTCACCTGCTCAGGCCGCACCTGGGGGAGCCATGGACGGTCACATTGAGGTGTTGTGAAGAGTCCGTGGGATCGCCTCCTCTGGGCAGTCCTCCGCCTGCGGCTGCCCTGCTCTGTCGCTCTTTGCTTTCTCCGGATTCCCGCTGCCGTTAGCGTCTACCCCACACCAGAGTGACTCTGCGACTTCTGTAGCTTTTTTGTGGCTTTTTTCACACTTGGACTCTAACCTTGTAGGAAAGAGACCTACGTCTTTTAACTCCTGTCTACAGGCTGACCACAAAATGGGCCTCAAACATTTGAGTTTATCACATCGTAACATACCTTATCCAGTGTTCTGTGTCTACTGGATTTGATTTGCTGGCATTTTGTTTAGAATATTTGGATCTATGCGCATATATACACATATACATACGTCATGACTGAGGCTCAACCCAAGACTGCAATGTTGGTTTAGCATTCAAATATCATCGATCTATTTTACCATATTAATAAACTAAAAAAGAAAGAACATTTAATGACCTCAAGGACACAGAGTATTTTACAAAGTCCAGCTTCACAGTAAACTAGAAACAGGAGAGGGGCTTCTTCACTCTGAAGCACTGGTGGCTTATTCCTGAGACCGAGACGAGGGCCATGGCTTCCAGCTCTTCTCTTCACGGCTGCACTGAGGGGCCTGCGCAGGCCTTCCGGGAGAGGAAATGAACTCAAATGCATCCAGATTGCAAAGGAAGAACTAAGCTTGTCTGATTTACAGACAACATAACACTCACGCAGAAGGGCTAATGGGCTCTAAACAAAGCGATGCAGGAGTTAATATGAGTATCGGGGCGCTGGGGACAAGCCTGACAGTGAAAGTCAAGTGCAGCCCTTCGTGTCCACGTGTCCTGTATCCTCAGAGTCAACCAACCACAGAGCAAAAATATTTTTAAAAAATTCCATAAAGTCCCAAAAAGCAACACTTGAATTTGCCACGTGCCAGGAACTGTTTACGTCGCATTGCACTTACAAGTATTTACGTCGCGTTGTCCCCGGCACTGTGAGTAATCTAGAGAAGATGAGCAGAGGTTGCACACAAAACTGCGCCATTTCACAGAGGAATGGGGCGTCCTTGCGTCTGGGGCCCCGGAGCCCGTCCCTGCACTGCAGTCAGATGGCTGCACCAGCGGTGGGTGAGGGGCTCTTGGGGATTTTAACTAAAAACACAACCCCATTTGCAATGACATCAACCTCATGACTCAATCGAACCCAAGGTGTGTGAGACCCATACACCAGTGTGAGAAAATTAAAGGCCCGCAGGAGGGGAGAGACACGCCTTGCGTGAGTGCAGAGAGTCAGCCTAGACAAGAGGTCAGCTCCCCTCAACTGACCCACAGACCTGGGGCAGTCCCGGCTGGCACCCCAGGGGCCGTCTACGGCCCCCTGGGGACCCTTTGCTCACATCAGCTCCATCCCGCGTCTGCCAGCATCCGAGACAAAACTCAGACCCCAAGGCAAGGAAGCCTCGTCGCGGCCGCGGGACACACCACGCCCTGACTTTTGTCGGTCTGTCTCCTCCATACGTGGCCAGTTTGTTCTCTTTTTCTTGAATTTTGATTTTGATGGATCTATTTGTAGGGAGAAAAGAAAAAAATATGTTTGTCACAGGAAGATGATTATTGAGACCAGCCAGGCAGGGGAGGCCAGTCTGTGAGGGTTATTCCAGGTCTTCTGGAGGCCCTGACACTGCAGCCAATGTCTGCACAGAGCTTGGGGCCCGGAAGGCAGCCCACTGCGATGCGCAGGGCCCCGGCGGGAGGGGCGGGAGCCTGGCCGCCCACCCGTCCAAACAGCAGCGGTCCGTCCGCGTGTGGGCGAAGCCTGTCACCTCCCACCTCCTCAGGCAAAAGCAGACCAGGCTTCCCATCTGGGGTCCCGTTTGGTGGCTTCCAAACTCTTTGAATTGTATACGCCCCCTCCAGGAAACCCCTCGAATATCTACGCCCAAAAAGTACATTTACCTGTTCGTAAATTACACGTATGTGTCTGTTTGACCACATCAAATTATCATATAAACTGAAAAAAAGTTGCAGAAATGGCTTCTTCAAAAATGAGATGAAAACAAACAGATGTGCTCACTTTGGAACAGGCTGAAGGCGGAGCCCCACCTTCCGTCGTCACTGCGGGGGTGGGGGATGGAGGGACCACGGACCACAGGCCCTGAGGCCACACCGGCCCCCACAAGCGCCACCCCTTCTCGCCCCGTATCAGAGGTCCACGGGCGGCGTGAAATTTGAAAACCATTAAACAAGACGTTCTCTAAGGCTCCCTTTGTTGCTTGAAGGACCTAATTCCTCCTTAGCTTCCCGCCATGTATACCATGAGGCACTCCCACCGCCAAGCACATCCGCTGCCTCTTCAGCTTCTGTTTGTTTTGTTTCCCATGTGACCTGCGTGGCTGTCACTCCCCACACAGTGGGTAACAGCGGAGAAGCCGGGGCAGATGAAGGCTCCCATGAACGAGGTCACAAGCCCGTTTTAGCAGCTAAATACAGCCAAGGAAGCGAGGCCCCTGCGTAAACCGCCGTCCCCATCCCAATGGCCCGAAGGAGAGCCCGGGAGGGGCGGTCAGCTGGGACTAGGTGGCACCGGCGCCCAGGCGAGGGGCCGCGGCCGGGCCACCCGGCAGAGGGCCTCCGCCCCGCGACGCCCCTGTTGAACCGCCAGCGTGCAGAGGAAGGAAGCGCAGCGTGTCCCCTGCTTCAGGGCAGGGCGGCCCCCCCCCCGCGGTTCTGGCCGGGGGGGGGGGGGCCCAGAGGGCAGCGGCACCGACCGAGCTTGGGGGGCTTTTGTTCCAAGTTCCCAGAGGAAATTCAAGAGGCACCAAAGCAAAACCCCTGTTTCCTGCGACTGCAGCTTCGCCCTTGAAGTGAGCTCTCTCTGAGTTAGCTTCCCCTGAGGGCGACCTGGGAAGAAAAGGGCGGCTTTCCTCCCAAAACCGGGGTCGCTGGCCCTTGAGATGCAGCCAGTAGCCTCCAGGCCACTCAAAGTGCTCCCCTGGGACCCCGCCGCCCCCGCCCCCGCCCTCAGCGGGGGGCTGAGGGCTCCGCCCCCGGGGCCGCCCGCACGCTGGGAGGGCGGACTGAGCGGTGGCACGCGGGCCGTTGGCGTGAATTCCAGGGACGTTATCCTCACACATTGGGCTGCAGCCCCAGCGCTCTCCGGTCGCCCAAGCACAGTGAGGATGATGCAGGCTTTGTGCTGCGCCGGCCCCGCCCCCCCCAACCGCGAGCACGCACAGCGCATCCTAGACGTGGCCCCGCGCAGACCCAGGCCCTGCCCGGCGCCGGAACTGGGCCGCCGCCTGCGGCTCTCTGAACCAGCAGACCCCAGACTTCACGGAGCAGGTCGCAGACCAGCGTCAAGGGCTGCAGGAGGCAGAGCCCGTCTCCAGTCAGAGGAGCCTCGAGTCCCCCCAGACGTGTGCGGACGGCCTCCTCAGCTGGCCAGGCCCAGCAGTGACCTTACCGCACACCTGGGGGGGAGGGGCAGCGGCCACACAGAGTAGGATCCACAGACTCTGAGGGGAGCTGGCTTTCCCTGAAAGAAGAAAACAGGTGTGCTGGTGTGACGGCACAGGTGTCCTCCACTGTCGGCAGCGGCGGGGGGACAGGACCCCAGCCGGGCCGCCTGCCGTGCTGCCCTGGGCACCGAGGGCGCACACACACACACACGCACACAGGCACACACACTCACTCACACACACACACAGGCTTAGAGACGGGGAGAGCGCACAGATCCCCAGCCCTCTTCCTCTCCAAAGTGATTCTCTTTCCCCGAACCCCACAAGCCAGTCAAAAGCCTCTTCTCTGACGAAACACCCCCTTCTCCTTGCATGGGAGGTGGTGGTTTGCTGGTGGTGACACGGTGCCTGGAGTGGGAGGCAGAGTGGGGGCCCCAGGGGACGCTGTCATCTGACCTGGCAGGGCCCCCGCTGCCCAGGTGGCCCCAAGCTCAGGCCCGGCAGGGCTGTGACCTGCCCTGAGAAGGCGCGCCCTGCAGTCCCAGGGGTGGGACTGCTGCTCTCCAGGCTCGGCAGCCCTGTATATGGTCTCTCTCCTTCCTGGGGTCACGGTCCTGGGCACCTAGGGGGCACATGGTTGTAGACGGTCAGGTCACCCATCGCCCTCACCTGGAGCTGACCAGCCCTGCTCCGGGTTCCCGCCTCCCCCAGCACGGCCTCTGCAGGACAGGCACTGAGCACCCGCGCCGCCCTCCCATTGCCCGCACTTTCCTGCAGATGAGTAGCTGGGCGGGGGCTTCACGTCGGCCAGCGAGACCGAGCACGGAGTCTCCTGAGAAGAAACGTCGGCAAATCGCTACAGACGGAGGCCGAGGCTGCGCCCAAGCTGCCAGGGGTGGGCCAGCCCCCCACTGACCCCCATCCCTTCCTCCGGGTGCCCCTGGTTCTGATGGCCAGATGGGCTCACGTGGAGTGGCGCTGGCTGCAGGTGCTCAGGAGGCCCGGGGAGGCGGCCTCGAGTTACTCAGGGGACATAATGAGGGCTGTTTCTGGTGGCAGAATAGTTAGTAACTTCTGTTCACCCGTTTGTCAGGTTTATCTGTAAACAGCCGATTCAGGACAAAGTGTTTCCTGAGTGTGTGTGACGCACGAATGCCCGCCTTGTGCCTTCCGTTCAGGTCACGACTGCCGCTGGCTGCGCTCAGCTGGGCCCCATGGACGTTGTCTGCGACGGGCCAGGCAGTGATGTTCAGGATTCGTGGGCTGTGAGGTCACTAGGGACGACCGAGCCTGCCTTTGTCACCACAGGCGGCCGTGAAACAGCACCAGGGGCCACAGGGGTGTGGTTTCCCACCCCCGTCGACAGCCACCTTGGCTCCTGAACTAAGAGTCTAGAAATAAGAGGAGACAAAAGCCTCTACGCATCCGAGACATCAGCCACCCCCTACCCTGTATGACCCGCCACCCCGTATGACCCGTCACCCATATGACACCCCCACCCCGTACGACCCACCCTTACCCGTACGCTCCCACCCTGTACACCCCCACCCCGTATATACGACCCGCACCCTTAGACCCCCACCCCGTACGACCCCCACCCTGTACGACCCACACCCTGTACAACCCCCACACCCTGTACGACCCCCACCCTGTACGACCCCCCACCCCCAATGTGACCCACACCCGTACGACCCCACCCCATATGACCCCACCCTGTACGACCCCCACCCCGTACGACCCCACCCGTACGACCCCCCACCCTGTACGACCCCCACCCCGTACGACCCCCACCCTGTACGACCCCCACACCCTGTATGACCCGCCACCCCGTATGACCCCCACCCCGTACGACCCCCACCCTGTACGACCCACACCCTGTACAACCCCCACACCCTGTACAACCCCCACCCCGTACGACCCCCACCCTGTACGACCCACACCCCGTACGACCCCCCACCCTGTACGACCCACACCCCTGTACGACCCCCCACCCTGTACGACCCCCACCCCGTACGACCCCCACCCTGTACGACCCCCACACCCTGTACGACCCCCACTCCGTACGACCCCGCACCCCATATGACCCCACCCCGTACGACCCCCACCCCGTACGACCCCCACCCCGTACGACCCCCACACCCTGTACGACCCCCACCCTGTACGACCCCCCACCCCGTACGCCAGGGCCGCCCAGTGCGCGGTCCCCGCCGACTTAGTGCCACTTCCTGTGATCTCAGGATGGTCGGCTGATTTTTGTGAGCCTGTGGGGGTGCACAGCTGCGCCCCTGTCAGGCGTCCTCTGGGACCACCGTCCCCTGTGGCCGCGGAGACAGGACTGGGACCCAGTTAGACAGAAGGTCTGCCAAGCCCTGCGCGGCTCAGCCCTCCAGGACCAGCCTGGGGATCCCGACCTGGCCCAGGGCTGTGGGGCGTGGCTCTCCCTCAGCTTATCTAATGACGGGCCACTGTGGGCAGCGCCTGCACCTGAAGTCCCGGAAGGGAACAAACACGGGCCTGGTAATTAAAGTGAAGCCAGCGAGGGCGGCTCAGGCAGGAGCATCGACAGCTACGTCCCCGACAAATGCTGACTCCGGCTCCCCTGAAATGCCACTTCCAGCTTCCTCACTAATAGGGCGACTATTACTTTTGCTTGGGTAACGGCTGCTCTTCATCTGCCCTCCAGTAAATAAAATGCAGGTGCAAATATTCAACAGATGCCAAGGTAGTTTCCATCCCCTGACCTTTGAAAACGTAGCCGAGCTTTCGCGAGGGCGGGGCTCTTTGGAAGAAGGGGCAACAGCCAGGTAATGGGGACCCCCTCCCCGCCCCAGAGAGACAGTGACCAGAGGACGGTGACGTGAAGGAAGCTGGCCCAGGCGTCACAGGGAAGCGCTGCTGCACAGTGAGAGCAAACGCAGGGGAGTGTTCCGTGGTGTCGGCGGGTGCGATCCAGAGCGTGGGGAGGGCTGGAGTCCCGGCGGCTCCGAGCCGGGGCTTCGCAGACGAGCCTCCTGGACACACAGCCGCCGCCACGCAGCCTGGTCCACGATGCCCCATGGCCGTCCCTTGCAGAAGTGAAAGGGGGCAAATTCTCAAAAAGGGGGAATGGTAATTGTCCAGAGAGACTTTAAGGATCGTGAATTTGGGGACCACACCCCGGAGGCCCTTTGGCTGGGTCCCTCCCCACACCTGCCCTGCCCCCGCCCCCCTCCCCTTTCCCTTTATCGTCTCTGTCTTCTCTCTGACTTGCCCCTGGGCCCCTCGTCTTGGTAGAGCAGGGAGTCGCCCCTCCAGCCACGGGTGGGGCTGGGGGCCGGGGGCCCAGCTCTTTCCCCACTGAAATCGCAGGGTGAGATGCCCCCAGGTTCATGCAGCTTCCTCCAGGATCGGAGGTGTCTGGAACCTAAGTGCATCCTTTCAGGCAACAAAACGCGTCCTGCTTTGCCTTTTAATGTTGACGGGCTGACGCGTGTTCGAGGACAGCTGCTGGGCCTCGTCCAATCAGTCGTTCACGTTGTCGTCTCAGTCCTCTGTCCTTTCCTCCAAGGAGCTTACAGTCCAGCTGAAGAGACAAAACCAGGCAAACACTGTGGAAGACAGCGAGTGTCTCAAAGGCACAGTGCACAGCGGTGACACGGACAGCGTGTCGGCATCCCGCTGCCCGCTGAGCACGAGCCTTCCCCACGTCAGAACTGTCCCCGGGCCGCTGACCCGGAGCCCGGGACACTCAGCGCCAGCCCGAGCCCCCTGACGCCCCCATGCCCACGCAGGAGCAGGGACCTCAGAGGAGAACCCACACCTCCGTCCACGGCCCCCAAGTGCCCCGTGCAGCCCTGCAGACCCGCACAAGCCGAGGGTCTGCCTGGAGGCTGGAGCAAGTCAGACGAGGGCGGTCAGGGGACTGAGGGCCGGACGTGGTCCCCGAAAAGGAGGAACGACCCGCATGTGAGAACACGAGACCCGGCCGCGGTGTCGGGCGGCTCCGGCAGCGGAGGAGGAAGACGAGGACCGTGTAGGTGCCTGGACAGCCCCGAGGGGCGCTCGGCCATGAGAGCACAAAGAAGCTCTGAAGGAGCGAGTAGGGGGCTCGGGAGGTGGGAAGAGGGGCTGAAGGGAGCATCTGGAGGCCTGGCCATCCTCAGGCCACAGAGCCAAAGCCAGAAAGGAGGGCTGAGTCCCCCGGGCGTCCAGGGCACAGAGCGACTGATCTTTCGTACAAACAATGACCCTCCGTTGGATCAAATACTGGAGGGCATGTCAGACACTGGCTTCGAGGGGCCATGTCAGAGCCGAGACCAGCCGTCTTGTTTTAACAGGGCAGGACCGGGCCACACGGACATCAGGCCGGTTCACAACAGCATCAGCCTGTGTGTCCCCTTCCAGATCTTTCCTTGAGCTTCTTCCCAAGGTTCAGTCCAGTGTCAGTGTCCCTAACGGCTGCAAAGGACAAGCGGTGGCCCTGGGAAGGTGACCTCGAGGGCCGGCCCTAGGGGTGGAGCACGGCAGGGGGCCCGGCTCCTTCACGAGCCCCCGGTGGAGGCCTGGCAGCCATTTGAGCTCCCGTGGTCGCAGCAGGCGTGGCCACAGGGCCGATTTTAACACCGGAAACGTCGACAGCCGTGTTAAACAACGTTCTCTTCTCTTGGATTAACTCAGTTAAAATCGAAGAAAGTCGTCTAATGCTTTGAAGAATGGCACACGTCTCTCTTTTCTGGTTCAAAGATCAGAAAGTCGTGGACGGGGAAGAGAAAGTAACTGCACCATTCATCACCATCTGTTTCCACGTCAACCGGGAAGGAAGCCCACTTGAGTTTCATTTTAAAGGAGCGCATGTAGGATTTAGAAAAATGAAGCCGATTAAAAATCCATATGCTGTTTTTACAAAAATAAACATGGGGAAACATACAGAGTATGCAAGCCTGCTGTCTGCGGTGCAGCGAGCACTTAAATGCGCGGGGTTTACCCGTGGCGGTGGCCGTCCTCCTCCCAGCAGGGGTGAGTGTCCTCCCTGCGTCCACGAGTGCGATGTTCGATTAGAGACACCTCACCTTGTAATGACTCGACGAGCACCCACCTCAATTAAGAACCGAACACACACAAACCGCATTAACAGCGTGCTTCCTCGTGTAGCGGCAGAAGTAATCTGAGAGAGTCATTAAAGGAGCAGTGCTTCAAGTGGACCGCGTCCCTCGTCCTCCCGTTCCTCCCCTCCCCCACGCCCTTCCTCTTCCGATTCCCCCTCCTTCTTCCCGAATGAAAACTGATTTAACTGAAGGCTTTAAATCAAACCTGCCTGAGATCATTCATGAGAAAAACTTAAACTAGTTTCTAAGCCTTGGCAAGAAACCACTCAGAGGAATTCACACACTGGCTCCGAGAGAAGCTGATGGAGGAGAGAATAGCTGGGGTGCTCGGAGTCAGGGTTCGGACCTGGATAAAGCCCAGGAGCGTGCGGGGCGCGTGGTCCTGGACTCCGCCAGCCGAGAAGGACGTCCTCCGGCCTCTGAGCGACTACGTTGGCGTGTGGACCCCAGAAAACGCTCACTTCGCACCTTGTGTACACAGAGGCCAGGGACAGAGATGCTTCTCAAAGGACCCGTTCTCCGGCTCAAGAAGTGAAAGGGGGAGAGAGCACCTGGGTCGATCTGTTCTGAACACTCGGCCGCTGCCTCCGGAAGAGGCCACAGGAACATCGCTCGAGACATTTCTGCTGAAACTGGACCCAGACCCTGGGGGGAGGCTGCGTGTCCTCCGGCAGAGACGGACTTGCTGAGACGTCCCCACGGGGGCATCGCCCTAGGGGAAGCGAGCTGGTTCCCAGGGGCATCTGTGACGCGCGTCCCCCTGAAGTTCTGCCCTCCCTCTGCAGAGCCCTGCCCCCCCGACGGCTCCCCCCCCCAAAAAAAGAAGCCCCGGTTCAGCCAAACGCACCGCGCGGCCGACAGAAAGAAGCGAGGAGAGGGGCCAGGGCCTCGCTGCAGGCGGCGGGAGCGGCAGGCTGCGCCGGCACCCCCGGCTGTGAGCCTCTGCCTGCGGAGCTGCTGACCCCTCCCATCGGAAAAGCGAGGCGGGTCTAGATGCGCTGTCCTGCCTTCACGGGCCCCCCCCACCCCAGGGGTCCAGACCCTGAAGGGGGTGATGAGGACGTCCCTCCACCGCGACGTTCGCGTTTGGAGGAATCGTGCTGGGTACACAGACCAGGGTCCTTTTCCGCCAAAACGGCGGTTCCCGCACTTCGGTGTGCATCAGAGTCACCTCTTCCTCTGAAACACGGTCACAGCAGTGCCACCACCGGTTGTCACCAGGTGCTCCCTGCCAGGCACGATTTGACTTGCTTTATTTTAATTTCTCTACGAGGTGATCAGGATGAAGCAGGGATGTCCCGGTAAATATTTAATCACCGGTTCTGAGAAAACACAGAAGCCCTGACTCTCAGCGTTTGCCACTCTCTCTGGTGTGAACACTCCTGTTACGGCAGACGGCAAGCCTCCAACGTGACACCGCCAAAGCAGGGTGGGCAACTGACTCTCCCCCGTTTTACCAACAGAGACACAGAGGCACCGAAGAAGTCCCCTGGTTTCCAAACCGGGACTCTCTGCTAGTAAAACCCGAGCGTGGGCATGTTGATGCCACCAGCTCCACTGACAGTGTGACGTCCCCAAGAGAAGTAACTCTGCCGAGGGCTGTGCTGGTATGTGGCCACCGCATCAGCCGGGACAGAGGGAACCAGGGCGCGGGGGTGCGCTCGTGTGCTCGGCAGAGCCAGTTTCAGCCAAACGTCCTGGAGAGAATTTGGACCCCACGGGGAAGTGAAGCTGTAACACCAGAGCCCAAAGGAACATCAGACTCCCCCCGGATGATGTCCTGAAAATCGTCCCCTCCAGGCAGAGGCAGAAACAGAACGAGGAGCCCAAGAGTCCTTCGCCAGTTCCCCAGGACGCCACCCTCAGGACTCCCTGCACTCAGGACTCCGCGCACACTTGCAAGTTACTAAGGGCCCCAGAGGAGCGTTTACAGACACGTATGTATACATACGTGGATAAGGTTTTAAAGCATTAAATCATTCATTTAAAATAGAACAGCAGGTTTATTACATGTTAATGCACATATCCTTATCAGGAAAACCTGTGTTCTCCAAAACAACAAAAAAATTAACTTAAAAACAATTCTAACAAAAAAATTTTCTCAAAAAGTAAGGAAAGGGGTGTTGTTTTGCGTTGTTGCAAATCTCTCTCACGCCCAGCTTCATGCAAGGTGGTTGGACTCGTATCAGCTTTGGATTCAATCTTTTGCAAAAGCGTGTTGTTTTGATTCAAGCACGTGAACAAAATCCAGCCCCACACAGACCCAGACGCGCGGCTGGGGAAGGGGAGGGGCTGCGGCGGCTCCCGGGTCACTGTGGGAGCTCCTCTCTGACGCCTCGTCGGTCCTGGGGAAGCAGTCACTCCCCAGAGCCGAGCCGCAGCGTGGAACCTGAGCCGTTTCGAGGAGCCTCTCAGGCCGCGTCTCCCCGAGACCCGCGGGCCTCTTGGTCGATGCCGAAACACCCACTGAGCTCTGCAGCTGGGTCTCCCAGGGTTGAAACTTTCACTGTGCAACATTAAAAGTCACTTCTGTTAAGATTACCTCTGGTCCTATTAGAAAAATATTTAAGGATTGGGAAGCTGTCAGCTTACAGTGTGGATAGAAGTTTTCCAAAATTCTAGTCATCGCTTCAAAACTCAGTTTATCGCTGGCAAGTACGTGCAGTTGGTTCCCTCCCCTAAAGGAGCAGACTCGTTGCCTGCACCTTTGAGAAACCATCCGCCCCGGGGCTGTGTCCGGATAACTGTGATTTTTCCGCCCGTGGTCCTTGCACGTGGCAGTGCTGTCCCAGGAAAGTGCCCGTCCAGCAGGCACCGCAGCCCCCGTGTCCTCTTCTGCGGATGACGCTGCGTGTGGGAGGGCCTGCGGGGACGTCCTCCCCTCCAGACGTGAGCAGGACCTGCCCAGGGCCGAGACCGGACCCCATCACACTTGCTGCCCCTCAAGGACGTCTGTCTGCCCACATGCTTTCACAGGGGATGCGGACAAACATGGCCAGAGGCCAGCATCTTGCCTGCTGCCACTTTGGCTCCATCAGGGGCAGTGAAAGGGGCCAGCGCCCGGGCACCTCTGCGCCGGAACCGAGAGCGGGTTTGGTGGGAAACAAACCCTGGAGCAAAACCCCAGCCCGGTGCCCTGCGCGGCCTGGACTCAGGCTGGGCCGCGGAGGCGCTCGCGTTGGACAGCCCGCCACATGCTTAGGGCTCTGTCTTCTCTCTCACGTGGGGAAAATGGAGACACATTAGCCCTGCAGGTCGTGACTCTGTGCCTCCCTAGCCCCACGCTGCAGAGGCAGAGCTCCAGCATCCTGAGGCGAGCGGCTCCGTTAGCAGCCGCGCGCTCCTGCCCCGGGCCCTCACTCCAGACGCCTGGGGCCTCCAAGAGCCTGGGGAGGGGGGTCGGGACCAGGGACCACCTCCCTCCGCAGACTTGGCAACATGGTTGCTGCTGAGGACACAGACCCCGAGCTCCGACCGTCTTGGACCCACCCGGCGCTCCTCCTGTCAGTGGGAAGGTAAGCTCCCACCCCCGGGAATCCAGCGACAGCCCCGGGGTCAGGGCAGGGAGGGCGCCGGCACCTCGCCAGCACTCGGGGGGGGGGGACGCTGTTGGCTGCCTTTAAAGCGAGGGTCACCACCCGCTCGCTGTTTAA
This sequence comes from Camelus ferus, assembly GCF_009834535.1. Taxonomy (NCBI): domain Eukaryota; kingdom Metazoa; phylum Chordata; class Mammalia; order Artiodactyla; family Camelidae; genus Camelus; species Camelus ferus. The sequence goes on from NC_045715.1 coordinate 1,161,545, forward strand.
AACGTCACCTACAAGAGGTGTTCAGACTTTTCTGCCTTTGCACCAACACAGGAGGAAAATTCCACCCAAGAGACGTGAGCTGATGACGGCGCTGAACGGCGCCCAGCAAACTGCCCAGCTGCGGGTTATGTAAACTCTGCTAATTTATTAGCGAGGGAGTGGCAGGTAGAGGATCAAGGTTGATTTGTTCATGTCTGGGACAAGGAAAAAGTCATGATTTTCAAGTCTGACCATGTCAAACGCTGACGGTTAAATGGGCAGACCTCACGCTAATCCCCAGGGGAGCGGGCGGGGTGGGGGAGGGAGGGCGCGGCTGGGCAGGGAAGCTTCCCCAGGCGAGCGAAGGACAGCCCGGCGGAGACCTCCCCACACACAGGCCCCCTCCTGCAGCCCCGCTCCCCTGCAGGGGCCGAGCCGGTGACCCCGACCCTCCAGCCAAGCGCGTTCTCACGCACGTGTGCTCGGTAGGCTTTGGGCAGACATGCAGATTCCCAGAATGGTGTTTACAACAAACGGACAGAAGCATGTGTTAGTGTCTGCAGCAGGAGGAAGGGCAGAGTGGACACCTACTCTCTTGTAATGAAACGCCTGAGAGGTCACCGATCGGTTAGGGACGCACTGAGCGGCAAGTGACAGAAGACTGGACTACGACGGCGTTAGAAGAAGGGCTCAGCTCTAACATACTGGTACGTTTCAGCGTAAGCAGCATTAGCGGCTGATCAGTGATGCCAGGCTCACGTCTCTGCACCTCTTCTACACTTCCCCGCATGGTTGCAAGACAGTTGCTGCAGCTCCAACCATCACACTCACATGCAAGGCAGGAAGGAGACTGAAGACCACACCAGCCAGATCTGTTTCCTTTTATTAGGAAAGAAGACGCACCTCAGAGGCCCACAGCAGACCTGGGCTTGCGTCCAGCCGGCTTGACGTGGGCATACCTGTCGCTGTGACAGACGCGTCACCCCTGGGTACCAGGGAGGCTGGGAGAGTGTCTGGGTTATCCCTCGCCTTCGACCTGTGTGGTTCCACCCGCAGGGAGGGGGGAAGGAGGGCAGTGTAGGCGGCAGGTTCCAGGCAAACTTGTGTCCTGGTCGCCACTGACACACTTGCTGTCACTACGCTCAGCCACCAGCACTGACGGAGAAGCCGGCTTGGACAGGGGCAGCGGTGGGGCTGCTGGACTTCCCAGCCCGGCTGTGGGCAGTCCTTGTGATTCTGCGGACACAGGGACGATCCCTCCCTCCCCGTGAGTTCTCCTGTCGCCAGAGGCCCTGGAATATTAGCCCAGAATGGACACGCGAGAGGAGAAGTGAACCGGCCTCAGCCACAGCCACGCGGTCTGCGCGCCAGACGTGCTGAGCCGCGGGTGAAGAAGCTGAAATAAGAGGTTGAAACCAGGACAGGTGCGGTCATTCCACTGCGCCGACTTCCCGTGTGGCTGAAAAGAACAGCTTGAAGGAAAGGGAGTCTCGGGGACGCCCGCAGAGGTGGCGGGTCTGTCCCCAAGTCAAACCTGGGCGGTGGCACTGTTTGCTTTGCTGGGCCACTCCTCTTTTAAGGTCTCTGTGTTCAGGACCAAAACTGGGACAAGTTAAACTTTGTGAAACGGGTGCAGAAATGACCACATTTGAGAGGGTCCCCAGGCACCCGTGTTTCAGCAGGGCCGGAGCAAACAGGGAGACGCCCCCGGCCCTGCCCCAGTCTCTCGGGGTCCGCGCTGGGGGTTACATGTAGACAGGCTCCTGTGCGCCCTTAGTATCTAGTAGAAGCCAAGGTGATTTCCCAAAGTGAAGGCTGCAGAGCCATGTGTTCAGAGAGAATCAGGGAGAACGGGCTACAGGCGTGGGTGTCACCTCGGGATCCAGGGAAGAGGCTCAAAGTTTCGTTCTTCGTCCTCGGGGACTGGTTCCTGTGGCTGGGGGGTGGGATGAGGAACAGGGGAACACAGTGGAAATCTCACAACAGATCATCCGTCTGCGCCGACGAGGAAGGAGGCAAACGGCGGGGCAAGACAGACGCAGGGGTGGACGGAACAAAGACGCCGTGACAGAGTGACAGCGGTGTGGACCACAGACATAGCCCCTGTGCGGTCCACAAGGATGTAGCTTTTAAACCCCGTGGGTGGGGAGAGCACAGGGGAGACCCGCATGTACATGCCCCCACCACGTGCTCCACGTGTGTCTCGTCACGTGTGATGCTGGGGTTTATAACAGGAAACCCGTGTTTGGTTTTCGTTCAGATTCTGGCGCAGAGCTCCTAAAACCGTGGGACTCCCTGAGTGTTGAGGCGGTGGAGGTGCCTTTCGTCTTGTTAACGAGGTGGTGTCTGGGGACACCCGAGGACAGGCTGGTTGCCGGGGGGACGCACCAGGGTCAGCGGGTCGGAACTTTCAGCCCCACCTCCTGACCCCCAGCGAGGGCAGGGGCTGCGGTTGAATCAGTCACCAGTGACCAGTGATCCAGTCAATCGTGCCTCCATAATGACTCCAGAAGGACGGTTTTGCAGAGCTTCCAGGCTGGGGAGCGAGGCGCCTGGCAAGGGAAACGTGCCCCCTCCCCGCACCTGCCGCTCTCGTCCTCCCGCGTCACAGCCCCATGTGCGCACTGGGCGACCTAGCTGGCAGAGTGTTTCTCTGAGCTCTGGGAGCTGCTCTAGCAAGTTCGTCCAACCAGAGGAAGAGGCCATGGGGACCTGCAGACCACAGCCAGCTGGTCAGAAGCACAGGGGACGGTCTGGACTTGTGACGGGCATCCAGGGTGGGGCCGAGCCTTGACCTGTGCAGTCGCTGGGGGGACGACGGGGTCAGAGCTGGGCTCGATTGCGTGGCGTCTGGGGGGGACAGCCTGGCCCCCTGCTCGCCCGAGCCGGGCCCGGAGGCTGAAAGACACTGATACACAGACACGACAAGACACCTGGTACGTCACAGCTTCTCTTGTGCTCTCTTTTCTTTTCTGAGTTTACAAAACTACTTTGTTTGCTGTGTTTCTCATGACCGGCTCCTCCTCCTAATTTCTTGGGCTGAGAAGCCACCGGACCCGAGGACGCTCTCACACTGGGCCAGGAGAACCCGCCCAGGCGTCCAGCCCAGGCTTGAAAGGCAGAGCATCTGCAGTCAGACGGCCCGTGGGTCCGAGCCCTTTGACACAGTCTGCTGCGCTGTCCGCGCCTTTGCGCTTTCCCGAGAGGCCCGTATCCTTGGTCCGCTTCTCCCAGGGGCTCACTTCCTCAGCAAGACCGAGAACAATTCTCTTACAGCAACCAGCTCGAGACCTTTACTTGAGGCAGTGTGTGGACATTGGTAACTCAAAAAGGTTAAAATGACCTTAACTCACACTATTTGATATGATTTGGTAAAAATCTTATGTACAGACTTCTAAAAATAAGTTTAGCTTGAGCATATTTAAGAAATTTAAATGACAGAACTAGACTTTGATACTTAGGTCTAGCTTTTCAGGAAAATGTGTGAAATAAGTTTTACTCTTTTCAAAGGAAATTGATACTTAAAAGGGCCTTAAAACAATGGTTCTCCTTGGAAGTTTAAGCAGGTCCGTGTAACTTTTCTTAACTGTCAACTTACTTGTCAAACCCTTTCTTTTGCTGGTAGTTCAAGGTGAATTGGTTCAACTTCTGTCTAAATTCCCACACGCGCCAACGGGAAGAGCTCCAGTCAGTCGGTTTGTTGCACAAATACAGACGGTGAGCCAGACGCCAGGCCCCACGTCAGGCGACGCCCCTGGTGAACTAGTTAACATCAGCTCGGACGGTCTCACAGCCGAGGGCGGCGACGTCTGTGGACCTGAGGGCCTGGCCGCGCTGCGGCCGCCGGCCGCCCTCCTTCCCGGGCCTCCGGGGGCTGCCGGCCGCGCCCTGCCCGCTCCGCCAGGTGCCAGGGCGGGGCTCAGGCAGCACCTGCCCCTTTAATGCTCTTCTGTAATTGTCTCCTGTTTGTTTCTAATTCTGGCAACGAGCGCCCCCCCCGGGCCGGGTTCGAGCCTGTGTCTACGGGATCCAGTGCATGTTTGGTGCTAAGCAGGGGCCAAATGAAAGGCGAGACCCTTTATAAGCAGGAAACCAGCATAAAAATGCAGGGAAACAGACATGTACTTGAATCCCGCTTCCTCTTTCTTCTGAAAGTTCTCATTCAGGGAAGGAGCTCCATGCTGCCTGACGCTTCTTTCCACAAACACAGCGGAGGGACCGGCAGTGGCGCCAGGGTGCCGTGCCCTGCCTCCAGGTGCGCCCCCCGCCCCCGCTCGGGGGCACCGGCATGCCGCCGCTTGCACGGCCCGCGGCTCCCTGCTCTTGTCGACGGGGCCTTGCCCAGCAGGCGAGCTGTCTCCCTGGCAGGTCAGCCCAAGTGTGGCACGTCTGCGTTGCAGGGGAAGGTTTAAGGCACCGAGAGACAGTCACCCTCGTTGCATCATCAACAGCTAATTAGCCGGCGGTATTTCCACATGGCCTCTGATTAAAGCCTCCGAAGCCGCCGCGGTGAAGAAGAGCAGGGCCAAGTCCTGGTTCATCAAACAAAACAGACGCTGCCCACAACAGGCAAACCTGGAGCTCCGCCAAGAAAGAGGACCCCCTGGGACGGGCCTCACCCAGCCCCCTGGGACCAGGGAGGCCGTCCCAGCCTGGAGCCTGCGAGATGCCCCCTAGTGCCAGCAACGCAGAGGCCCAGAGCCACTTTCCAACAAGCCCACAGGAGGCCCTGCTGCCCGGGCAGAGAGCACAGAATGACCAGCAGCTGTGGTGGCGAGGCCAGCTCTCCAGGGTCTCCTCTGGGCACACGTGTGGACGGCAGCTGCGGGTTGAGCTGGACTGAGTCTGGCCGCATCTTCGGCTCCAGGCTCCTTGGGCCCGGCCCCTCCCTGCCTGTTCCTGGCGTTCCCCCACCCCCACACTCGGCCTCTATACAGCCATCACGTCTCTGCTCCGTGTCTCAGCGAGATCAAAGGCTGTGCGACGTCAATAAATCACGTCTAATGAGAAAGGCGGTCGGCCGTGTTGCTGCCCCACCTGGACGGCAGGGCGGTGCAAAGGGAAGGCTTTATCCTGGGGAGGAGGGCTCCTGCTGGGGCCCGTTCCAAGCCTCCAGGTCCAGCCCAGCGTCCACCACACACTGCTTGGTGCCAGGTGCCACATGAGGTGCTGAGGATGAGGGGTGGGTGCACACACCCCTGCTGTCAGCTTGTGCAATCCCACGGGGCCTTGCTGGGAGGATTCAGGGCAGTGGCCTGGTCTCCCCACAAGGGAGCTTGGTCATGGGAACCTCTGCTCCAGGCTCCCTCCCCCCACTCCTGTGGAGGACCCTGGTGACTCCCCGGGCTGGACGGGCACGACCAGCTCATGGGCAGCTGTTTAAAGACTGAGGCAGGAAGAGGGAGTGTGTGTCAGGACAGCAGGTGCCGTGGGGCAGCCCAATGGCAAGCACGTCCTGGTGCAGGATCTGTGGGTCCCCGCCGCCCTTCGGCCAATGGGGACCGGACTCCTAGAGGCCTCACGTCCGCCCCAACAGCCCTGCTCCCCCAGGCTGAGCGGGGCCTCTGCAGGGGCTGCCTCCTGCTCTTTCTCCCTCACCTATGCAGTAACTTGGGTGCCCTGAGGGTCTCTTGAAATGCAAAGAAAAAAGTAACCCCAGATCCACCAGATCTTGTCAAGGAGAGACACACACAGACCTGCAGGGATTTCAAAACAAGAGGAGGTCCCGCGGTACACGCCTGCCCTGGGTTGATCTCCAGGACACCGTGGCTTTCCTTCCGGTTCATGACTTAGATTAAGACTGGACCCCTCGTGGGACTAGAAGGAGGAAAGAGCAGCTGCTGCTGGTTCGTTCCGCCCCTGCTCCCCCGCACGGCACCCCTCGCCGGACCAAATACCGGGATTTCTGTGGCTCCTCCCGCGTGACGGTCAGGACCGAGGAGCGACGAGCCGTCTCAGCTGAGCCCTGGGACAGACCACAGGCCTGTGTGCAGCCCCACCCCACCGGAGTCAGCACAGCTCCACCCGCCTGTAATCGCAGCATGATTTCTCCTCCAGCCCTGAACCCACAGAAAAACAGTAGATAATAACCAGCTTATTAATAAGAGACAGAAGTGTTATTTTTAGTTTAGGTTAACCTGGGAAAACGGTGACTCAGTTGGGTTTACTCAGATGCCTCGGACCATATCCACTGACGGCACACCTGTGTGTGCTCAGCCCGGCCAGGGCTCTGAGGACACCGCAGGACGGCACGCACGCTGCGTGGATGGCAGCCGCACCCTGAGTTAGCACCCGCTCGCGCCCCCTCCAGGTGCCTGTGATGGGGGGCAGGCGGTCGGGGAAGGCTGTCAGCGCAGGCCTGACACAGTGCAGGAGGGGCTGGTGCTCCTCGTCAGAGCGAGATCCCACTGGAGAGAGGTCACTGGTCACCTCTGCCCCAGGAACTAACTTACAATGAGGAAGAGCGGTGAGAAAATCTCTTTTTCTCAAAGAAGCTTCTACTCATTTCAGTAACTTCTGTCGCTCCCACAATCAGATGACAGGATGGTGTGCCCACGCTACAGGTGGAGCATTGGGCCCAGGAGACCCATCACTGCAGAACAAGTTCCTGCCACTCCTGGGACAAACCTCGGTGTTTCTCATTTTACTTCAGTGCCGGGACCCAGGCTACGTGCATTTCACCATCTGAGTGGGCTGAGTGAGGCCACGGAAGAGGCAGGGGGCTTCCAGGTCAGAGCCGTCGATACAGCACTTTCGCTCCTGCTCTAGCAGAGCAGCCTGTGTCAATCCAGCCATCCCCCTGAGAGCAAGGGTAAAATCTGGACAAAATACTAAAGGAGTTGTTGAAAGACCATGAACAGCACCCGCGTCAGCCGGGACTTGAGGGGCCAGGATCTCAGAGGAAAGAAACACAAGTGACCCCAATATTCTCGCCTGCTTTTCCCGCAAAGCATCTGCCACATCCTGGGCGATGCTCCGGCTCACGCAGAAGGCAGAGACGCGGCGTGTTCACAGGTGCCAGGCTGGAGCCCGGGGCCCCCAGGGCAGCAGTGCTGGAGAAGCCAAGGGTGCGGAGAAACAGAATCCCAGAGAAGGGAGTGTGGCGCCCTGCAGCACCCTGCAGCGCCCTGCAGCTCGGGGCCCGGCCAGTCCCCAGTCCGTGTGCAATGAGAGACAGGAAGCCGGAAGGCGAGCGCCAGCTCGGAGGCCACAGACCTGAGCAGAGTGTCCACAAGCCTCGTGGTACCGGAGAGAGAAGACAGACCCCGAGGGCCAGGCCCTGGTGGTCAGGGGATGTGGGGCTAGTCCCGCCCACAGAGACTTGGGCTGGCTCTGTCCCTGAAGGGACCAAGGTAACCTGCTCCCCTGTAACTGTCTGCTAGAAGGAAAGAAACTCCTACAAAAGATGAAAGATAACATCATGCAGAGAGCCTACAGTTCTGTACACAGTATCCAGCATCCAATCATAAACTACCAGGCATGCTAACAAATAGGACTCGAAGAGCGAAAACCAGGAGGAAACATAGACGGTAGAAACAGCCCCAGGTGACTGAGGTATCACTGTTATCAGACAGAATTTTAAAGTAACTAGGATCAATGTAGTTAAAAGAATAGAGGACAAAGATGTGGAACTGATGTTTTTAAAAATCTATAAAAAGTAAAAATACTGGAAGTAAAATATAGAATCATCAGAATAAAGAGAGCAGAGATGCTCTCAACAATGAGCTCAGCAGAGCAGTGGACAGAAGGAGGGGAAACGGCCTGAAGGAAGGCTGGGCAAAGAGAACAATGATGGGAAATGCACACAAGAAGATAAGGAACGTCCCACACAATGAACAGGTGTGGCACACGTGCGGTCGGAGCTCCAGAGAAGACAGACATAAAGGAACAGAAGCAGTATTTGAAGTGGGATTGGCCAAGAAGTTTCCCAAAACGGTAAAGACGCAGATTTAAGAAGCTCTACAAAACTGAAGCAGGATGAATACAAAGGTGGGAAAACACATTTAGAAACATCAGAGTCACATTGCACTGAAAACATCACTGGTCAACATGCTGAAAACCAAAAGCAAAGAGAATCTTAAAAGTAGCCAGGGTGAGACCTGACGGTAGTAAGGAGGGGTCCATCCCATTCAGGGGAGAAAGGATCGTACTCACAGCTGACTTTTCAAAACGAAAAAATCAAAAACAAAAACAAAATAAAACAGTGGAACCCAGAAGACAATGGGGTAACATCTTTAAAACGCTGCAAGAAAGTAGTTGGCAAATTCCAGACACAGAAAAATATCTTTTAAACGAAGGTCGAGGAAGGCATTTCGTTAACTCTGTTGACACGTAGCACAGCGGACAGAGCTGTCAGCGTGTGTCCCAAAGACTCTGTGCAGCACGTGCTGCCGACACGCGCGCTCCTCCCGCGAGGCTCAGACCTGCGAGGGACTGACAAGAGGAAACTGGGGGTTACGAGCGTCAAACGAACGTATTTCCCGTGCCTCCCCGGTCCCGTTCACAACTTTCCGCCAACTTCCTCCTTTGTCTTCAAACACAAAAAACGCTGGGCCTACACAACTGTGCGTATATAAGCAAATTGGTAACTCAAAACCAGAGGCACTGAATGTGTCTCGCTGGGCACCGCCCGGGGCTGAGGAGGGCGGGGAGTGCCGGGCCCCCTCCTTCTGTGTCACCTCCTAATGTGTCCGCGCTGGACACAGGACGCTCGGGGCCGAGGGTGGAGCCAAACACAGGCAGACACCATCCTCTGAGGGGAGGTTCGTGAGGCCATCTGAAAACACAATTGCACCTTTTCCCAGAAAAGCCCGTGGGGTGTGAGGGGAAGGTCGCGGGCCTTGGCAGCAGACAGATCTCTCGACGACTCTTCAGCCTCACCACTTCCCAGCGGAGTGACCAAAGCCCTTACCCTCTCTGAGCCTGGATTTCTCCATCTTCTAAATGGGAGTACTAACACTCACCTCAAAGAGCCGTGCGCCTTAAACTAGGTCGCAGATACGAGGCCCCGAGGACGGTGCGTGCCCCGGTCGTGACCGGCCCCAACCCAGCGGGGACTGTTTCTATCTGCAGGCCTGTCGGGGCACCAGGCGGGAGGAAGGTGCTGCACGACAGAGCAACGAGCGGGGAAGACGGACGCGTCCCTTGTCACCCGAGAGGTGGGGGCAGCGGGCAGGGGACTGACCTAGCCGCGTGCGCAGAGTTGTGCGCGCGGGCTCCCCTCTGCAAGCTGTGAAGCCAAGTCGTCTTAGAGACAGCACGGTGATTAGCCACCAGCAAAAATAAGCACAGTGCTGAGAATTTACAGGAAAATGCATTTAATTAAGCGCCATTTGAGCCACCCACACTGCAAAGGAGGGTTCTGGCAACAAGGGGGCTATTGTTGCCAAGTTCCTGCCAAATGTTATTTTCCTAAGTTCGCGTGTTGGTTTTTTCTGACTGAGGCCTGAACAAAGAGTTCCAGATGGCGGCGGGGAGGGAGGAAGTCCATCCCCACAGACCAGAGGCCTCCCGGAGCCCCGGGAAGATGGGGAACCTTTAAAAATACTTCCCCTGGCTGGAGGAAGGGGGCGGGTACCACAGCAAGTGTGAAACGGGGACTAGTGGGGCTACACTTGGCGGACGTGAGCCGGTATTCTTTCGTCGCTGACCGTGCCCCTCCCCGTGGGGCCCGCACAGTGCAGGTTCTCAGAAAGAGCCCTCGGGGGCAGGAGCACACGGGGGCCCGAGCCACGAAAGTCGCCCGTCCTGGCCCCGTGAGCTGGCTCCTCGCGTGCGCTGTTCCCTGCGTCCTCGCAAAGCCCGGGACGAGCACATCTCGGCCGCAGTGCTCAGGTGCGGGACCCAGGCCCAGAGAAGTTAAGGAGTTTGCCTGTTGTCACGGGCTTGCCAGCAACAGAGCTGGACTCCAGCCAAGGCCTGTCTGAGTTCAAAGGTCGCCTTCTGCCACTGCCCTGAGAAGCCGGGCGAAGTTCTAAAAAGTCCGCCTTACATAAATAGGTAACTAAAAAAATCAATGTGCGAGATTAAGCTTCGCCAACAGGGGAAGACTGGCTCGTAAGAGAATATGGGTCAAGAAACGCAGAAAGATACCTGCTGTGTTGGGAAATCACAGCACATTCTGTGTAACAAAGAAGTTCAGGGTCATGAGGCTAAAGTAAAACCATCCCCAGAGTCACCGGGGGCCAGGGGTTCGACTCAGGCCCCTGCTTTCGCCGGAGGAGCAGAGCTCACAGACACGCAGTTTTAAAGCCCCGCAGCCTCGTGGGGGCTGCAGCTTGTCCGTCCTGCTTGCTCCTGAGCCGGCAGGAAAATGAGGGTGGGCAGGCTGTGAGTGTAAATGTGAAAACCGTTTACACCCTGTTGAATTTTCTTCTGGATGTCAGGTGTGAGGCCAAAGAGAGACGCGGACAGAGGTCTTGCTTCCATAACGCTTTAGAGACAGAAAACACTGCAGTGTGGGAGCGGAGGGCACTTAGGTGGGGCTGCGGCGCGGTTCTGTGCCGTCTGAGTGGCCGCCTCCACGTCCCGGGGCACCTGGACCCGTCATCTGTAAGCTGAAGACGCCTGCGTCACTCCCAGCTAGCTCTGCCGCCCCGCCACGCCACGTACCAATTACCTTCCCAGCAACCCCAGTCGTGCTGTCACAAACAGTCCGACTTCAGTACACCCAAAATCGAGCTCAGCATGGTGAAGCCCAAATGCAGTCTCTCTTTGGTGCCCCACACCCCGCAGGGACAGCCACTAGAGCTTTGACGCCCCTGTCTGTCTCCCTGCACGTCCAGTCAGCACCAGCCTCTGCCAGGTCCGCCTCTGTGTATCCCTGATCCAGTCCCGCTCTCCTTTTCCAGAACCCCCTCTTAGCACGTCATTATTTCTCAGCTGAAATAAACCAAGTCCCCCCTCACTCTCCCTGTAGCCTTGTTCCCACAATATCCACTCTCCACACGGCATCTAGAGTGGTCTTCATGAAGTTTAATCTGGTCCTAACCCTTCAGTGGCAAAAAGCCTTCACTTTTTCTCCAGACACTACTGTGCCGGGTCCAGAAGTCTTCACGTGCCCTGCAAGATCCCCCGTGATCTGTCACCTTATCTCTCCAACTTCAACTCTTGACATCCTTACCTCTTTCTTCTATAATCTCATCCAACCAGACAGACATCTTATTTCAAATGTTCCATAATACAGGAAATGATAGATAGGAAGACAGACAGATAGATAATTGATAGACAGACAGACAGATAATGGATAGATGATAAAGAGGTGCTGACGAGCAGACAAGTGCATAAACACGCGGACAGATGGAGCAGGAGAGCGGGAGCAGGGTGGAAGCCAGCGGATGGCCAGAGGAGTCGGCCCATCTTTGAAAAGGAAGTCATGGTCTGACCCCACAGATGGTGAGACCTGTGGAAGACCAGCCTCCTGGTGCAGAAGCTGGGAAGAGTGAAAGGAAGGACAGACAAGAACTAAACGAGCGACGAGGAGAACAGACCGCGGAAACAAGCAGACACCGAGCAGCGGGGACAGACGCAGGTCAGGCTGACGCGGGAGGAGAGCCCATCGGGGTGGAGGACACGGCAGTGGGAACAGCCCTCAATTCAGGGTGTGGACTTCTGTTTGGGACAGAGTGACAGGATCCGATTCACCCTCCTGCCTTTACTGACAACAATAAAAAGGGAAATATGAATTTCAGACATCGGCCAACAGGCAGCACAGGAGAGTGACTCCTGAGAGAAGAAAACAGACGAGGTCAGCCCTGGGATGGCACCGCTGCTGCCTGGAGAGGGTGCTCCATGAAGCAGCAGTGCAGGAAGGAGGGACCTGAACAACGCCTGGCGGCCTCCCTAAGCCGGGCGGGCGCGGCTGAGAAGTCAGGGTGTCGAGGTGGCTGAGCTTGCCACGCAGAGTAATGGGGAGAAGGGAGCTTCGTGGGAAAGAGAGCCCTGCCAGGGGCAGCGCTGCAGAGGTGTGCCGAGGGTTCCCCCTTCTCTCCAGCGGCGGTCTGACCAGAACGCGGATGTGAAAAGGTGTACTCAGAAGGGAAGAAATACCCCTAAACGGAGGTTGCTCTGTGTCTTGTACCCAAGCTCGAAAGCGAGCTCCAGAAGGACGGGCTGTTTTCAGGTGGCTCACGGTGTCCCAGGACAGAGCCCGAGAGAACCTGAAAGAACACGAGAACACCGGACACCCAACGAGACAAAAACGGCAGTGCCTGCCACCCACTCGGAAATCAGCAGACACGCAAGGAGCAGGCAAACGCAGTCCATGGAGGGGGCGTCATCAAAGCAGACAGGCCCGGAGACCACGCAGACGAGAGGAGTCACAGACAAAGACCCCGAGACTGTCGTAAGGACGGCCCCACAGAGGAGGAGACTGAAGAGCGGCACGGAGGATACGCACGTGGGAGAAGAAGGCCTCCGCGCCCGAGGTGTCTCCGAGATGCGCGGGAGGGAGGCAGCGACCGACCTGCATCACCGGGAACGGCCGCACCCCTTGCTGTCCAAACTCGGGCGCTTTCGAGAGCGGAAGGGTGCTGCTGGCCACGACCTTGGGAGCACAGGCAGAAACTGAGACGACTGGGGGCACGTGACGACGTAAGGGGAGGAAGCGTCCCCTCCCAGAGCTCAGCAAGGCCGAGCTCAGGCCGAGGAACTCTGGTTCATGAACGTCAAAGCTCCTGCGCTTCAGGGACGAGCCGCTTCCCGGGAATCTCAGCCCCGACACCGATCGCCAATGCCACAAGCCCGTCTGAGACCAGCCCGCCTTTGGCAGCCCTCTCGCTCCGCTCCGGGGCTGCCTGGACCTCTTGTCGCTGTGTTGTGTCCGACTCTTCCACCGGAGGCGCAGGATCAGGCTCTCGGGTCCTCCATCACACTTAGCTGCCGCGTCTCTGCCCCACAGAACCCCACTGCCTGCTGCTCAAGGGGCTGAGATAAGGGTCGTGACGGAGTGAAGGAGCTCCTTGGAAAGACAGGTGTGTCATGCGTCACCCTTGGGAGGTAGAGCCTAGACCAGGGACTCCGAGAGCAAGGACGCCAGGTGCCCTCTGAGGGCAGGTAAAGCGGCCTCTCAGGACAGCCCTCAAGGGACACCGTTTTGCAAGCTCCATTTTGACCAGGGAGTGGCAAATCCCCCACCAGGTGGAATCCACCAGTACTCTGAATTATTTGCCCAAGAGAGCCAAGGAAGGAAGGTAATCTCTGGCAAGGGGAGAAACCAGTCTCGTGACACCTTCAACCTTCAATCTGCTGATGAGAAACTTCAGTCCAAGGGCAGAGCACGGAAAGACACGGGCATGTGGGTGACAAGAGTGCCTCCCATTTCAATGAGCCTCTGTTCCCGTGAGTAATTAGATTATCACAGATCCTAACTTCATGCTGCAACCTGATTGAAACCCAGCCCCAGACCTGTCCTGGAGCCTGTGACGGGCCAGACGAGCCTGGAGCCCTGCTGTCACCACCTCTCCAAGCGCAGGCGTCTTAATTAAAAAATTACAAGCTAGGCTTCTGCCAGGGGTTCAGATAAAACATCAGAAGTGGGGGCGGGGGAGGGGTGTCCTTATTCCAGTTAAAGGGCAGTTTCAGGGCTACGGGTGGGGCAGAAGCCCCCCCGGAGGCTCCCGGGCCCCAGACGACCGGCCGGGGTGCAGCCCGTCCTCCCCGGGGGCTGCCCTCAAGGGGAGACTGCGTTGCCGGTGACCACGTGTGGAAACAAGCTCGTCCCTCCCACCCCAAAGCTGGTCTGTGAAAGCGGGCCTGTCGCAGCCTGTGGGGAAGCACACAGCACGTTCGGCTCAGATGGAAACCCGAGTGCGATGGAAACCAGCCAAGAAGTGGCGTCTTGTCAGCCACCGACACTGCTTTCGACCCTCCCGTTCCCTGCAGGTAGGTAGGCGCCGGGACCCGGCCTGGGCTCCCGGGAGAAAACTGCTTAACGCCGGGAGCACCTGCGTGCACGTGGCAGCGTTCAGGGCTGGGACGAGATGCGGGGAGGCCAGGTTTGTTAGTGTCAGACGTCCCCTTGAGATGACAGAGCTGACCCACACCCACCTTGAAGCCAAGAGAAAACCTTCCTCCCCGGGCTTACAGGGACAGCGGCCTGGCGTCTGGGCGTTCAAATGAACAGATTTTTGTGAAACGACTAATTAACGGCTAAAGGTTGTCAGTGAAGGAACACTGAAAGGACAAGGGCTGGACTTAGTTTATGTTCAGTATCTTCCATTTCTATGTCCCCTCCCTTCGCCCCTAGAGTGACCACATCCTGGGATTTGGACGGACCTGAGCAGAACCTGGCACGACCCTCACCCAGGCCCCCCTGCACTTGGGTGCCCAGAATTAGGTCTTTTCAAAGGTTCAGACACACGTGAGACCTCAGGGGCCTCTTCCCCAGCCCCGTCTTCGCCCTCCTTCCAGCCCAGTCTAGAGTCTGAGCAGGTGGTTCTGGACGAAGGCGCTGCCCGAGAGGTTACATGTCTTGCTCCAGCTCCTGGTTCGTACATCCTGGAAAAAGCTGTGGATGTGGAGGGCTGAGTCTGCCCTCCAGCATGCGTGTGACAGGGCCCTAACACAGGGCCTCCCGCTGTGGGAGGAGACGTCTCAGTGGCACATTCAGCTGAAGACCAGACAGTCAGACTCTGCGCGCCCACAGGTTGCCCTGAGTGGTCACTGACAGGGTGTAGTGCAGACGGCGCAGAGCAGGTGGAGGACCCTTCGCTGGGGTTCCCAGGGGCCTGCGGGCAGCTGCTGCCCGGGGCTCCTCCCTAGAACCTTGCCAATGAGACAACCTCCAGCCACCAGCCACGCGGGACCCAGGACTGCCCCCACTCAGCCTGCCCTCTAGCCTGGCCCTGTCCACCCGGCCCATCCCCGGCCCAGCCCTGTCCACCCGGCCCATCCCCGGCCCAGCCCTGTCTACCCGGCCCTGTCCCTGTCCACCCAGGCCCCGTCCCTGGCCCGGCCTTGTCCACCCAGGCCCCGGCCCTGGCCCAGCCCTGTCCACCCGGCCCATCCCCGGCCCAGCCCTGTCTACCCGGCCCTGTCCCTGTCCACCCGGCCCATCCCCGGCCCAGCCCTGTCCACCCGGCCCATCCCCGGCCCAGCCCTGTCTACCCGGCCCTGTCCCTGTCCACCCAGGCCCCGTCCCTGGCCCGGCCTTGTCCACCCAGGCCCCGGCCCTGGCCCAGCCCTGTCCACCCGGCCCATCCCCGGCCCAGCCCTGTCTACCCGGCCCTGTCCCTGTCCACCCGGCCCATCCCCGGCCCAGCCCTGTCCACCCGGCCCATCCCCGGCCCAGCCCTGTCTACCCGGCCCTGTCCCTGTCCACCCAGGCCCCGTCCCTGGCCCGGCCTTGTCCACCCAGGCCCCGGCCCTGGCCCAGCCCTGTCCACCCGGCCCATCCCCGGCCCAGCCCTGTCCACCCGGCCCAGCCCTGGCCCAGCCCTGTCTACCCAGCCCTGTCCCTGTCCACCCAGGCCCCGTCCCTGGCCCGGCCTTGTCCACCCAGGCCCCGGCCCCGGCCCAGCCCTGTCCACCCGGCCCATCCCCGGCCCAGCCCTGTCTACCCGGCCCTGTCCCTGTCCACCCAGGCCCCGTCCCTGGCCCGGCCTGTCCACCCAGGCCCCGGCCCTGGCCCAGCCCTGTCCACCCGGCCCATCCCTGGCCCAGCCCTGTCCACCCGGCCCAGCCCTGGCCCAGCCCTGTCTACCCGGCCCTGTCCCTGTCCACCCAGGCCCCGTCCCTGGCCCGGCCTTGTCCACCCAGGCCCCGGCCCTGGCCCAGCCCTGTCCACCCGGCCCATCCCCGGCCCAGCCCTGTCCACCCAGGCCCAGCCCTGGCCCAGCTGGGCAGGAGGAAGGGCCACTCTTGCTTCTGCCTCCTTTCCCCTCCTATCTACCTCTCCCTGTTGCTGCCTTTCTTGGTTTCTTTCCAAAATTTGTTCCTTTGGGTATAAATCCAGAAGGCACAGATGGTACCATGCAACTACGAGAAGCCAGCATGCAAATCCTCCACGTGGCTGCGAGAGGGGACCAGAGGGCCGTGGCACCTCTCGTGTTGTCACGAGCACAAAGGTCTGGGTGCCTGTAATTCCCCTGCTGTGTGTGTGTTTGCGTGTGAAACGACTGTCGCCCTCCGTGCGTCATTCCTCCTCGTTTCCTTTCTTTGGAGAAGGGTTGTGGGTGTGCGTGCTCGGCCCTCTGCAGCAGGCCTCCCTGGTGTGAGGTGTGCTCGGGGCGGGTGGTGGGCGTGCACACACGTTCAAAGGTCACGGCTCCCCCCGCCTGGCGCGCCCCAGCCCCAGCCGGCGTGCGCACACGGCCCACCCCTCACCTCCAGTCCCAGCTCGAATGTCAGCTGTTCCCCCCCACCCCACCGCCGTCTCCACAGCCCTGATCACCTCCTAAGGGACTAGAAAGCGTGCTCATTTAATCCCCGTGTCGTTTGCTGCCCAGTTCCTCTCACAGGGTTCACGCCCCAGGAGGGGTCTTTCTCTTCTAGCGTAGCTGCCCAGCGCCGGGAACAGGGGCTGGCCCATGGAGATGCTCAGAAAACTCACGGTGGAAAATCAGTTGTGCTGCGTCCCTTCCCAAACTTTACTTCCTCACTGCCGTTCTCCCACTGGAGAGGCGAGTGGGTCCCTTCCACCCTCGGCCTTCAGGAGAAACCGCAGGCGGACTGAAGGAGCAGCCGGCCCTCGGGGGGACCAGCCAAGGCTCTCAGGCGGTGCCGAGGAGCTCGGAGCAGCCCTGCCCGCCTTGGGCTGCCGGCCCTCTCCTCAGGGGCCGCGTGGCAACGTCACAAGCCTGCAGCACACGTGGCTTTCGTCCAGGTCCAGGGAGGAGGGGTCCCTTCTGGCCCAGATTCTGTCAAGATAAGATGCAAGTGTGTGCCAAGCAGAGGGACACCCCTGAGGGGTCCCGGGAGAAAGCTTTTCCACATGCTGATGGGAGGTGTTTAAACTTCACCACTGAGAATGACAACCCCTGGTCAGGAAGGCAGCCAGTCCCGAGGAGCGGACGCCGGACGGGAAGCCAGGCCCCCGGGCCCCGTGCTGGGCCCGCCGGGGGGCTGTCTGGGGGAGGCCTCACTTTCCTCGTCTATAAAATGCCGGGGGGGGGGACTAGATTACCCCCAAGGTCCTTTCAGCTCTAATTTGCTGCTGCTCCTGGCACCTGGGGGTCTCTGAGGCCACCTGGACACCACCCATGGCACCTCTTCTGTCAAATGCTTGTCTAGGTGAACCCTCCGTTGGATTAACCAGAACCATTCCTGGTGAAGAGGCTCAGTCTGAGGGCTCAGAGCAGCTGCCAAGGACACAGGACACAGGACACAGCAGTGTCCACCCACTGCGGGCGTCCGTGAAGCCCCCAGTCGTGCTGACCGCCGCCCAGAGGGGCCGGGCACCAGGCGCACGGAGGGGTCAGGCCAGATCTTCCCGGGTGGTTCCTCAGCTCTACCTGCAGGGACGGGAAGTCACATGACAGTTCTCAAAAGACACCCCACAGGGCTCTGCCTGGCCAACCAAACGCCAGGCAGCTTCTTGGTGGGTAAGAAATTACACCAGGGCCAGGCAGAGCCACGGGGCCCAGGCAGAATGAGCCATGATGAATGGCTCCCAGGAGACGAGCCAGGACGCGTGGGCCAAAGAAGAAAGGGAGGGCTCGCGTCGTCAGACGCCGACACAGGTGTGAAGCGTGATTTGGGAGCAAGAGTCAGCAGTGGATCGACGGAGCAGGGCCAAGGACGAGCCCGGACTCAGACACGGACGTGGAGGTTTATGCAGACGCGTACGTGCGACTGGCGTCACGTCTGATAAAAGCTGCGTTTAAAATCAGAAGGGAAAATGGATTATGTGCTAAAGAACCTTACTTCTAATTCACATCACACACCAAAATACATTCCAAATGGACTGCAGAGTCACACACAGAAAATTACCAAGGATAAAACTAGAAGGCAATAAAGCTAACTTCTCATCTGAGCCCTCGTAGGGACAGTGTTCCTAAGCATATGTGCAGAAGAAAATAAAATACATGAAACGCCAACATTTAGAACTACATAAAAATTTGAAATTCTCTCCATAGAAAGAGCATTCATTCGATTAAAAGATGAACAATAAACCAGAAGGCAAGAGCTTAAAACAGCAAGACAGGCAAGGGGCTAAAATTCTGAATGAAGCTCTTGGTAAGTCACACCGTGTTACTGACTGTGCATGTGGGTGCCTCATTTACCCCTCATAAACTTGTATTATTTTAATGGAGATAATAATTGCTTGTATCTCGCAGGAGGTGAGGGTTAAAGGAGATAAAACAGCATTAGCGCCTACGTGTTTACTGTCGTTATTACAACTAGGATTAAACTGTTTATTAAATAATATTAAATATTTACATTCACAAAGAATACATTTTATTATTAAAGACCTCAATAGAGTTATGAGCAAGACTTGGAAAGGCAATTCAAACCAGAAGAACACAAATAGGACGCGGAGAGTGTCGAAGCAGACGGGACAGCAGGGCGTCTGAGAACACGGCAGGGGCGGGGGGGGGGGCGGTGTGCAGAGAATTCTCACACCTGCGGGTGGACGTGCCAACTGGTGTAAACTTCCTATACGGCGATTTATCAAAACACATCAAAATGGCAGAAAACGGCATTTACTTCATGATGAATTAAATACTTAATGATTCTACTTCTAGGATTTTATGTAAGGAAACAATCAGATTCGTGCAAAAGAAAAAAGTATCCTGAGATTATTAAGCACAATAGCAAACGTCAGAAGCAGCTGAAGATCCCGCGAAGGACGTGCTTTCCCAATGTGCAGCGGAGTTCCGTGCAGCCCCTGAAAAGCACACTGCAGAGGAGCATTCAGGGGCCTGAGAAAATGTCCACAATTACTTGTTCAACGGAAAAAAGCAAGTTACCACTCTGTTCTATATGTTATTTCAACTTCTTAAATTCATGTATTTTAAAATATTCGACAGACCTTTCTGAATAAGCAGACGTACACACGTGTTCGTGTATGTATCTGAAACAGAAACACACTGTTTAGATCTGGGCGGCAGAAATGCTAGTGATTTTGATTTTTTTTATATTATCTTTGTGCCTTTCTCTGTTCTCTGACATTTCCTCTTTATTTATGTGCATACCTTTTTCTTGTTAGAAAAAAATGCAGCAAATGTTCCTTTAAGAGCCCTTGAGGTAGTGCTCATCCTTATCTCAGATCCAAGCTCATATTTTCATTTCAAACTGGAAATCAAGAAGGCCAGCCAATCACTCACTGAAGCGTCTTGTTTCCAACCAATCTGGTGTGAGAGCCTCTCTCAAGCGTCTCCTCCCGAGTCAGTTACTGCCCGACCAGCACAGTCCTGCTGGCCCTCGCCCGCCTCCCCTCCCCCGTTCTGGGAAGCAGAGGTGCATGCAAAGAGCTCTGGACTTGGAGCCCGTGGTCCTGGCAGCCGTCCTTGTCCTCGTGTTCTCGCTCTCGTTCCCGGTTCTTTGGT